>NC_081564.1:8177842-8396626 GCF_022355385.1 Mustela nigripes
TGCCCAGTGTCACTGCTTCTATTCCACATCGTATGGAATGCCCAGTGTCACTGCTTCTATTCCACATCGTATGGAATGCCCAGTGTCACTGCTTCTATTCCACATCGTATGGAAGACCCCAGCTGATGCAGCGAAACAAGAAAGGAGGCGAGAAGGACAAAGAGTGAAAAGAGGGAAAGTCCCATCTGTGATCTATGTGATTATCTGCCTAGAAGATCCAAGGGGCTCAACAGAGCCATGTTGGATGCCTGCCGTGTGGCAGGCAGACCCTTTCCAGAAACTTACTATAAGATAAGCAGCTCGGTCCTCAGAGAGCTCCCATGTGAGTTGGGGAGGCAAGGCTCTGGCACGTTCCTCTACGGTCCAGAGAGTCTAAGAGGCTGGTCATTTAGGATAGGAAAAAATTACTTTGCTTTCATCAACTGAAATTGAACATTTCCTGCCGTGATGAATGCAGGTAACAGCCCACACTTGCATTAGCAGTACCCACGGCTTTGTCATCAACCGACATCACAGATGTCTTCAAATCACAAGACGGTTATTGCAGATATCCTAAAATCTAGGTTATAGTCGCCACTGCTTCAAAATTCCTGTGGTTACTAAACCAGCTGTCAGTTCTCATGTATTTATCACAATTTAAAAAACAATTCAGGGGCGCCTGGGTGGCTCAGTGGGTTAAAGCTTCTGCCTTCGGCTCAGGTGGTGATCTGAGGGTCCTGGGATCAGCCCTGCATCGGGCTCTCTGCTCAGCAGGGAGCCTGCTTCCCCCTCTGTCTCTGCCTGCCTCTCTGCCTACTTGTGATCTCTGTCTGTCAAATAAATAAATAAAATCTAAAAAATAAATAATAATTCAATAACAGCATTTCAAGATAATGGATCGTTTGTAATGCAAGGCATTCTGTATTACAGAGTTAAAAACATTGCCCCGGAGAAGAGGACCCATGTTGCAAAGAAGGATTAGGAACTCCCGCTTTAGAGGAAGGACTTGTCCTCTGCTTTGAGCAATGCCAACGCAGTCCTCTTGCACAAGGGAGTCCCTGCCCCCCACTGCACATTTCTTATCGAGCAGTAAGCCCAGCTTGCTCGAGGACGAGTCAGTCACTGTCCCAGGAGCTTTCTGGGAGCCTGCCTTTTAATGTTTGGGGAGCATTTTGAGGAAGGGCAGAGCATGGGCCCTGGGTCTGGCCTGCTTGTGCCCCAGGAGAGCTGGCACTGGGCCAGGGCATGGGCTCATTCTGGCTCGACGCAGTAGGAGAGACGGCTGCCTCTGCTGCTTTTGTTTCCTCCGGGCCAGTGTTTTCAGCTGCTGCACTTGACTACTTCCCTTTCTAGGGCAAAACCCTGGTCCTGGCTCTAGGAGGATTCGAGGAAAGAGCGAGGAGGAGAGAGAAGTGCGTGAGACCTCAGCCGGGGCCCTGTTTGGATTTTCCAGAGTTGCCTCTGCCGTCTGGGTCCAGAGGCTGCTTTTGCCAGCGGGTGTGATTCATCTAGAGCAGGTGACAGCCACACAAGCCTGGTGGACCTGTACGTGATCACGTCACTACATTAAAAGGTTATGGCTAACTCTGACCCCCTCCTCTGGTACTTGGTTCAAGCTTCTGCTTTATACATAGTTCAGAATCACGTGGAGGAGTGGAAAGGAGTCGGCATCCAAGAAATCTGGCTTTACATCCTGCCTCCATCCCTTCCCTTGCTAGCTGATGTTCTTTCCTTAATTGAGCAAGCAGCATCCGAGTGCCAACTATGAGCTAAGCATTGAGAACGCAGAGGTGAATGAGACAGAGCCCACTTCCTCTCAAGGAACTTAGTCTCTGTAGGGAGGCACACAAAGACCCAGTGGTGGTATTGTGAAAGAAACGACCACGGGGTTATGGCAGAGAATTACAGTGCTGGGGAGAGAGAGGGGGTCCCACTGAGGTAGGAGGATTGGGGAAGGCCTCTCTGTGCCATTTAAATTAACACTGAAAACTGAGGGAGAGCTGATCATGAAGGGAGAGGAAAGCCTTCTACCTAGTGGGAACAGTATGTGCAAAGGCCCTGGGGTGGGAAAGAGCCTGGCTTGGTGAAAAACCAAAAGGAAGCCAGAGTTATCCCAACATGGTGGGAGGGGCAGAGAGTGGGGAGAAGTAGGTCAGAGAGGAGAGCAGGGGACAGGAAGCACTGGAGTTCATGCGAAGTGCAAGAAGGCATGGGAATTTTAAGCAGGGGAGGGTCAAGATAAGATAAATTATTATTGTGGTGAAACATACATAACATAAACTTTACTACTTGAACCGTTATATACGGTCAGTACATGCATAATGTGGGACAGTACTCATCACTACTCCGTTCCAGAACTTCTCTGTTATCTCAAAAGGACACCTGGTACCCATTCAGGAGCTGGTCTGCATTCCCACTCTCCCCCCCCAGCCCAAGCTCCCACTGACCTGCTTCCTGTCTCTGTGGATTTGTCTGTTCTGGACATTTCCATCACACAGAGTCCTACAATATGTGGCCTTTTGCGACTGGCTTCTTTCACTCAGCATGTTTTCAAGGTTCCTCCATGCACGTTATTCCTGCTGTGGCTGAATATCCCCTTCTGTGGCTGTGCCATGGTCTGCTTATTTTTTCATCCACTGATACGGTTTGCTTTTCCTGAGGGAGCTCTGGTGGCTGGCTAGGGAGCTGGTCTCAGGGAAGGCACAAGTAGAAGAGCAGGCCAGGTAGTGGCTGGGAGTAGGAACAGAAAAATGGGCATGGATTCGGGAGGTAGAACCAATACAAGACCGGATGGCGTGTGCACCAGACATGGAGGGGGAAGGCGAGGAAGTGCGCCCGAGTGTGGCGTGGTGCCACCCCTGGGGCAGAAAAGCCCGGGAGGGGACAGCCCAGTTGTTGGTGACTATATCTGAATTATCGAAGTGGAGGGGTCACATGCGCAGTAGGATTTGAATCTGGAACTTGGGAGAGGGGTTCGGGGTGTGATGTTGTGATAGAAGAAATAGATATTTTGGTCTTCGCCCATGGCTCCTGACCAGAGCGCCTAAAACCCTTGTAATTTCCTAAGGGATAAGAGCACTAGGAGCATCTTATAATACTTGGTTTTTGCCCCCAGCTCTTGAAAAGGCTCCAGAAGTGATAAAGACGAAAGGAGCATCTGCCGTTCTTCATAACAAGTCCCTTTCCGACACACCTGAGTGTATGTGAATGAGGTCACTTTTGGAAAACCCCCAAGGATGGGGGGAGCTGGTTGCCGGGGACAGGAACTTTCAGTCTCACCTCTACCCCCCCTTCCTCACCCCCACTCCCCAGCCTCTGGGGGAGTGGAGGGAACTGGAGGCTGCAGGATTCAGCAGGGGCCAGTGAGTGAATCAGCTGTGAGTGCACCATGGAGTCTCCCGTCAAAACTCTAAGTCGGGGGTGCCTGGATGGCTCAGTGGGTTAAGCCTGTGCCTTCAACTCGGGTCTCGGGTCATGATCTCAGGGTCCTGGGATCGAGCCCCGCGTCCAGCTCTCTGCTCAGCGGTAAGCCTGCCTCCCCCTCTCTCTCTGCCTGCCTCTCTGCCTACTCGTGATTTCTGTCTGTCAAATAAATAAATAAATAATCTTAAAAAAATAAAAAAAACCTCTAAGTGGAAGAGTCGAGAGACTCTCCTGGCTGGTGAGCAGGTGGAGGGAAGTGCTGGGAAGGTTACATGCCTGGAGAGGGCCCCAAGGTATTGGGCCCAAAACCTTGCCTCGTGCATGGCTCCCATCTGGCTGTTTGTGCCTTGTATCCTAGAATAAATCCTTAATTATAAGTAAACCATTTTCCCGAGTCCTGTGAGCCATCCTAGCAAGTTATCAAACCCGCGGAGGGATCATGGGAACGTCTGGTTGATGAAAGAGGCACAGGTGACGACCTGGACTTTCAAATGGCATCTGAAGTAGTGGGGGGCAGGGTGCGGGGTCTCATGGGACAGCACTTAGCCTGTGGGGTCTGCGCTAACTCCAGGCTGTTAGTGCCGGAACTCCTGGGTGTGGAAAACCCACACATTTGTTGAAACAAAAGTACAGGACGTGGAGAAACACGTGGGGGTTTTCCTCTGAGGGGGTCGTCGGCACAGAGCTGGTATCGAAAACCCTGAAGCAGGCTGAGAGCCTCCTCCCGGGGTGTGGACAAAGGGCCCAGCGCTGAGCTAGAGGCTGAGCCAGGAGGAGAGCCTGTGGAGGGGCCACAGAGGGTAACTGGAGGTAGAAGAAAAAGCCAAAGGTGTGTGGGTCCTGGAGGCCAGGGGGCCAGTGGTCCAAGTGTCAGTGTAAGAAGCTGAGGCGAGCGGGCTGACCGGGAGGGACAGTGCAGAGAAGAGGGACACAGAGAAGAGACTCAGGGACCACCCAGAGCAGTGGCCGCTCACAAAACCAAGCCGAGAGAGGGGACAACAGAGGGAGGACTGGCAGGGCCCACGCAGAGCCCCCAGCCTAGATGGTCCCTAGAATAGAAGAATGTTGGGCAAACGTGTGCTGAGTATTTGTCCCCACTTTCATGCAGGAAACAGCGACTCTGAAAGTTAGGTACACGGCCACACAGCCGGTCAGCGGCAGAGCCGGGGCGGGACACGTGCTCTGAGGTTCTCAATGGACTTCTTACCTGTCTGCGGCAGGAGCAGTGGGTGCTAATGCTTGGGAGCCGAATTCTCCAGTTCTCTGGAATCTTCCCTGCCTATTGACATGGGTGAGGCTTAACGTTGGGGCGATGAGGGCAGAAGACCCTGGAAGTATCTTCTGACTCATGTTGATGAGCAGGACCTCGAACTCAAGGACTGGGCCGCACTGCCTTGTTCCACCTGCTGGTTACTCATGGCAAATACTCAACCATGTGGTTCAGCCTTCCTGACCAGCTGGAGAAGTTGCCACCACATGGGTCCCTCATCTGCCCAGAAGTGGACCTGGGATTAACCCCTCAACTTCCTTCCACTCAGGAGATTAGTCCAAACCCGTTTTGGTGATTCCATCTGTCCTTGCTCTTACGCTTCCAGAAAGGGCTTCCCAGGAGCGGCACAGGAGGGGCCTTCCTCTCTCCCTCTCTCCCTCCTCCTCAGGTCTGGAGCTCCTGCTTGAAGCCTGAGGGCGGAGCCAGGGGTGGGAAGCACCTGGGCCCCAGCGATGCCGCTGACCACCCACCGACCCACTCACCGTGAGCAGCCACATGCAGGCATCCGCTTTTGAGAGGTGATGGAGTTCACTCTTGTGTGGGTCAGGGTCTTTGTTGCTCACTTCCAAGAGCATCCAGACCCCATCCATACTTGGGACATTCGCTGCTCAGTGACCATTTTACTGTCCTTTTGGGGAATGAACTTACTGCTGTTGGGTCTGCTCTGGTGGAAGTGTTCACCAAGGTGTCCCCTCTTCTGGAAGGGGCCTGGGGGAGAGACGCAAGGAGACCCCGCACCGTTGGCATCTGCTCACATCTGGGCGGGATCAGCAGTGTGGCAGCTCAGCCACGGTGACGTCCGTCTGTGCCAAGCCTGGGTCTCGGCCTCCCCTGCCATCCTGTGGGCGCCTTGCAGTCTTCCGATAATTGGCCAGAGTTGGTTTCTCTCGTTGGCATCCAAGGAACCAGGCAAGAGCTGAGGGAGAGCGAAGACAGAGGCACCAGCGTGAAGGTGCTCGCCCCAGTGCGGGAGGCGGCCGGCCAACAGCCCGCTCATACGCATGAGGCCCACGGAGCGCACGGCTAGGATAACTGGGAGCAGAGAACAGCCACCCGCCCGAGGGAGCGCCCACTGTGCACTGGGCCCCGGGCCAGGCATCTTGACCACATCTTCTTTAACCTGCACAACCAACCCCAGGAGGCAGGGACTCTGAGTTCGGGTGATGTTCTGCTGCAACAGAGGGCCCCAAATTATCATGGCTTCAGCAAACCCGAAGGTACTTCTCCTGCCAAAGGTGGGAGGCCTGACTTGCAGAGCAGGTAAGGTGGCTCCGTTCTATGGAGTGGCTTCTGGATCACTGCTCTGCCACTCCTGGGGCCTTCCTCCTGGTCAAAGGTGGCAGCACGGGCATCTCAGGGAGCAAGACTGAGGGTGTGAGCCAGCCAGATGCATGCCTGCCTTCCCTTCAGACCAGGCTCCTACGCTGCTGCTCCCACCCCATGGGGAGCCCTTAGCCCCGGGACACCTCGCTCCAAGGGACCACGAGAAGTATGCCTTTATTTGGAGCATCGTGCACACAGCTAGAAGTTGATGATGGCTGAGGAGGGGCAGGGAGAACTTCGGGAAATGGCCAGGTACTAGATGGATGAGAGAAACAGGGTCCAGAGAATGAAGGCCCTTGTCCAAGGTCACCCAGCTATGAAGGGGCAGGGCAGGACTCAAGCCCACTCTGCCTCTGGGAGCTATGGTTACAGTCACACAGAAGGCAAAGCCACATGGTGGCTGGGGCGGGTGGCTTCTTGGGGAAAGTGATAGTGAAGCTGGGTTTCCTGGGTTAGGAAAAGGCAGAGGAAGGACATTCTAGGAGCTGAGGTCTAGAGGCTGGAGAAGTATTTGCAAGAAAACTTCCGTTCTTGGGGCAGCACCTTACAAAGTGCTCTCTGGGAGGGCGCCTAGGTGGCTCAGTGGGTTAAGATGCTGCCTTCGGCTCAGGTCGTGATCTCAGGGTCCTGGGATCGAGCCCCACATCGGGCTCTCTGCTCCTCGGGGAGCCTGCTTCCTCCTCTCTCTCTGCCTGCCTCTCTGCCTACTTGCGATCTCTGTCAAATAAATAGATAAAATCTTTAAAACAAAACAAAGTGCTGTCTGGCTATAGCCTGACCATCTCTGGCTGGCGACTGGGGGCTCACGCCTGCCAGAACTCACTGTTTGCAAGGATAGTTCTCATCGGAGCGCTCCCTTTGGAGTGTGGTGGCCGTCTTCAGTTTTCTCCTGCTCGGCAACTGTCCCCCTTCTCCTGGTAACATCAGCTGTCCCTAGTTTCAGCTCAAGTGGTTCGAGAGTGGCTGACCCCACGAGGCCAGGCGGGGCTCCACGGGCGCCTCTGGCTGGGACCCTCCGCTGACAGCTCCTCTGCTGGGACTGTCATTTGCAAGGATGGCTGCACCTGGGCCTGGGGGGCAGCATACGGAGAAGGCTTGCCCCGGGTCAGGCCAACACAGACAGGGGCAGAGGCATCTCATGGCTAGAGGGAGGCTACACCGTGCTGCGCTCACAGCTGCCTTGCTCACGTGAGTTGCACAGGCCAACGGATTCCCTTTGTGCTGCAGCAGGTTTGATTGGTGTTGCTGTCACAGCCTCCGAAGAGTGACCAACAGAGGCAGAGAGGTCAGGCCTCTTTTTACCACCACCTGGGCAGTGGTGTGTGTCAGGGGGAGGTGGGGGAGTGTCAGTGTGTCTTATTATAGTAGAGTCTGGAACAGGGCCTCTATGAGTGTGGTCTGTGGACCCTAGGATCTGCATCACTCTGGAACGGAACTCAATGAAACCACATATTCCTGGGCTCCAGCTTCCCAATCAGACTCTCTGGAGGTGAGGCCAGGTCACTGTATTTCTGTCAAGCACTGCAGGGGAGTCCCGAGAACCAGTGGATGAAGCTGGTGACCTGGGATCCAAACCAGATCCTGCCGCCAACTCAGATATTTAAAAATCTAGATTTTGGTGCACCTGGGTGGCTCAGTGGGTTAAGCCTCTGCCTTCGGCTCAGGTCATGATCCTAGGGTCCTGGAATTGAGCCCCACATTGTGCTCTCCGCTATGTGGGGAGCCTGCTTTCCCCACACCCCCTGCCTGCCTGTTTACTTGTGATCTCTGTCAAATAAGTAAATAAAGTCTTAAAAAAAGAATCTAGATTTTCCGTAACAACCAGACAGAGCCCTTCCATTGACTGGTTCTTGTGCCTGGCACCGTGTGAGGAAACGTTCTCTGTGCCCGCCCTTATGTAATCCTCACAACCACTGGGCATCTTAAAGGAAAGAGATGGAGGCTCAGGGAGGCTGACGGACATGCCTCATGTCACCGCTGGTGAATCTGAAGCCAGCTTTGTCTGTCCCAGAGTCCCCACTAGGCAGCACCAGGTGCTAGTGCCTGTTGTCTTTAGAATGGAAATAGAACTTCTTGTTAGGCATGTGGCTTTTCCTCTTAGAGGAGGATCTTGAGGGGTCCCTGGAAGGCTCCGTCGGTGAAGTGGTTAAGCATCTGTCTTCGGCTCAGGTCATGACCCCGGGTCCCAGGATCAAACCCTGCACTGGGCTCCCTGGTCAGTGGGGAGTCTGCTTCTTCCTCTCTCTCTGCTGAACCCCCTGCTTGTTGTGGTCACATGCTCTCTCTCTATCAAATAAATAAATAAAATCTTAAAAAAAGAAAAGAAAGAAAAGGATCTTGATTCTTCCCTACCCCTCACCCCACCACCCTATGATTCACGTGAAGCCCTACAATTCTGCCTTGCAATGTCACGAGGGGACATCCTCTCTTGTCTTCACGACGACTACCCCAGGCCATGTAACCACTGTCTTGCTTGTAACAGTCTCTGCACACCTGCTCTTACCTTCCTCAGACCTGCTCCCCACACTGTACTGAGAGCAGTTTTGACACAGTCTCATCTCTTTGTTAGGAAATATCACAGACACTCAAATAATTATGCAGAATACTATAAAACTAAAAAACATGTCTTTACCACCAGTTAAGGAATAAAGTGCTTATTTCTTCAATCACAAAGCTCAGCAAACTTCTCTGGCTTCCCCTGGCTGTTGGGATCAAAACGCAGGAGGCCCTGCCTGTCTGAAGTCTGCTCCTCTATGACCAGCCCACACTCCTTTACTCTGCTCCTGCTTGGCCGGCCTCGATTTTTCTCTCATAGGCCAGGCTCCTCCTCCATGGCCGGCGCATCTGCTGTTCCTCCTTCTGAAATGCTGTGCCCACCAGCTGGGTCCAGCCGTCCCTTCTCATGCTCAGCTCTGTCACGATGGCGTTTCCCCAGCAGGGTCTCTCAACACCCCCAGACTAGGCCGCCCCCAGGTGCCTGCCTCATGCACACCTCCCCACAACACTCAGTTCTTGCCTTACTGTGCATGCCTCCCACCAGACTGAATCCACGAGGGCAGGCCCTCTGTCTTCCCAGGGCCTGGTGCAAAGTAGCTGCTATAAATAATCCCTGAATGAAGAAAGCTACTAACGAGTTAACAGCTTTTGCAACCCCGGTAAAATAGGCACCATTCATTCACTTGGTGCATGTTTAGGGAGTGCCTACTGGGCTGGGCTAATGTTTAATTAAAAAAAAAAGTGTCGTTTGCTTAGTAGTAACAATCTGCCTCAGTTTCCTCATCACTCAGTCAAACGGGGATGAGAGCACCTACCTTGTGCTCAGGGCGGAGCCTGGCACTCACAATGAGGTGGGAGGGAAGGGGGCCGACACCGGGACGGGCACCGGGTTTGGCGCCGAACAGAACACGGGCATTACCCAGCTTGGTCTGGGTCTTTTCTTGGGCTGTCACCAGCAACGTCCACTTTCTTGAGCCACACCAGTTTGTGCTGGTGGCAATGTTTCTTCTCTACACCCTCCAACTTTAGGCTATGACTGCTCATCTAGAGGGATTACAAAAGCACTGGTGGGTGCTCCATGCTTCCCATCAGCATGGGAGGAATTCACTCCTCTGCTGTTGGAGAAGGAAGCAGGGGGAGAAGGAGCACCAAAAACGACCTCTCACACAATTCCACCCCATCTGCTACCAGAAGGTGTGGTGTTGGGCTGGACCACGAAGGTGATCTGTGAAGCTTTTTCCTGGAAAACAGAAATATACGAACTTGAATGATACAACCGTTGATATTTGATAGTAATTTTAAACCATTTTATTGAGAAGCTCCTTTTTTCCCCATCACTCACCAAGTTGATGGAAAACATAAGAAGCCGATCTTGGCTACAAGTAACAGAAAACTTAATTCAAACTGACCTATATAAAGGAAATTTGCCTCTTTACTGAATAAGTCTGGTAGTAGGATAGGTTTCAGGTAGGGTCTGATCAAGCCTGGCTGACTGTCTGCTGTTCTTTTGGCCCTGTTATTCCCCTTGTGTTGGTTTTCTCCTCA
This sequence comes from Mustela nigripes, assembly GCF_022355385.1. Classification (NCBI taxonomy): domain Eukaryota; kingdom Metazoa; phylum Chordata; class Mammalia; order Carnivora; family Mustelidae; genus Mustela; species Mustela nigripes. The sequence continues at coordinate 8,187,879 of NC_081564.1, forward strand.
GACTAGTTTCCTCCCTTGTTGCAAAATGTAGCGGCTCTAGGCTTCACACTGGCCTACCGTAACTTCTAGAGGACAGGGCCCTTCTTGGTGCTGCCCCCAACTCCCCACTCAAAAGATGATCCTGGGCTTCCTTCTGTTGTTGGAAGGCAGGTTGGCAAATTAATATATCAAACTTAACAAAAAGCATATAGATTTACCCTTTGAGCCAGCAATACCTCTTCTGTGCACCTATCTTAAAGACACTGGGCCAGAAACTCGGAAAGATGAACGTGCCAGTGGCTTACCACCGCACTGCCATGAGGGCACGGGCTGAGAACTGCCCCCGGGATCACTGGCAGAGAACTGGTTGAATAAGGTATGTACATCCCACCCTGTAGGATCACGGAGCCAGAGAAGGGCAAGAGGAACTCAAATACTGTCGTGGAATGGGCTCCGAGAGATACTGTTAAAGAAAAATGCAAGGTGCCAGCAAGTGTATGATAGGCTTCCATTCTCCAAGACACAGGGGACCTAGGAGTATACAGATGTCGTTACTTCCATTAGACATGCACATGTGCACACACACATGCACGTACACACACGCACATGCACTTAGGAGGATAAACAGTGAGGTAAGGACAGGGTGGAGAGGGCAGGGGGATAAGCTAGACTTCTCTGAATGTACCTTGCTTTGTGTACTTGACTTTGGGACCAGGTAATTATTTTATCCTTAAGTACAGAAGCAAAATTAAATAAACACAACTCAAAAAGAACTTTAAGACAGTAATTGGTGCATCCCAGGACTAAAAAATGAAATCTAAGGACAAAGAGAACTGTAAAAAAAAAATTAGTACTCATATTGTTAATAATATTCTTATTATCAGGGTGCCTGGGAGGCTCAGTCGGTTGAGTGTTCAACTCAACTCTTGATTTCAGCTCAGGTCATGATCTCAGGGTCTTGGGATCAAGTCCCATGTGAGTGTCTGGCCCCATGCGCTACAGGCACTCTGCTTCCCCCTTCCCTGCCCCTCCCCCTCCACAAATAAATAAATACCTCTTTTTTTTTTTTATAAAGATTTATTTGAGAGAGAGAGGACAAACAGGGGCAGCAGCAGCGGGAGAGGGAGAAGCAGGCTCTCCACCAAGCAGGGAGTCCGATGCGGGGCTTAGTTCCGGGACACCGGGATCATGACCTGAGCTGAAGGCAGACCCCCAACAGACTGAGCCACCCAGGCACCCCAATAAATAAATCTTTAATAATTATGCTGATATTTCCAGTCCAGATTTAGGACTACACAATTTTTACTTTTTTGATATTACGTTGTTTTATCTCTTCCCTTAGTGAAAATCTTAGTTCCTAGCAAGAGTAACACAATCATGCTTCATCCTACAGTATATATAATGGTTTCAGAGTAATGATATGAATATTATTTTGTGGCGTTTATTTTGAGATTTTTTTTCTTTTCTTTTTTACTGTAAAGATTTTATCTATTGATTGGACAGAGAGAGAAAGCACAAGCAGGGGGAGCAGCAGGTAGAGGGAGAGGGAGAAGCTCCCTGCTTGGCAGGGAGTCTGATGCGGGACTTGATCCCAGGACTCTGGGACTATGATCTGAGCCTAAAGCAGATGTTTGACTGAGCCACCCAGGTGTCCCTATTTTGTTTACATGTGTGTTTTTTAAGGATCTGTTTATTTTAGAGAGGGGGGGGCATGAGCAGGGGAAGGGCAGAGGGAGAGTGAGGGGGGGAAGTAGACTCTCTACTAAGCGAGGAGCCAGACACTCAGGCACACGGGCTTGATCCCAGGGCCCTGAGGTCATGACCTGAGCTGAAATCAAGAGATGAACTCTCAACCAACTAGTCACCCAGGCGCCCCAATAATATGAATATTATTAACAACATGACTACTAACATTATGTAATTCAGGATAATCAAGTAGCAGGGAAACTTCAGGGAAGTTTCTCTGCAGAGGCATATTCTAGTTAACAAATGAAGAAGGCATGACAGAGTATGGACACTGTGCAACTAATATTTTCGTGTCATTATGAACTCATGGATTTCAGTATTTTTTTTTTTTTTAAGATTATTTATTTATTTATTTATTTGTCATAGAGAGAGAAGTGAGAGCAAGCACAGGCAGACAGAGGCAGAGGGAGAAGCAGGCTCCCCGCCAAGCAAGGAGCCCGATGTGGGACTCGATCCCAGGACGCTGGGATCATGACCTGAGCCGAAGGCAGCCGCTTAACCAACTGAGCCACCCAGGCGTCCCATGGATTTCAGTATTTTGCTGACTGGATATTAGGTAGGATAATGGTATTCAGTTACGGTTTTAAATATCATCTTTTAGAGGTACAAACCGAAGTGTCTATAGGTACAGCGATAGCTCGGGCATCTTCCCCAACGATCGTGTCAGTGAGGGAAAGAGAGCACACAGGCTTGGCTCTGAGACGGCGACTGCTGGGGCTTTGGTACTCTTCTGTCTACTGGAATGCATATGTGACATTTTCCCAGAGTGAATAGTTAAAAAAAAAATCGACCTCCCTTTTGATTCACAATTTTACTTCATGGAATTTATTCAACTCCCAGCACCTGAATTAAACATGTGCATACCTCATTATGGGCAACAATCTTTATTCCAGCATGATTTATAGTTGCAAATAACCTAAAAGTCCATCCATACGCAGCTAATAAGTAACAGGAGAGCTATGTAAAGGAATCCTGGGCAGTTTCTAAAAAGAATAAGGCATGGGTATATACACATAATATAGGAGGATCCCCAAGATTTACTACTCAGTTTAGGTTAGTAGACTTACATAAAGCAAGACGTTAGAAGTGTGCAAAAAATTAGGAAAAAAGGATCAACTTATCTTTATGAATGTACAGAATTAGGGATTCCTTGTCTCTGGGGAAGAAAACTGAGGCTCAGGAGACCTTCCACTGCCTACCCTTTCCTTTCCCACCCTTGAAAACAACTTTTTGATCACATGCACGACCACTAACTACATAGAGACAGTGAAAAACATCTCCCCTTGCTCTAGCACCTGGGTTCCATGAACACTGGAGTAGCTCACGCTATTCTGAGCGAGCGGCTGCCCCCACAGGCCCACCAGGGCCCTCAAGGTCCAGTCCTCACTTCATTTTGGGGGTGTGGCCCTTTCTGCTTCCTTCTGGCACAATCACAGAGCTGTAAGAGAGCCCACTGAGCTCTTTTCCCTCTTCTGGCAACAAATCAGTAGGTTGTCCTTAACCCGCACTTGAGGAACCCAGGCTGAGAATGTGGCTTGTTATAAGAACAAATGTTTTTAGGTAGATACTGACAGTTCTGTGCTTTTCACAAATTCTATCAAGTACATGATGGTGAGGGAGTGAATTTTGTCTTGTTTGTTTTTCATGATGAAAGCAGCTTAGGTTTCATTGATCCAAATTTTAGAGAGCTAGAGATAGTGCGTGAGTATGCAGGCTGGAGGAGGAGCAGAGGGAGAGGGATAAGCAGACTCCGTGCTGAGTGCAGAGCCCAATGTGGGGTTAGATCCCATGACCTCGAGATCATGACCTGAGCTGAAATCAAGAGGTAGATGCTTAACTCACCGACCCACCCAGACACCACTGGTTTTTTTGGTGTTTACTTTAACTGTTTTATACCATTCATTTAATGCTACCTGGATTTGGTGGCAGGAAATAGTTACAATAAAAATGCCTCATAGTTGGGGCACCTAGGTGGCTCAGTGGGTTAAGCCTCAGCCTTCAGCTCAGGTCATAATCTCAGGGTCCTGGGATGGAGTCCTGCATGACTCTCCACCCAGTGGGGAGCCTGCTTCTCCCTCCCCCTCTGCCTGCCTTTCTGCCTACTTGTGATCTCTCTCTCTTAAATAAATAAATAAAATCTTAAAAAAAAAAATGCTTCGGGGTACCTGGGTGGCTCAGGGGGTTAAAGCCTCTGCCTTTGGCTCAGGTCATGATCTCAGGATCCTGGGATCGAGCCCCACATTGAGCTCTCTGCTTAGCAGGGAGCCTGCTTCCCCTCTCTCTGCCTGCTGCCCTGCCTTGTGATCTCTGTCAAATACATAAATAAAATCTTTTTTAAAAAATGCCTCATAGTCATTGCATAGCTATAATAGGGCTAGGTCTCAGTTCTTTCCATGTATTAGCTTTTAGTTTAATCTCACAGCATTCCCTGATGTAGATGTTAGTATCCCTGTTCTAAGGGAAGCAATGAGGGGCTAAAAGACTCACCCAAAGCCACACACCTGGAAGTGGTGGTGACAATCCCCACCCTGACCCAAGCCTGCAACACCGGTGCTCTAACCGCTGCCCAGCATGACCCTCAGGAGGAGCCACTGCTGCCCACGTGGGCTTCTGCAGACTTGGGACTACTGTAACCAGCCAGAGGCCACATGGATCCACAAACTCATTATAAAAATGAGTTTGTTCTCTGTTCATGCTGGGGCAGCATACTTTTTTGCAGAAAACCTTTTAATACTGAATTTGCATTCCTACTTCTTTGTAACAAATGATTCCTAAAGGAATAGAAAGCTTAAACTGAATCTCACCCATCTATATTGTTGAGAAACTATTAACAACTCAGAAATTCCCTCATGGCTGGAATATGGATGATTCTATTTGTTTCCTCAAAATGAACACAAATGCGCACAATGTAAAGACCAGTTATTACCAACGGGATCTCTGTTACTCTTGGCAAAGGAACCACAAGTAAGATAATTACCAAGCAGAGTGCATAAATATCATTTTAAAACATGACACCATAGAAGGGGAGAGGAGAGAGAGAATTAAATTCTAGGCTTAAGAATTTATCTTTGTATTTTAGAAACTCTCTAGAATTATAGTAATTATAAGAATAGCCACTTTCAAGTCAAATGAAGTTTGAGGTAGGACCCAAGCACGCTCACTCATTTTAAACCACCACTTAAATGCTCTCTAATTAATCAAACTTGATGAGACCTCTCCTTAGATAGAGTCACACGTGCACTCAGAGGTAATATACTGCATACAATTTCAGGGAGCTCACGGACCCAGCTCAATAACCCCGGAGCTGAACTGTGGAACTGTGGGGTGAGGAGCCTCCGCTGTCTGGCCTGTTGTGTGGCTTCCCTCAGTCCTGATAATTAATCTCTCCACGACAGCGGCTTCACTTCCTGGTGTGGAAGCCAAGTGGTCAATAAATTCTTATAGGAAGAAAACTGCACGGCAAAGCAACAGGAGTTTTAAAAATAACCACAACAATACACCTACCCAGGAAACGATTTTCTGTATCCCATTCTGACCTTAAAAGGATTTGCAGGTGGAACTTCAAACAATTTAAGTATAAAGTAAAAACTAATTCCCATTTGAAGTGAGATCCAGGATCAAAGGACGAGAGGACTATTAAAGAGAAAGCTGACAGGCACCTTGGATTCTAAAGTCGGGTGTTAGTGGTGGTATGTTGGGTTCCTCCAACAGCAGTAAAAACAGTGCCAAGGATTCCACTTAATTAGATCAACTATAGAAATAGAAGTGAGCTAAGAAACTTGGAGAGACCAAAGTATGGAGAGAGACCCTGAGAGACACTCCTGATGAAAACTACTGAAATGTTAAATCAAATATAAAGAGCATGTTGGTTTAAAAAAAAAAAAAAGGTTTTATTTATTTGAGAGAGAGCAATAGCGACAGAGAGCACAAGCGGGGAGGAGAGAAACAGGCTCGGGGCTTGATCACATGACCCTGGGATGATGACTCAAGCCTTCCGAAGGCAGGCGCTTAATGACTGAGCCACCCAGGCATCCCATAAAAAGTCTGTTTTTAACAAGTAAACTACAGGGCTGGCAGTAACAGATTGATCCCTACACAAAGTGGAGATAGGAGCCTTGAGCTTGGGAGGCATGGGAACACCAAAATGGTTTCTGTCTCAAAGGGGATAGAGGCCAGGACCTACTCCAGGTCTATTAGGAAGTTGCCCTTTTTTTTTTTTTTTTTTTTTTTAAACTCCAAACTTTAGGACACTGCTGAAGTTTGTAGGCATCCCACGGTTCAACCTAATTAGAGCGGACCCCGAATACAGTTAGGAATATGGCATAAAACTAAAGAAGAAACAACCCTGCCACACACAAGGAGACAGCAAAGAAACCTGCCTATCTTGGCCCTGGCACTCAGTACAGGGAAATAAAAAGCTTTCTCCTGAGAATTCACAATTAGGACGTATAGGTTTGAGGCCTAATTTCACGATACCTGTATGATCTGAAAAATTTCAAGCGAGGAATTTAAAGTTTCTATATTATCAGTGTCCCAGTCTACCTGTGGAGGCAAACTCCATCTTGACTGACAAAACTCAACCTCCATCCAGGCCAGAGACTGCCTACGGGTAAAGATGCAAGGAAAAAAAATGGGCAACTCCCACTTAAAGGTCACAAACACATGGAAACACTGAAAAACCAGTAGGAATAACAAATGAAAGAAACAGACCCCCAGAGATTCAGATATTGGAAGAATCAGATGGAATAGAAAATAACCATGGTTATTATACTTAGAGGAATATACATAAATACTGTCTCTAACTACACATAAAATGGTGACATACCTGGATATACACACAGTGAAATACATTTAATGAAATTATACAAATACACAATCAGGAAACAGACAGAGGCACTGGAACCCCCAACGAAAAACCCTGGCCTCCTACGGATGTTCGGTTCAATCTACAGGATGCTTTCCTGACCTGTGTCCTGTAATGCGATGCTAAGAAAGGAAAGCCAGCTAAATAATCCTAAAGTGATTACCTATTTGATTTTCTATCGGGAGAGTCCTTGGATTACATTTCTTAGCCAGTTAGCTATCGGACAAGGCATCACAGAGCTGAGAAAGCTCTAACAGTTTAAGGCCGTACTGATGTCTTACCAAAGCTGGTCTACAAACCCAGGCCTGTAAGCAGAGTAGTTCTCTTAAAACAGTGGTTTCAAGCCTTGGGAACTGAAGCTGGTGGGGCCTGAGCCCTTAGCCTCTGCTTTTAGAGCCATTCTGATTTTTAATTCGCTTTATGGATATCTTTGATAGAATTTTGTTTGAAGGGTTCCACCTGTCAAGAGAGTATGAACAGCATTGTCTAAGAGGAATCCTAGCTCTCTGGAGTTGGCAACTATAAATGTAAAAGCAGGTGACCAAAATGTGCACCCAACAAGCAGTTTGCACTGCAGCGAACCTTTCGTTGGCCTTCCTTCCTCTTTTGTCCTTATTCCAGTCTTGAGAAATACCCCATGGCCCTAGAACAGAAAGAGGAGGCAGACTTGAAGCCAATCCGAGCCAAGCTAGTGAAAAACCAGCCAGCCCCTCATCCATGGATCCATGCATCTTCTCATTCACGTTCATGGCCTCCCAACTAAGAGATTGAGTCAACTCCAGCTATCCCTTAATTATTAGGGTTAGTGCTAAATAGGAGAAGGGAGATAGAGGTGTTTGTGAGCAGGTCATCAAAACTCAGAAAGATGTGATTTCATTTTGGTCACTAACAGGTAAAGAATTGGGACTCCTCTGAAGGCTCCTAGAGTTGGTGGATGGAACCAATCTCCCAGCAGATAGCAAATGAACTTCTGCCAAGCTCAGCAGAAACATCTTTACCCCACCCGCTCTCCTGCCACACCTACCTAACTTGCCAGGGTTTTGCTGGAAAGGTCAAGCAGCCAGTCTGTCCCAGAACATAATGACTGGTTACTGTTCTCTTGTACACCAGCCCTGAACAACTGGTGTGTGGGCTGGTCCTCTCTGGGAGACATGGTATTTGATACTGTGCTAATTGGGTGGCTAGAAGAGAAAAGGAATACATTTTAAACTGGATCCTTAAAATTTTTTCTGCAGCTGCCCCAAATATACATCTTGGCTGAATAATTATTAAAATTTTGCATTTGGTTGCAGCCAAATGTCACTGTTAGAGAACTGCTTGGTTGGGACACAAGGAATGTGAAATCTAGACAGAAAAAATATCTTGAACTGTCAGAATGTTCCCAAGCTTGACCTCAGGCAGGAACGAAACTTTCTTAGCACCATCAGTTGCTATATTGCTCCTGCGCCATCTGCACGTTTGTCATAGTAAGTGGATGGCTCACCTTTACCTGATGTTGGTGGAAGAGCAAGGCGTCTTGTGGCCAGCCCTACAACCACAAGAGGGTTGTGTCCTAGTAACTTTAAGACAAGGACTTCCATCTTCCCCAGTACTTAGACTTTAAAAAACCTGGTTGATGATTTAATTGTACACGATCCCTCCATCTCAAGCCTCATGCACGGCAAGAAGCTTCTGAGTATCTTCAGAAGCACTTAAGATTTTCGCCATGCTGATCAATTTCCTATCGTTTTCATGCCTCATATTTAATGCTTAGAAATTTTTGTTAAAGTTCTTCTAGATAACTTATCTAGATAACATCTAGATAAACTGATCTAGATTAACTTATCTAGATAACATCTATTTTCCTATTTATTGCATTCTTAATTTTTGATTACATTAGTGTTCACAATGAACTGAAGTGCTCTCATCCTCTAACATACATTTTCAATGACTGACCAAAAAATGACATAACCTGCACAACTGAAATACTTACCTGTATTTGAAATTACTGATCTAGGCAATAAATCCAAATGCTGTGCCTGTTCAAGCTTCTGCAGCTATTGTGCTGATCAGATAAACAGTAGTCCTCTCTGTGGCCACCCAATTGTTCATCATGTACTAATCTGGGGATGCCAGGAACTCTGGTCATTTCACTGGTCTTGGGATGAGGCTGAAAGCAATGATACCAGGTCTTCATTTTTATTCTTCATCTGAAGCTCACATATATAATCCAGCATGGATGAATGAAAATTGATTTTTGCCTATGCCTGGACAAGTTTTCCCAATTAAGTTCCTTTTTTGGGGGGCGGGGGCACTTATTTAAGTCTTAGAAACAATCTTTAGTTGGTGTCTTATAGCTGCTCACTGAATGCTCAGTATGTGTAAGCCAAATATTAGGTACTTTCTGTGGGTTTTCCACCTTCACGATCCCTCAGTATTCTGGTGCTCTTACACACAAGGGAAACAAAGCCTGGGGTGTCCCATTCTTCCGCTCTAGGCTGCTGCGTGCATCTGATTCAGAGCTGAGAGAAGCCAATCATGATCCCTGCCAACTCTGGCTCGCTGGTTTGCAAGGCTGAAGGAGCCATGGGTCTGTCTTTCCGTAGGAGAGGGGAAATGGGCATATAGACCTTCAAACCTTTTTTCAAGTGCTCTTGCCCATTCTGCCTGTTTGCCAGCTATTACTTTATCTTCACTTCCCAGCAGTTTCCTTTTAACCTCCCATCACGGTCCCACAGTGGAAATCTCGGGTGATTTCTCTTCTCTTCCCTCAGTCTGAATTCCGTGCCTTCTTGATGACTCAACACTCAACTGTCTGTTCCTAGTCCCCATGTCCCACATTCCATGTATGTCTCTGTGACTTGAAAAGTATGCCATGTTAGCATCTGTGCTGTTCACTGCAGCTAGACACGGGCAGGCCTAGTCAAGTAGGTACAAACCACTGATTTCAAATGATGGGTTTCAACTCTATCATACAGACTATTTAGCTACATAAGAACAGCTATCACCCTTCTGAATGGTCATAGACAGGTGCAGTCATCTTGAGAACAAGAATACTTAAAAAGAACTAGAATTCTACATTTTATACTAATAATTTCAACAACTTCATGTTTCCTGGTTGTTTCTTTTGTATTTGCTGAATACCTAGGTGTTTTGTGTGCAGTCAGTGCTCACAGTTGCTTGGCTGTCCACGGCTTAGTATCAGGTCATTAGAGGGCTCTATGTAATAGGCAGACGCTATACAGGCCCCGGCCAGCTGAGTTTTCAACCATGTGAAGTGGAGATTAATTATGAAACAACAAATAGTGAATAATACTATTATGAGTCAAGCATTGCTCTGAGCATATCACATCTTTTCATTCAAGATTCACAATGAGGCAAATACATTCCCTGTTTTACAAGAGACATCGTAGCTCAGCATTTAAGTCACTCATTCAAATCACACAGGTAGGAAAGAAGCCAGAACCTGGACAGAATTTAACCAATGGTTTACAAAGGCAGATGTGACTTCAGACGCACATGAAGAGAAATAACAAACGAGAAAGTAAGGTTAATGCAGACCAGGATTCAAGTAAGGGAAGAACTCAAGTATTATTGCAACGTACTACTTTCGTATGAACCTCTCCTAAGATCTCAAGTCCTAAAACAAAGACTGATTTTGTTTCCCACTTACCTGGTGCTATATGTTCTTCCTGAAAGAATTTTTAGTTTTATTTTTCTAAAGATTTTATTTATTTGAGATAGAACCAGAGAGAGAGAGAGGGCGAGTGTGAGTGCACATGTATGTAAGGACGGGGAACAGCAGGCTGAGGGAGAAGCAGACTACTCCCTGCCTGAGCAGGGAGCCCGATGTGGAGCTTGATTCCAGGACTCCATGATCATGACCTGAGCTGAAGGCAGACACAACCGAGACACCCAGAAGCCCCTTTTCTGAAAGAATTTGAAGCAAGCTACCACACTCCATGCTCTATCACCTGAGTAGAGTAGCCCAATTTTATAACTAAAGAATTTCAAAATCCTCAAAGTGACACGATTGATAATGTCCAGGGCACAGATTAATGACACATGAAATTTGCCTTTGCCATAATCACTGCTCATCTTCCTTCCTATAGTTAAAGAGGGAGATGGGAGACTATGACAAGAAAGTAAAATAAAACAAGTTTGGATTTGTCACAGAATGTGGAATAAAGCACTAGAGGGTCAGGAGATCCTTAAGGGGGAAGACGTGGCCGATGTCTCAGAACCAGAGACCATTAGTGCGGAGAGGAGACTGGACCCCAGCAGCCCTGTGCTTTTCCCTCCACGCGTCACCACAGGCTCCAACAGTCTCTTACTAGGAGGCTCTCCTCCCAACTCCCTGAGAGAAGCCAATTTTTGATAGAAGAAAGTGCTTTGCAAGCAACATGTCTCCACTCACGTTTAATGTACCTCAAGAAATTAATATCCACTTGACACACTCGTGACATATGAAATATGACACAACGCTGTGTTCCATCTGAATCAGGGAACGGAGAAGAAAGCAAAGACCTATGCATGCGAACACTGGTGTTTTGAGTCTGGGAAAGAAAGCCATTGTTCAACCGAGCCCGGACCACAGAAAACTACGGATGCAGGTGACCTCGCAGTGCACCAAGTCCCACACCTCCCCAGCAGCAGGGGCGGAAGAGAGTGCCGTCTCATCACCGGGCTTCAGAAACGCAGTTATGTCGGGTCACAACTCCACAAACATGAGCATCCCTGTTACAATCCATCTTTGGAAAACAGACTATTTTGAAGGAAAACAAATCCAAATTGAAACTGTGTGGTTTCCAGAGCAATTTATTCATTAAAATCTATTCAATATGCCATCAACAGTTCTCCTGTGTGTATTGTGCTGATAAATAGACACTGAGAGGATTTAACAAGTTCGTCGTTTAATAAGTCTGAATTCATTTTCACCACATGGTATTGTACACGGTCATCTGTTGAAACAGATTTCTTTTTAACAGATCTTAGTTTAAAAAAGTCATAGATACTGTGAGTTCTGTATAAACTGGTGGATATTTAGTTAGTTCCTTTGTTTTGACTTATAAGCCTCAACTTCACCGCAGAATAAAGAATGTAGGCCAAAGAAAGCATAATCGGTCACTCGTATAGAACAGTATTGTTTCTATAATTTGAAGCTTTCTGAATGGACGGGTTCAGGCCTGATGTAACTGTAAAAAGATTACTTAATGAATAGACTATATGGAAATTGTACAAAATGTTATTAACTTTAATCATTAATAGCTTAAACAGCACTATGTTACTAACTGCTATTCAAAACCAAAAACCTGTTCTTGAATCCCCAAGAAGGTGGCAGGCGTACACGACCACGCCGCCGTGTACTTAGGGGTGTGTCAATACATATTTCAACAGAAACTTTGGCTTTAGGAAAGAGTCACAAACATTTAAAATAATGGCTTTAATTGTCATTTTCAGTATACGGTAGGGTAAAGTGTGCTTTAATTAAATATACATCATACCAGTGATGCTGGCAGGGTTGAGTTAATCCTAATGTTGATAGCTATAAAAACTAGTTTGTACATGACAAGACAATGAGAAAAAAGCAATCCCTTTGAAACAAAATTAAAAAAAAAATATGTTCACAGTGGTCTGTATCAACAGTATGCATTTTATGACAATAACATGTACAGATTGAGCACCCTAGGGCTCTCTTAATATCCTAAAGAAAACGAGCATTTACATTATTCATGGGCTGAACTGAATTTTAAAAAGATCAATTGTACACTTACCCCTTAGACAGGATAAACTGTTCTGGGGTGTACAGCTTTAACACCATCATTAAAGTTGTTTGCAAAAGGAATACAGAGTTAAAAAAAAAAACAAACATTTTTTCTTGGGAATGGAGAGTCTTTCATTTGCTGTTATAACTCAGCAAATGCCATTCATTAACTCAAAAAATGGAAGGGGGGGCCCCACAAACACACTATTTGAGCAAGCTGACCAATACACATTACAGTTTTAAAAATGAAGGTTATATACTCTATGTTACAAGTCCCAACTAGGCAATGTCAAAATGACATCTATTTCTTTGCTTGCTTTGTGATCATACCCCTTGGAGGTGTTACAGGTCTCGTGGCATTCGGCTTCTTTTTCTCTGCAGGCTTTAAAATCTGCAAAGATTCAAAGGTAAATCCATTTTAGGAAATATTCTTAACCCCAAATCTTAAGATTTCTTAAATCTCACTCAAATCTTTTGCTCAGAAAGTTTGACCATTTAAAGCTGACCCAACAACTCTGAAAGGCCCACTACCATATTAACATAAACATGTTAATAGTTAATATGTAAACATTTTGATAATAAATGCTATGATGAACAAATGAAATACAGGGACGAAGTATTTTGCCTCTGGATAAAATGACAATTTTCTGAAGTCAGATCCTGTAGCATCTCCAGGCTATTCCCTCCAGCATGGGGTTGGAAAGCTCCCTACACCCTCACCCTCCTCCCTCAATCCCACAGGGGGCCCTCTCATAATCTCGGGGAGCTGCAAATTCTCCCCAATAGTTGGTGAAACATTTAACTGATGACTGCCACTTGACCTCAGTGGCTTTATTTATGACTAGGCTAGCTTAAAACTGTGTAAGTTTAATTGTAGTGAGAGAGTGAGAAAAAGACCCAGACAGGCTTTAAGTATAAATGATACTTCTATGCCAAGTGAAGGCCAAATGATGTCCTGGTGAATCAGTCTTTTTTTTTTTTTTTTTTTTTTTTTTTTTTTTTTTAAAGATTTTATTTATTTATTTGACAGAGAGAGATCACAAGTAGGCAGAGAGGCAGGCAGAGCGAGAGAGGAGGAAGCAGGCTCCCCACTGAGCGGAGAGCCCGATGCGGGACTCGATCCCAGGACCCTGAGATCATGACCTGAGCCGAAGGCAGCGGCTTAACCCACTGAGCCACCCAGGCGCCCCAGTGGTGAATCAGTCTTATGGAAATTAGGGAAAAGTGGTGGGAGAAGGGAACAATCACACAGCACATCTGGCACATGGCAGTTCGTTCTATTCTCACATATAAGTGGGGATTTAATTTTAGCTGAACATTACACTGACATAAGTTTTAGATTTATAGTAAAGGATCTGTAAGCATGAGGAGCCAACTGTTTTTTTTTACCCCATTTAAATAATGTAAGAACAGTTAAATTCAACATGGCAGGAAAAGCTGACAATTTTTTCCCCCTTAAAAGGGGTTCACTGATTGCTGAATTAGGACAAACACTTACATGGGAGGATAAAAACATAAATGAACAGTAGGCAGAAAACAGCCATTTTTTAAAAAAAGAAGTAAAATTCAGACATAATAGCAGGAAAACAATGTTGAAAACATCCTCTACCTGAAAAGAACACATTAGAGTTTCGTCCACACTCATCATGGCACCTGCATTGTCAAACTCTCCACAATAATTGGGTGCAGAAAACAGAGTGACCAACTGCCTCTTGGCAAAAAATTCATATCCATCTTCAACCACCTTGGAGAGAAAATATTTTTAGTGTAAGTAGGTATAAACTGCAGGTGACTAAAACCACTTTTCAGTTTCCCATTGAGCCTGATCTCCTACAGGTCATCTGCAGAGACATTTTGTAGAATAAGCAATACCTACCCACTAAAATCAATAAGGAGAATCTGTGCTCACACACATGCTCTTAAGTGTACATGTAAAATTCAAAATCAATACCTGGTGGGCTCTACATATAAGATCCAAATCATGCTTATGGAGAAATTTTGCAACCACTTCTGCACCAAATGTGAAGGACACTCCTCTGTCATTTTCACCCCAGCCTAAGACATCTTTATCGGGGTCAGACCACAAAAGATCACAAAGAAGACCTTGATCTGGTACATCGGTTGGTCGCATAATTCGCCGAATCTGCTCCATAGATTGAAGATCTGGTGATAAACCTATCACATGAAAAAAAATTGGAAGAAAATAGAACTTCACTTTAACAGTTCCATCTGCTTAGAGAGACTAAATGACGCTAACACGGAAGGCTTAAATTAAATCTATGGCTATGATTTTTTTTTTTAATGGCTATGTTTTTTTATTTAGTTTTGGTTAAAAACAAAAAAACAAAACAAAACACCAAAAACCCCAACTGAAAAAGCACTGAATTTATTATATGCACCAATCTGCCAGGCATAGTATGTCTAAAAGGTATTTGGAATCCGTTACCTCAACATACAAAGCCCTATAAAATTAATTATAGACAACTACTCCTCAACTCCTTTGATGATAATAATGAACAATGTACATTCTAGATTTTATTATTGACCATTTGTAACGACTGAGTGTAGAGGGTGCAGATGCTCAGGTGTGATGCAGCTTTCCAGGAAACCTGTGCTGTCCAAGGACCATCAAATCTATCAGACCAGCTGAGATGTAGTTGACTTTCATCTGAGTTTAAAATCACATGCCCAGGAGCATCTCACAGTTCAGTGGGTAGAGTATGTAACTCCTGATCTCGGGGTTGTAAGTTCAAGCCCCATGTTGGGGGTAGAGTTTACTTTAAAAAACAAAACAAAACAAAAAAACCAAAAATAAAAAACAAAAACAACAACAACAAAAAAACCAAACCACACCAAAAAACAGAAACAAGAAACTAAAGCAAATAAATAAATAAATAAAATCGTTTGCCCAGCTCTACCAAATCCATCTGAAGTATAGGAGGGCAGGGATAATGGCTTTATTAAAATACCTTGTATTGGCTCTTCCACAGTTGTCTAACTTCTGACCACGGGTGAAAAGAAATCCTTTTCATAATTACTATTTTAATTATGTTATATAAAGCACAATCACGGAGAAAAATAAAATTGCTTTTAAAATCCAAGTCAGAAAATTTCTAAAAGGAGAGGATCAAAAACAGACCAAGGAAAGTCTACTCACATTTTTAGTATTCTGGAGGATTTATGAGACAGCATATTAATCACTCTTCATTGTATACTTAAAAAATACTTTCTGCTCTATTTTCAAGTCAAACTGTTACAGAGCCTAGAATTCCCTGTAACAAATCAATTCCTTACTTTAGATTTCTATCCAAATGATCCTGGATGTGCCGGAGTGGACCCATGGTAAACACATCAATAAAGGAGAGTCACCTGACAGAGAAGTCATCCCAATGACAACTCAAATGTCAAAGTGTACCCCCTTCAGAAGGGAACAAAATCTATCTGCAACTAAAATTAGCCCACATACCTCCATGACAGCAGAATATCTTCTCATCCACGATGGCTGCTATCGGTAAACAGTTAAAGCAGTCTGTGAAAGTTTTCCATAGTTTAATGTTATATCTTCTTTTACCTATGAAAATTTTAGGATGGTTAAAATAAGAGACTGGTGTTCTACAGGTTCACTGTCTCAGGACAATTTCTCCCAAAGTAAGGTGCTAATTACTTTTTAAGTAAACAAGAGCTATGATTTATTAAAAATTCCCTGGAGGATAGGTTTAGCAGAACTAGATATACTTTAAAATCCCACAGAAGATTGAAATCAGAATCCCAGTTGTAATGATTAAGGATTATCATTAACCCTCAATAATAATTTGGCAGCTCTGACTGTTTGGAATCTAGCCGGTTTTGTCCCAATTCCAATCTCAACCCAGAGGCAATTATGAACAGCTTACACATGTGCCATTACCATCTTCTTTCTGAGGAAGCTTCTGAGAGTTAACACCCATCCCATCTACCACTATCATTAAGAGCTTACTGGTACCAGGTAACTCCCAGCCCTACAGACTCGAGTTAGCAGGTATAAACAAATAGAGGGGAATACAGACTCCTTACTGTAGGTGCTCCAGGATAACTATTACTAACACTCCAGAAAGGCTCAGAACGTCCCCCCCAGAAACAATGTTATAGGGTGGTTATATTCCCCCCACCAGCACCTGTATTCTGGAGTCACAGTGTGATTTGGACATAAGCACGACTTTAGGGCACTGTTCCTGCAAGCAAATTATGTTCTGAGTTAAAAACCTACTTATAAATTCTGGAAGCACAAATGTCTGAATTGGGTTGAGAATGGCCCAGTTGTGAGGTGCCTTGTCTCCTGTACCTCCATACCAGAAAACCCAAAGATCAAAGCACAATCTTCATTCCTAAAGCCAAGTCTGTCCTTCGTCTCCTCTCCTTTCTTATTCTAGGGACACCTACAGGTTTAAAGCTGAACATTTTTTGGAAAGTTAGAGTGGCCCAAGCAGCAGGTCCCCGAACCACACCTTCCACTCCACTGTAAAGTCAGTTAGGTATGGAATTCAGCACAGGCTTTGGAAAGTAATACAAATTCAACAAATACTTGACTTCTCCCTTTGCACAGGACTATCGTCTTTCCTCTTAATACTCTGTTGTTCTACGACTGGGTATAACTCTCACCATGGTTCACCCTGTTTCATATTTCTTTGGAGGACACTAATTCCCTATCCCTGATCTTCCTTCACTGGAGGGTTCTGAAAGCCAGAGGCTGAAAGGGAACCTTTTACTTAAAAAGTAAAATAACAGAAGAACAAGGCTGGGCTGGTCCTAACCTCCATTCATAAGTGATTTGGTTCTGTCTCCTATTTTCTACCGAAGTCTATCTCTGAATGACCGTCCGATGGCTCACTTGGATTTTTCCTTTGTCCACGGGCTGCATTTGCCAGTGCCGACGAAGCCTCTTCCTTCTTGAAGTCTGCTTTGCTCCCCGTTTCTTTATTCATGCAACACACTCCAGCTTGTCTTGAAGACTCCCTTGCTATCTCTGCTGGCTCCTTCAACAGAAATTAGGATTCTTCCTTCTGTTGCCTCTGAGAATCTTAAGTCCTAGGACCCTTTCTGTCCTCTGCATTTCCTCCCTAAGGCCACTCCAGACCAGTAGGAACATCTGGCTCCAGAAAGGTTTAGCCTGGATAACTGCCAGGTCTCTTCGAGCTTCCAAATCCAGGGATTCTGAGCCAGAACCCCTAAGGCAGTTTCCTATTACTACAGATCAGACAGCTCTGGTATCAGAAAAGGATAACACACATTCGCATTTTTCTAACAACGTTTTATACCAGTTTTTCCAGGACTGCTCTCCTTACAAAAAAAATTGGGGTGGGGGTCAGAGGGAGAAACAGTAGCACATAAGAGGGCTTGTTGTACTTGTGAAATAAGCCTATCACTTAAAGCAGTGGTTTTAAACTATTCCATGAAAGTCTGCATTTTAATAAAGCTTTTCACTGTAACTTGAAAACTTTAATAAAATTATCATCAGTTTTTTTAAAAGTCTGCAAACCATCAATCAAAAGCCACCTACGTCAAGGACACTTTTCTGCTCACAAGTAGACTGGATGGCAAGTTATACCTGCCTGATGGGGGGTGAGGGGAGCTTGAGCACAAGGTTAATTGGTAAGTCTTGAGGACCAAACAAGAATCGACCAATGCTGACCATTTAAAATAATTTTTAAACTCTTCGGCATTAAATAGAAACTGAAAACAATGTCGCTAATATCCTCACATTTGGATATACGTCACAACAAAGAGATTATCTGGAATTGAACTTCATCAATGAAAACATCAAAGTACTTGCTGAACAGCATACAAAAGGAAACTTTCCTTAACCTGTTCTAAAAAGTATTAGTTGTAACAAATATCCAAAACACAACTGATAAAACTTGCTGCCTCTCATCTCACTATCTTAGGAATAAGCTCTACTAGTATTTCTTTCATTGTCAAAATTGAATCTTTCTTGGGGCGTCTGGCTGGCTCAGTTGGTAGAACATCTGACTCTTGATCTTGGGGTGGGGAGTTCAATCCCCACGTTGTGTGTAGGGATTACTTAAAAACAACAACAACCTTTCTAGCCACAGACTCAGTTGCCCTCGTCAGTTCAGAACCCCGAATATTTTTCTTCGGTGATCCCTCCCCACCTCATCTTACCAGCTAGGTCTCAGGGCCTCGGACTAGGCAGACATACAATTATGGGAGAGGGTGAGAGTAGGAGAGCGAAGTCTAGAAACATCATCTTTCTAGCAGTGCACTTCTAACAAATGAGCTAGCTGCACACATCTGTGTGGAACTGAGATGGAGAAACACCACACTATCAGTTATGACTACAGTTTAGGGAAGGAACACAGTGACAATTCTTTACTGGCCTTGTTATCATCACTGGCAAATGTAGTGATTCAAATTCCTTAACGACCTCTCTCCTCCCTGTCTGAAGCCTCTCCTGGCAGAAATTAATAAGCACAAAAGGAGGATAAGGACCCAATCCCCCCTTAAACATTTTATACTTACTGAACAACACTACAACAACAAAAATTCCACCAAACCTGGCAATTTTTAAGGCTTTAAGAATCTTGTTTTTTTGTCAATTAACAACTCAAAGTATACCTTCAACTAAACAATCCAAAATGGGGTCACAGCATGTATAAAATATTACACAAATAATTTTTTTGTTTTTAATTTCGCTTTCTTCTTTCAGCACATTTTAGGATAACTGCTGTTTGTCCTGGGTGCGCATGTGCCACAAGGGGGGGAAAAATCACACACAAAAAAGCAATTATTTGTATATTTCAAGATACCATTTACATGAAGAAGGAAAGCAGATTACTGCCTGCCTGGGGCTGTGGTGATAGTTATACAACTCCATAAATTTATTAAAAATCACTGAACTGTATACTTAGATTTATGGAAAGAAATTATATCTCAATAAAGTTGTTAAAAATAAAACCATTTGGAAAGGTCCTCAGAGGTGTACTAAGAATTAAGTTCAATAATGATCTTAAAGAAGCCAGCACTGCGACCACTACTTCTTAATCTAATCTAATAGTCACAACACAAAAGAATCTAGGACATTATTATACTACAGTGGCAGTGTTATTTTTTTTTTACCTTAAGAAAAAACTAAGGTAAAAGCAAGTTAATGAAACAGAAAACGAGAGATTATAACACTTCATCTAAATGCTCACAAATCATAACAGAAGCATATGCAGTTTATGATCAAGTATCTCAGTTTAAGTAAGTCTTCTTAGATGTAGAAAGTACTTACATTCATCATAAAATCCATAAATTCTATTGATGCTGGCACATTCATGGTTTCCTCTGAGAAGAAAAAAATTCTCGGGATATTTGATTTTGTAAGCCAGTAAGAGGCAGATAGTCTCCAATGACTGCTTCCCCCTGTCCACATAGTCCCCAAGAAACAGGTAGTTGCTTTCTGGTGGGAAACCACCATACTCGAAAAGTCGAAGCAAATCATAGTACTGCCCATGGATATCACCTAGAAGCAAATATTTAGTTATACAGTGCCCTCATACTTACTGTTCAATCCACTAACAAAGTTTTGGAGAGACATCCTTTAAACATGCATTGCATAATGGGACTGACCCCTAATAATCAGAGTTAAATTTGATGGCTAACATTAAATTCCAATCTTGTATCATGTTAGTTCAATTGAGCTTAATAACAATTTTAAGCATATGCTTATGTCTAGAATCTCACACAAAGTCAACTAATTAAGAATTAATTTTGTGGAAAGGATTATTAATGCCCAGGCAGGCCTTCTTGCCAAGTAACATGGCATTCCTTTCAGGTCTGCTGACCACTATCAGATCTCCGGCAGCTCAGCCTGTGGGCTACTGTGTCAGCAAAACGGCTGCGTTGCTAGTGAGCCCCAGACCTGTGTGAACAAAGGTGTACACACACACACACCATTCATTCAGCTCTCAATTCCTGCTAGATAATGCCAAAGAACATTTTACTTTAAAAACATACATATAAGCTTTATCACTGTAGTAAAAAACGCTAGAATATTTAGAATTACTCAGATTATCTTCAGTTTTTATACAGATTATCTGCATCTATCCTGTAGAAACAGACTACAAAATGGTATCCAGGAAAAGTCTGTTTTAAGCATAACCAGTCTCGCTTTAAGCTTAATTGTAATTCCTATGTATTCATATAGTAGAGACCTTTTCTTAGCTCTGTTTGATGTCATTTCTTTCCTTTCTGCTGCGATGCTTATATTCCTTTAGTGAAATAATTTTTAGAAAATCTGAAGCACATCTAAATAAACTAAGTCCATTAGAGGTATTAATTCTAAAAGTAAAGTTAAGTAGTTACTGATTATCCATAAACAGCAAACGATTCTGCTGGCTAATACAAGGGCACCTGTATATTCTCGAGTCACTCAATCAATGGCATAATCAAAGGCAACTGTTCAAAACCTACCACATATTTTGAGTGGTGCTTCAAGTTCTAGTAGGATAGGCTGACTGAGAAAGATCTCTCGGGACTTTAAGCACAGTCCTCGAATTTCATTCTCCTGTAGCTGGACATTCTTACCAGGCTTGGACCCTCTCACTGTAGGGGGAGAAAAACTCCAGTTAGTCAGATGAAGTCAAAATACAATTTAACATACAAATTAAAAATACCTGAGAAGGCACAAGGTTTAATGAGGAGGAGGCAAAAATATAGTTTAACCGGCTTCCCGGTCGACTTTATTTTAATAACCCTTCTAAAGAATATGGTTTTAATTCCTAATTATAACTGTAAAATCTCAGGTTTTCATCAAATATTTAGTTGTATCTTCTATACTAAGTTAAGACTTGTTAGAGTATCTTCAACAAGGAGCCACATTCCGTGTATGAACACTGTTAGAAAGGTATTCGTTTGCTACTTACTGAAATCAGACTCGCTGTAGCACAGCCGACAGCCTCAGTTCTGTATCCAAGCCACAAAACTGGCCTTGTTCACCTACAACCTGTCCACCAGGCCATCTCTTTTTGCCTCCTGTCTTCTCCTCTCCAACCTTATAAATGAACTAGTATTTGTACAGATTTCAGAGACTGTCACATTACTGAGTTGGTTCTAAGGATTCTTGTTTTAAAATGTGAGATTAGGGGCGCCTGGGTGGCTCAGTGGGTTAAAGCCTCTGCCTTCGTCTCGGGTCATGATCCCAGGGTCCTGGGATCAAGCCCCGCATGAGGCTCTCCGCTCAGCGGGGAGCCTGCTTCCTCCACTCTCTCTGCCTACTTGTGATCTCTGTCTAAATCAATCAATCAATCAATCAATCTTCAAAAATGTGAGATTGGAGAGGCACATGGGTGGCTCAATCGGTTAAGTGTCCAACTCTTGATTTCAGCTCAGGTTGTGATCTTGGGGTCGTGAGATTGAGCCCTGTGTTGGGCTCTGGGCTCAGTGAGGAGTCTGCTTGAGATCCCCTCTAAATAAATATTTTTAAACAAACAAACAAACAAACAAACAAACAAACAAAGGTGAGACTGGAAAAGCTCAGAACTCTCCCTCCATCAGTGTTTTTCAAAGGATGATCGGTATTTCCTCAAGAGTTCTATGAAAAAATTTAAGTGTTGTTTGTATTTCACTGAAACACTTTAGGCTCATTATACATATTTTGCTGCGCAGTCTCTGGGACTGCATCTGTGAATACGATTATGCCCTTACGGGGCAACGGATGTCAGAGATGCTGTAAAGAAGGCTTCCTAGTAATCTGAACTGATACAAAACAAAAAAAGAAAAGGGAGAAAGAAGTATTGGTACAGCACTGTGTGTTGCCCACATCTGAGCACCCTTGAGTTCTACTCACTATCAAAGTAAAGCACTCCAGCCCTGTAAGAGTTCATTTATCAGCAGGTAGGCAGGAAATAAAATTTTCTGTTTTGATTCCAGTTATAGCAGATTAGACAGTCCTTAAGTACAGATTAAAGAGCACTGAATTGCTAATTTTACCTTAACCTTACAGTTATGAAGTGGCCTGCTTGCTGGTAAGGTATGGTTAAATACAGGGACTGATTCTTCTCAACTTGCAGTCTTAATACTTGTTTTGTACAAAAGATTTATGAAAGCATTCTATGAATTAGAACTGAACCAAAATCACAGGACCAGACTAAATACAGACTGTTTGGTTATATCCTTCCACCATTAAACCCAATATAAAGTGATTTAGTTTTAGCAAAACCACAATATCCATCAGATTAAATTATTGTTGCGAATTTAAATTTTATCAGTTTTGGAGACTTTGTACTCAATTTACAAAGTCATTCAGCCTGATAAGTGAATAAAAACAGTAAGTTTAACTGGTTTTATATCTAGCTTTGTTCTGTAAGAAATTAATGTTAGAGTGTCCAAAATTACAGGTAAAAAACCTGATAAGTGTTGAGAAATTTTTTCCATCAAAAATGGCTGAGAGGGGCGCCTGGGTGGCTCAGTGGGTTAAGCCTCTGCCTTTGGCTCAGGTCATGGTCTCAGGGTCCTGGGATCGAGCCCCGCATCGGGCTCTCTGCTCAGCAGGGAGCCTGCTTCCCTTCCTCTCTCTCTGCCTGCCTCTCTGCCTAGTTGTGATCTCTGTCCAATGAATAAGTAAAATCTTAAAAAAAAAATGGCTGAGAAATACTGTCTGACAAATACTGTCCTAGGCAAAGCCATTCTTCAGTCTGAATAGCCACTGAATCCCTGAGTTCTCTTGGAGAACAAGTTCTGAACAGAAACCCAACACCGTGTAGAGAGGGTTTTGCTTTTTCAATGAAAGACAGTACATAAGAAACGATGACGAGAGAGAAGGGCCAAACTCTTGAAGCACACAATGAAGAGAAAATGCTGAGCGCAGTGAACTACAGCCTTAAGTTTCTTTACTGGTTCTATAGTCTTGAACAAATTACTACTTTGGACCCCAAAATATGTAACTGAAGTACACCAATACCAGTCTCCTTCTGATCAAAATATTATGAAATGAGAAGTAATGAAGAGGAAAGTGCAGTAATGATAATTTGAGGGAAGATAGGAAACAGACACATCTATAATACTATAGCAATTGAGCAATGAAAAATGGTTTTTCCAGAACCACAAGAATTTTCTCTCCTGACACACACAGTAGGGTACTCAAGAAAAACTCCTGATGGAAAGACGGTGGGATTCCTGCCTCACTGGCCAGAAAACCCCAATCATTAGCAATTATACCACAAGTCAGCCAGAAGCTTGGGCAGACTGCCCAGCAGGAAACTTTTATTTTTGGCTAGGAAGGGACTCCTAGAAGGTTCTGGTTTTTAACCTCAATCTTTTTCAGCAGAGCCGCACACTTGTGAATGAATGGTCCACTTTAAGTCTTTCAAGAGTGTGTAATAATTATTCTACACCTGTATGGAATGCAGGCTGTACTGTTAATGTAAATGCTACCATTAAATCAATGCCACCAGATTAAGTTAATGTTGCTAATATAAATTTTACTGCTTTTGGAGGGTTTCCCACTACCACCTTTAGACATAGTTTATGATAGCTTCCTTATTCTGTTTTCCTGTTTGTCCTCTGAGTGGAGTATACAGATTAAGTAAAAAGCAATACTGCTAACAATCTAAAAAAATTTTTAAAAAGATTTTATTTATTTGACAGACAGAGCTCACAAGTAGGCAGAGAGGCAGGCAGAGAGATGAAGGGAAGCAGGCTCCCTGCTGAGCAGAAAGCCTGATGCAGGGCTCAATCCCAGCACCCTGAGATCATGACCCAAGCTGGAGGCAGTGGCTTAACCCACTGAGCCACGCAGGCGCCCCTAGAAATTATTCTTAATGTGCAATAAGGATTAAATGCAGTTTTTCCAGAACAAATCAAGATTTTCTACCTGGAGAACAGTGCTCATTAAAAACAACATGGTCCCAAAGCATCTTAAATTCCCTACAATTAGCTCAATCAGTAAGATTATGAAAATAGAACTCTGCGAAAACTATCATCTACCAACTGGCAAATACCTGCTCACCCTTCAAGACTGCTTATACATTATTACCTTCCCCTGGAGAGCCTCTCCTATCCACCTCCTCTCCTCTCTTAAGCCTAGTTTATGCTTTCTGAAATGCTCTCACAACACTTGGCTACCACTCAACACATATCATACTTTGTACCATAAATGCCATCTTGCTTCCACCTATTCATCTGGACCCTCTGGTAGGCTGTAAACCCCAAGACCACACGACTGGCTCTGCAGTGTACATGCCCATCGCTAGATGTGGCAGGGGCTCAAACTGCTGTATGAACGAAATCTGGATAAATCTCTTGAGTATTGATGACATGTGGTATTAGAATTAAACATGAATTCCAGACTACATGCTTTTGATTAGCAAAAAACCTGTCTCTGCTTTAAAATTAAAAAAGCAACAGTGTCATTTTCCTATCAGCCTTTAACAGAACATTTTTCTAGTTGCAAAAATTTAGGATTACTCTTAAATTTCATATTGAAGATGATCTAACAATTAAAAGATAAAGATTTCAAAATGGGTTTTAGCAGTTCAAATAAACACTAGATATTTCTTTAAAATAGCCGTACCGGCCACTAGTGCATAAATCTACTTCACTATTTTCAATGTCCAGCAAATAATCACTCACTAGTAGCTGCAGCTAACATTTACCAAGCACTTACCACGTGCTGGCCACCACACTCGCACACTCTACATTGCCCCTGAACCCTCACAAAAATCCTACGAAGTTATGCTCTGTCACTTCTGTTACAGTCTGGGATGGGAGAGGTTCAGTGACTTGGTCCAAGGTCACAGAGCTTATAACGACACCAGGCCCCTATGAACTCTAGGTCTGGTGGTGCTGCTACCATACTACTCCCCTCCCAACGAAGGATTTGTTCGTCTTTAACTTCCAAACCAAGGAGTTTTTACAGGACAAACTACCAAAACCCTAATATATGGTGGTCACTGCTTCCTAAGAAAATTATGAGACAGGATATAAAATCATTAAGCATCCTTACAACTGAGAAGTATTAGAACGAATTTAGGCAATCTGTTTGTTAAGACTATCAATACTTATTACTAACCACACTTCAAACACTCAAGAGAATAGTTGCAGAGTATCTACTATGTGCCAGACCCTCTGATGGATGCTGGGGATACCCTGGTAAACAGGATGGACAAGAACCTTGTCCTTTCTCTTGTGGAAGACAGAGAAAACAAGACTTGTAACTGCAGCTCATTAGAAAGGCTATGACTAGACGTATCCCTTCATAAAGATTATAAAACTAAAAGTTCACCGTAAGGATATTATCTTCAGTATCATTAAAAAGACAAAGGTTTTTTAAAAATAAAAACCTCTCTATTTTAAATAAAAACCTCTCTAATTACAAACAGTGCAGCTCTACTTAATAAACATCAACCAATACTTGCCTTGAGGTTTAAAGCCCTTACTGTGCTGTGTATGCAATGGGAGAAACATGCACAAGAGCTGTCATGTTACCTTCCTAAGTAGCTATGGGAGTTCAAATAGTAAACAGCAAATTATTTCAACAATCGCCAAAGGAATCCAAAATATTCCAACAAATAAGAATTTCATTTTCCAGATGGGAGTGTTTCTTACAAACCCAGATGCTAGGCATTGCGTGGAAATCAGCAGGCATCGCAAACATGTGTGGGTTAGTGATCAATACACTAATATACCAATTTAGATCTTAAACTTATGACTTTTGAGTAAAAACCTTTATCTGGCTAGAAAGATTCAGAAAACTGCATTATGGCTGTTAACAGCAAGGATGGTCTATAAAAACCTATCTATCTATCTGGAAAATCACTAAAATGAGTGTATGATAAAAAACTTCCATGCAGGGGCACCTGGGTGGCTCAGTGGGTTAAGCCGCTGCCTTCGGCTCAGGTCATGATCTCGGGGTCCTGGGATCGAGTCCCGCATCGGGCTCTCTACTCAGCAGAGAGCCTGCTTCCTCCTCTCTCTCCCTCTGCCTGCCTCTCTGCCTACTTGTGATTTCTCTCTGTCAAATAAATAAATAAAATCTTAAAAATAACAACAACAACAAAAAAAAAACTTCCATGCAATTGTATCAAAACCAAACTGACAAAGACTTGAAAGAGTAAAAGAATGTAATCGGTGATTATTTGCAATGACAGCTTTTTCTCACAAGCAACACTAACTTTTCTAACAGCCTGGCTGCAAGCAAAGCAGAAATGAAAACCATGCAAGGGAATTTAAGACTACTTTGGGATTATCTAGGAGTAATAAAAAAGTTTTCTTCTTGCTCTTTAATTAAGAGTCCCTTAATTGTTGAAGTAAGTCTAATTAAAAGAAACAGCATACACAAAGAGAGCACCTAAGAATGGCATAACCAGCATAAAAATAAACTGCCGCAGATTTTGCTTTTTAAGATGACCTTTAATTAAAGTTGGTAATCCTAAAACTACTGCACATCATATTCATTTCAGCGACAGAGTATCAGTAACCTCACACTACATGATAGATTTAGGAAAGAAAGACCTCAAACCAAGACGAAAACAGCAAATATGTGCAACATTAAAACTTCCCCACAAACAACTACACAAAATAGAAACCACAAAAATGTTATCAAGAATCATTTGGTTGCATCGCAGTCACCAGCAGGAAGACTTGCTACTTTTAGACTACCTGAATTGTTTCTGCACCACACACGCCCTCCATCTTGATTTTCTTAACTGCTACTGTTATACTTTGTGCATTTTTTTGGGGGGGGGGGACGACACATAATGCTACAACAGTATATACTTTGGACATTAAGAAGTGATACCAATTTTCTTAAGACGAATACTCAGGATATAGCTGGAAAACACTACTGCTCTCAAAGTATCTTGAGTATTCTACACCTAATGTGAAACCAGTTTATTGAAAGATGTTTATCTTTTCAGTCTAACAACCCATTTTGATAAAATACCACTAATTAGACTTGAAGTCTGACCCTGTATTTTATGAGTAATTTACATTTTCATAAGGCTTAATACCAGTGACACCCACTCTGGGTGCCAGCAAACCCTAGAGGAGTGGAGACATTGGAAGTTTAAGGTGCATAATCAAGACCTGTTAGGTAAATCATCTGTTCTTACATGCTTGGAAACAGGGGTCTGATCTTAAATTTTAATAATTCATCTCAGAATTCCATAAGCTCCAAAAATATGAAAATTTTCCTTATTCATCTTGAATAAGACTTCCAGTTTTAAAGCAATTCAAATCAGAATATTGTCTCCTTCACACTTCCATCTTTAAGGTCTTCTAACTGCTGTGACTGTAAATGAAGTGGAACCGCCAAGCTGGTATAACCGTCATCAACCACTGCCCAGCTTCAGGATCAGTAATCCTCACCCACCTCAAGTAAACTCACTTGCACAGGCACATAATCTGCAGAACAGGTCAAAGATTACAGGACCGCAATATCAAAGACATAAAACAATCTCACCGACCAACCCCTACCTTTGAAAACGGATTACTAATGCGCGGCCCAGCACAGCCTCCATTTCACGAGTGAGGGAGAAAGGAAGGCTGGCCTCTGCTCTGGTGGCTCACATTCCCTCAAGCACTTCGGGACAAACGCCATCCTGTTAGATTTCACTGATACCTCCTGCTACTGACAAACACGGGGGCATTCTGGGTACAAGGAGAGTAATCCTTTCCACGCTGTGGTTGCAGATCATGTCTCCAAGAGATCCTCCCTCTCCCACCTTACAGGAGAGGATGAGGCCTACTACTGACATGCTGCAAGGGGAGGGAAGGACAGTGGGTCTCTCAAAACAGACTTCTTGTAAATTAGGGAATTAGAAACACAAGCTTTGATATTACTGTCTTTATCAACAAAACACCCCATAATTGTTTCCAAGAAAAGCCTCCAACTGCTAAATTATCAGACCAATTAAAAAATAGTAATTGCAGAGATCTCATTAGAAGATTACTTTGTTTTCTTTGATCAAAATTTAAAGATCTTTTTTTTTGTCCTTTAGTATGATCCTCAAGACCAGGCACTACTGCCTTCATAAACACGTCTCATATTACATCAAAAAGCTAAATACATGGGCCACTTAATTTTATAGTTTCAGAGTATCTGAACACTCCCTACTTTCAGATGAACTCTTACACATCAGAGGATTTAAGTACTAGATGTGTTCTGAGGGCCAAGGAAGAAGTCATATTTCAATCACTTAAATAGGACAATTATGCAGAGCCTGACAAGGTCTTAGTTTGACAATCATCATCTTCAGACCACAGATGCTTTTTTTGCAAATCTGGATGTGAAGTAAGTTATACCACCTGCTATGTAAGGAAAGTACTGGCCATCTCTGCTCCCCAAACTAGTCACTTACAAAGTAAAACTCTGCCCTCTCACTTTTCTCCAACATGGGGACTATCAGACCAAATCAACAGCTGGCTTATTTTCTCTAAATCTACCAAGTTTTACTGTACAGTTAGTTATTCAAATTATTGAATGTTAAACTAAGGAGTTTCAAGTTTTATCATTAGCAAGGTGGAGCCTGAAAAAGCTTCCAAGGTAGGTTACCTAAGTGATGCCTCACTTACAGAAAAACTACTTAAAATTTAGACTAGACAACAACTGCAAAGCTGTAGTCCAAATCAACATGGTTTTCTTAAAGAAGACCTCACTTTGACTTGCCTTTTTAGTACTATTACCTAGCCATTTCTTAACTAAACTTCAGTCTTAAAAAGACAATTCTGAACATACAAAAAAGATCACAAAGCTCATATACCATATTCAGATATACTTACATCTTAATTAAAATTCTAAGGGAAAGGACACCTGGGTGGCTCAGTAAGTTAAGAGTCCACCTTCAGCTCGGGTCATGATCCCAGGGTCCTGGGATACAGCCCCACCCGCATCAGGCATCTGGCTCCCTGCTCGGTGGGAAGCCTGTTTCTCCCTCTTCCACTCTCCCTGCTTGTGTTCCCTCTCTCACCATTGGTCAAATAAATTAAAAACAAAACAAAACAAAAACAACTTAGGAAAAAAGGTTTTGGGGACAGTACAAAAAAAAAAAAATCAGAAAATTTATTATCAACATTTTCTAACATGGATGTGTGTGCGCGCACGCCTGTGTTTAATCTGTATTCTCAATGGATCATCTTCAACCGTTCCTCTGCCCAATTAACACTGGTAAGAAAAAAGCAAATCTGAAGTATACAGTATTGTGCAATTAGCCTTTTCCAGAGACACTAAAATGCAATGCTTTATTAATTTCAATTAAAAAATGGTAAAATAAAAAAATCTGGTTTTCAGTGCAACATAACATGTAAAGAGGAACTATTAAGAAACAATCTCATTTTAGATGATCCAAGTTTATCACGGTACATTTCTTAGCATGATTGAAAAACCAAGACTAAATAAACAAATCTGTTATGTGAATAAAGTTATAAGCAACAAAGGAATTAACAAGACTTAAATGGTTTTAAAGTTCTGATTCTAATCAACACGGATTCCAATTTTTTGTTTCCTCAGTGAAAGAAAGCCCAGCTAATTTGCCCATACATAACCATGTATAGATATGTAAAAGTTAAAGGCTTAAAATGAAAATATTTAATGAAAGATCCTTTCTTACTGCAAACTGTTTTAATCGGTTTCCGGCTGTCTGTGGCCTCACAGAAATCAAAGGACTGTATTAACTATCATGAAAATATATGAAAAATATAGTTCTTAAAAAAATGCCAAGTCCTGAATGAGTGACAAGGTTTTCACCCACAAATGCCGCCGACATCTCAAGAGCATTTCAGGGGACTTTATAGACATATTTCTTTTAAGAAAATATAAAAGTAAAAAAAAATCCAAGATAGATTAAGATATTTTCAGAATTTCATTTTTATGACTTAATTCTTTTAATGTACAAATTCTAGTACCAGAGCTGCCCCAAGTGTTCTTGCTCTGGACTCCATCTCTCAAGCACTTCCAGTACAACATTTTAGGAGCACAGTATAAAGGCAAAAGCTGGTTAAAACTCAGCCAAATCTTCATTATCCAGTGCCCAAATCAAGAGATCCGAATTCTTCCAAAATCTCAGAAAACGAGATTTAGTACACAGGCTTGGAAATTCGGGTGGGGGACGCTCACTTCAACTACCTTGTTTAAAATCCAAACTTCAATTGTATCCGCCATCAATGTGAATCGACTGTCAGGCACTTCAGGAGTCTTAGGTCAGCCAAAATCAAAGCTTTCTTTTAACCTAAGCTTAACCTCCTTCCTTCAAACATAAGATGGGTGGCATGTAGCAAGTTCTAGCTCCCGGCTGGCTTTGAAACCTGTCACTAATGTGTGACCTTGGTCAAATGACTTAATCTCGGTCTTCGCTTCTTCTGAAAACCGGGGAAAAAATAATAGCACCCATCTCTCAAGATTGTTGGGACAATTTATGAAATGTGTGTAAACGGCTCTAAGAATGTTTGACACACAGTGAGCGCTTTAGAAACGCTGAGTATTGCTATGAATGTAACCATGAGGTGAACGCAAAGCGCTTAATACGGAGCCTGGCACACTGGAAAGATAACCCGACTGTTATCATCGCTGGTTTCATGTTAGCGGCACGTTCAGAAAAGAGCGCGGAGTCCTCTTCAAGATAGGGTAACTTAAGAATTAAGTATTTGGGAAGGCAGGAGGAGATGGGTTCCCACACCCTCAGCAGATTGGAACGTTCGCCACCAAGTAACAAGAAATGGGCCATCCGACCCCAGCCCCACACAAAAAATAAGCATGATAGGAAAGAAGTCCCCAAAGCCGGTGGAATCCACAGCCCCATCAAATTGCTTTCCGAGAGGACGGGTACCAGAAAGTAAGGAACACGCCGTCCTGTAGGGCGGACTGGGGCCCCCAGCCCTCTCTCCTCCAAGGGCTGGTCCCGGTTCTGGGGCGCAAGGGGAGTACGGACCGGAAACGTGGGGGTGGGGAGCGGAGTTTTCAAATCTCCGGGAAGAAGGCTGCACCTTCGAGCAATGAATGAGCGGAGCCGGCAGGGTCCACGGGCTGGGCCAAGTGCGGGACCCCGGCCGGCCACCCTCCGGCTGCAGCACCTGGCTCCACGAGCCAACTCGCGGGGCTCACTCCCGTCGGCGCTGCAAGCCCAACCGGCCTCCCAACTCCCCCCTCCCCCGCGAGCTCCCGGGACCGCCCGCCTCCCCCCCACAGCGCGTCAGCCGACCCCTTCACCTTCCAGCAGCCGTTGGATGATGCTGTCGATGTTGAGTTTATCTATATCCGCCATCGCCTTCCCACCGCCGGCCCTCCCGCAGCGGCGCCGCCTCCGGCTCGCGCCCGGGACTCACACCTCCTTTCCCACGCCTCGAGCACAGAGGCGGTGGTGGCGGCGGTGGCAGCAGCCGCGGCGGGTCCCCCCCAGCCGCCCCGCTCCCTGCTTCCTCCTTCTCTCCCCACTGGAACCACGAGAAGAACAAAATGGCCGCCGACTCCTTAGCCAGTCTCGGTCGGCGCACGGATGCGCGCGGGGGAGTGCAGCGGCCCGGCCGGGACTTCTTTATGGGCCAAAAGGCGCGCGGGAGGGGGCGGGACCAGAGCGAGGGGAGGGGGCGGGGCCAGAGCGCGGGAATGAGAGGAGACGGTTGAGCGTAACTGCGATCGCGCGCGGGATCCCTCCGCCAAACCGGCCGAGCAAATAGGCCCCCTGGCGGGAGCGGGAGCTGCAAAGTTGCACGCGGGAGTTAGAGATGAGGGGAAGATGCAGCTGTACGCTCGTGGGATTGCAGCCTCCGCCAGATACAGTTCATTAGGCCGGATGTTTGCAGGCTTGGCCGTGTGAAAGCCCACCGGAAGAATTCGGGGGTTCTGTAATTTAGCCCCTAATAGAAATATGCGGTAGAGGTGGCGACAGAGTATTGAAGAGAAGTAGGTTGATTTATTTTGGATTCAGATTTGCCGGGGTTTGGGGGAAGGGGAAGGTTTATTTGGTCACTAATTTAAAAAGTCGTCTTCCAGATAAGTCAAGAGGTTAGCAGTTACCCATTCTGCGCGGTGGGATTATGGGTATTTGTGTGTGTGTGTGTGTGTGTGTGTGTGTGTGTCCTCTGTAACTTTTACATTTGGGGAAATTTTTTTTTAATCCTCTCAAAAATTTTTCATCATTCCTATCTTTGGATTATCTTTCTTGAACTCGGCAAATTATATAATCCTCGGAACAGTTACCCTGATTCCAGCCAAAACGAAGGTGAACAGAACAAGCGTGTGCAAGCAGATAAAGGGAAAATCTGCAGATTTCGCGCGTCGGAGATCGGGCCGGAAGAGAGGAGCGAGTTTGCAGGGGCCGGCAGTGCGGGTAGTGCAGGCATCCTAGGAGACTTTGACCCATTCCCCTCGGCTTCCGGGTCTCCCCAAGTGCGCCCCTCTCCAAGAAGCTCCCAGAATATGCCACCTCTGGGACTGGGGGTGGAGGGTTGCTGCACCTTGCCTTTAGCTGGGTTTGGAAATGCAGCCCACATTCAGGAAAACATCTGCTCTCTTTCCTGACCTGTACATTTGTCTGTTTGCTCCTGCAGCGTTTTAGCAAAGCCCTTTCCCAACCCCCTAGAAATTAATTTTGTTTCTCAAGGCACACAGGATGTCTATCCCATCCCCAAATGCCATCAAGGTGATTGCGCCGCCCAGGTACCAGTCCTACACAGGGGTGCCCTCCCTGGGCGGGCTCCTTGCACATTGGACTGCACTTCCCTGCTACTGGCAGGAGGTGGGTTGGGGTGGAGCATTGAGGGTTAGGGCCCCCCCACACACACACCTTGGCTCAGCTTCTAACTGCACTTTCCCCTTTGAATTCATTCTCCCGTGCTGTAGCTCTGTCCACCAGAAGATACACAAGTGTCGTTTGTCACCCTAGGGCACAGGGCCCAGTTGGTGACATTCAGAGTTGATGCCCAGCACTTGTGAACAGCTGGCTGTTGAGGTCAGGGTGGCTCTCGCTGGTTTTCACGAGACTCTAGGCTCCTCCAGTGCAGGGTGCATCATCTCAGTGGCAATTAGAGCAGTAATATGAAAGACAGCGATTCATTCAGCAGACAAATATTTATGGAGCACCTACTCTGTGCCAGGCATTGTTCTAGGCTGGAAAGCAGGGGTGAGTAAGACAGACAAGGCCCTTCTCATGGAGAGTCATTTAGTAAGCCAGACAATAAACAAAGATGCAAATAAAAATATCAGCTGCTGATAAGTGCAGTGGAGAAAACAAACAAACACTACACTCGTTTTCTTGGTATGTGCCAAAAATTACCTCATCAAATCCCTAAGACAATCCTAGGAATTATGTACTATTCCTGTCATCCCATTTTACAGATGAAGAAAGTGAGACACAGAGAGGCTAGGTTGTCTTCTGAAGGTCACACAGCTAGTAAGTTGCAGAGCCAGGTTGGTACCTGGGACAGCTAGAAATCAAAGCCCTTGTTCATATGTAACAAACCACCACTGTGAATCCCCTATACCTAGCACAACCCTGACACATGAATGTGGAACCCAGTGGAATGATCTAAACATGTCTCTAACACAAAAAGAGTGCCGTGATTTTCCACATAGAAAATGGCTGGTCTGTTAATATCTGTTGACATCATCAGGCTGGAGGAAGAATTCAGACGACCGGGGCATAGGGAGGGTCTCTATCCATGTGCCATTCTTCTTCGAACAACCCCCCCTTGAGTCCGGTTTTGGTGGCATATGTCTACAGGAATTAGCTGGCTTAGAGCCTGAGAATGGCATGGACTCACAGAGTAGGCCTGAATGGCTCCCAGAAACCAGCAAACAGCTCTTGGAAGAAAGAATTGGTCCCCCTGTTCCCCCATGTGCCATTATCAATAATACTAATGGCCTCCCTAAGGACAACAGGCAAGTATTTGCCTCAAAGGCTACCTACCGTCTAATAGGTGGTATGTCCCCTCCCCTCTCTATGCCTCCCTTTGCCCATCTACTGGATTAAAATGTGCTTTTTGAAAGCTCTTCCTTGGATTCACAGAGCTTTCTTAGGGGGCTGCTGGACATGATGAAGAACTGATGGGTTTCTTGTCCCCCATCCCTTGTGTCAACCAGAGCAGCACTATGGTACACAGTAAGCACTTAATATTAACTATTACTACTGTGATCTGTTTTATACATTGAGCTTCCACGTAAGAGGGGCTGTGGCCAAATTATTTGGAAACTCTGTTGTATTTCTAGGGATACTTCAGCTTTGAGGAGGATTCAGGCACCATAAAAGAATTAAGCTAGGTGGACAGAGTAGAGACTGTGGTGAGCTGGAGGGACCACACCCATCCACCCAAGGAGCCAGCCACTTTCAGTTGGAATCCATTGAGGCCATGTGAGAAACAGGCTTAATGTGGTCAGATCCTCTGAGTTTTCAGGAGAACTTGGACATTCCACTTTTCAGTGAAAAGTTCCAATTTTTAAACTGCCTGGTCATGAATTCAAGTGCTTCTTCTTCTTCTTCTTCTTTTTTTTTTAAGATTTTATTTATTTATTTAACAGAGGGAGATCACAAGTAAGCAGAGAGGCAGGCAGAGAGAGGGGGAAGCAGGCTCCCCACTGAGCAGAGAGCCTGATTTGGGGCTTAATCCCAGGACCCTGGAATCATGACCTGAGCCGAAGGCAGAGGCTTAACCCACTGAGCCACCCAGGCACCCCTCAAATGCTTCTAAAACACAATATAAGACTGACAAAACATACCTGGGCTACATTTGGCCCTTAATCAAAAATTTGGAACTTTGTTCTAGAAAGTTGGGGGTGAACTCTTTTCCCTCCCTTATCTCAATTTAATGAGCATCAGGATTTTGTTAAATGATACAAATAAATGATGATGAGGTTTGCCAGCAAATCTGGACCTGCCTGTGTATTCTGGTGGATTTGTACAAAGTGGAGAACCATAGGAAAAAATACGGGTGAAAGCCTTTGACAAGGTCCACAGCTTTGTTTCAATGTCCTGTGGTATTACCAGCAGACACTGGTATTCTTGTTGGCAAATGTTCATTGAGGCCTTACTCTGTGTTGGGCCCCATGTAAGAATCTGGGGACATAGCAGTAAGCAAACCAACATAGTCTCTGCCCTCATGAAATTCCCAGTCTATTAGAGGAGATAGGCAGGAACAGAGAAACCATTCAAAGAAGGTAATTTCAGAGTGATAAATTTTGTGAGAGAATTAGAAGGGGTCACATGACTACATGGGAGAAGGACTCTGAGGCTTTGACCTTTGAATCAATATCTGAAGGATAAGAAAGAGAGTCATGGGAAGAACTACATAGGGGAAGAGCCTTCTCAATGGAAGAAACAGCAAGTGCAAAGGCCCAGAGGCAGGGACAATTTTCCAGTGTTGGTAGACTGAAAAAAAGCCAAAGAATAGTGTAAGGGGCAAGTGTTGGGAGGGGAGGTTGAAGAATGTGCAAAGGCCAACCACTCAGGGCCTAGGAAGCCAAGGGAAGACATTCAGATTCTAAGACCAGTGGGGAATCACTGCAGGATTTTAGTCAGAAGAATAACATGATCTGATTTGTTTTTTAAAGTATTTTTGTTTTCTTTGTTTCTTTGTGTGTTTTTTTTTTTTTGACAGCACAAGTATGCAAAGTGGCAGGCAAGGGGAGAGGGAGAAGGAGGCTTCCTGCTGAGCAGGGAGTTGGATGAGGGTCTCATCCCAGGACCCTGGGATCATGACCTGAGCTGAAGGCAGTTGCCTAACCAACTAAGCCATCCAGGTGACCCCTGATTCATTTTTTTAAAATAAGCTTTTTATTTTTAAATAGTTTGGGGTTTACTGAGAGTTGCAAAGATGGTATCCCACATACCTTTTACTCAGTTTCCCTTTAATGTTAACATCTAACCCAACCATGGCATCACTCTTCATTTTTTAAGACATCTAAATCATAAACATTGGGGCGCCTGGGTGGCTCAGTGGGTTAAGCCGCTGCCTTCGGCTCAGGTCATGATCTCAGGGTCCTGGGATCGAGTCCCGCATCGGGCTCTCTGCTCAGCAGGGAGCCTGCTTCCTTCTCTCTCTCTCTGCCTGCCTCTCAGTGTACTTGTAATTTCTCTCTGTCAAATAAATAAATAAAATCTTTAAAAAAAAATAAATCATAAACATTGGATCAGAAAATACTGCATAACAGGGGCACCTGGCCTGGCTCTGTTTGGTAGAGCCTGTAACCCGTGATCTTGGGGTTATAATTCAAGCCTCACATTGGGTGTAGAGATTATTTTAAAATGAAAATTAAAAAAAAAATTAGGTACATTGTTACCCAGAGAGCATTTTTTCCTAAATAAGATCTGATTTCGAGATGCCTGGGTGGCTCAGTCAGTTAAGCATCTGCCGCCTTTGGCTCAGGTCATGATTTCAGGATCCTTGGATCTAGTCCACATAGGCCTGGTGCTCAGCGAGGGGTCTGCTTCTCCCTCTGCCTGCCACTGCCCGTGCTTGTGCTGTCTCTCTCTTTCTCTGACAAATAAATAAGATATATGTATGTATGTGTGTATATATATATATATATATAGTACATGTATGTATATATACACATGCATACATATATACATGTATATATATACATGAAATCATATATATATATATATATATATATATATATATATCTTTTTCATTTGAAAAAGATCCCTTTGGGGGCACCTGGGTGGCTCAGTTGTTGAGATCTGACTCTTGATTTCAGTTCGGGTCATTGTCTTGGGGTTGTGAGATCAAGCCCTTCATTAGGCTCCTTGCTCATTGGGGAGTCTGCTTGGGATTCTCTCTCTCCCTCTCCCTCTGTGCTTCCCCACTCCATGCTCCCTCTATCATATAACTAAATAAATCTTAAAAAAAAGAAAAAAGCAGGGCGCCTGAGTGGATCAGTGGGTTAAAGCCTCTGCCTTCAGCTCGGGTCATGATCCCAAGGTCCTGGGATTGAGCCCTGCATCGGGCTCTCTGCTCAGGGGGGAGCCTGCTTCCCCCACCCTCTTCTGCCTGCCTCTCTGCCTACTTGTGATCTCTCTCTCTGTCAAATAAATAAATAAAAATCTTTAAAAAAAAAAAAGAAAGAAAAAGGAAAAGATCCTTTTAGTGTCTGTGGGGATAATGAGTGGCAGTTGGAGATTAGGGAGGGGACTGATGAAAAATGTGGCATGAGCCTCCATTTCCTCATCTGAAAAATGGGGACAATATCACACATCTCAGAAGGTTGTTGTGAGAACACACCTTCCAATGTACTTGGGGAGATAATAGGAACAAGGTGGCAATGGAGATGATGATAATAATAGCATTTATTGGGGGCTTACTGTGTGCCAGTCTCTGTCTTCAGGCCTCCCAGGGACAATTAAGGAGACCAGATTCTTTGGGATGTCCCCATAGGCCTCTGACAAGAAGGATTTACGTGGGTCTTTCAAAATCTCTTGAACCATCATTGGCCCTCATGGAGTGTATTTATTTATTTATAACTGATTTTCTCACCAAAGCACATACCCTCCCCAATGTTCATCACCTGGCCTCATGGAGTTTATGTTGATGTTGGGTGTGTGTCTCTCTTAGAGAAGGCCTCAAACGCACTTCCATCCAGACTTACTCAACAGAGAAATTATGATGATTATCACCTTGCTTAAAGTTCCTTAGCTTCACAAAATGACTCACTGTGCAAGCTCTCCTGGATAGTGGATTGCCCCATCATTTGGAACTAAGTCTGTCAATGAAAGGCTCAGGCTAGAGCAGGGTCTCACAACCTGGGTGTTGTTGACACCTTGGGGCAGATCGTTGTCTGCTGCGGGGGAGCTGCCCTATGTATTGTAGGATGTTAAGCAGCATCCCTGAGGTTTACTTGTTAGACGCCGGAAACACACCCCTCCCCAAGAGTGACATTTAGGAATATCTCCAGATACCACCGCACATCCCCTGCAAAGTCAAAATCACTCCCTCTCTCATCCCTCTGTCAAGGACCACTGCTTTCAAGCATTTGGGGCCTGTGACAAAGTGGCTTTGAAATTGTTTTGTTCTTCTGTCTCCTTTAACCCTATGTGTTCAGTGCTTTGTCTGAGTAGCTTCTTTGACTATTAACAGCCATCATTTATTTTTAAAGACTTTATTTATTTATTTGACAGAGAGAGAGATCACAAGTAGGCAGAGAGGCAGGCAGAGAGGGAGGAGGAAGCAGGCTCCCCGCCGAGCAGAGAGCCCGATGTAGGGCTCGATCCCAGGACCCTGAGATCATGACCCAAGCCAAAGGCAAAGGCTTTAACCCACTGAGCCACCCAGGCGCCCCAACAGCCATCATTTACTGATAATTTGCTATGTGTTAGACATTGACCTGACTCTTGCTTCATATATATCTATCTTTTTGATTCATTCTCACTTAATACATAGGATAACTCATTATTTCCATTTTATACCCGGAGAAATCAAGGGCCAGAGAGGTTAGATGACTCACTCAAAGGCACACAGCTGAGAAGAGACAGAGTCTGGTTTTGAACCCATATTTGTCCGAGTCCAGGGGCCACAATCTCTAACCATTTTGCCATGCTGAACCTCTGAAGAAAAGCTGTTAGAAAATCACCAGGGGAAAAACATTTTACAAAGAGTAAAATGCCATTCTACTATCAAGCTGGAGAAGCAGAATGGAGTGAACTTGTTCTGCACTCACAGATTGGAAAAGCCAAGCTCTAGTGCAAAGTCCACACAGGTGATTCACTGCGTGGCTTTGGGCAGTCGCTAGCTTGACTTTGTGG
The DNA here is from genome assembly GCF_022355385.1 of Mustela nigripes. Lineage (NCBI taxonomy): Eukaryota > Metazoa > Chordata > Mammalia > Carnivora > Mustelidae > Mustela > Mustela nigripes. The sequence goes on from NC_081564.1 coordinate 8,226,916, forward strand.
GTGAAACATAAGCCCCGCCCTGCCTCCCCCCATGAGGGAGTGATGGCCCTTTGAGCAACCATGGTGCTTCCCAGCCAGACAGTGCTGGGACCCTCTTCTATGTGTTCATGTGTACTTTCATCCTCAGTAACACTAGGAGGCACAGACCTCCCCCTTTACAAATTGAGATTCTCAATTTTCTCATAAAATGAACCATTTTAAAGTATACCATTCAGGGGTGGCTCAGTCAGTCAAGCATCCAGCTTTTGATTTTGGCTCAGGATATGATCTCAGGGTCATGAGATTGAACCCCACATCTGGCTTCACACTCAGCTCGGAGTCTGCTGGAGATTCTCTCTCTCCCTCTCTTTCTCTGCCTCTGTCCTCCCCCACATCCCCTCATGCTCTTGTAGGTGTTCTTCTCTTCTCTCAAAATAATTATTTATTTGGTAGAGAGAGAGAGGGATCACAAGTCGGCAGAGAGGCAGGCAGAGAGAGGGGGGAAGCAGGCTTCCAGCCGAGCAAAGAGCCTGATGTGGGGCTCGATCCCAGGACCTGGGATCATGAACCAAGCCGAAGGCAGAGGCTTAACCCACTGAGCCACCCCGGTGCCCCTTAAAAAAAATAAAGTATACAATTCAATGGCCTTTTGTGCAAACATCACCTCTACCTAGTTCCAAAACATTTTCATCACCTCCAAAAGAAACCCCAAACCTGTTAGCAGTGACTCCTCCCAACTCCTGCCTCCCTCCATTCTGTTTCCTGTCTCCCTGTATTTGCGTATCATGGACATGTCATCTAAGTGGAATCCAATACTGTGTGACCTAATGTGTCTGGCTTCTTTCACTGAGCAAGATGTTTCTGGTGTTCACTGACATTAGCAGGTATCAGTACTTCATTCCTTTTTGTAATCAAATAATATTCCTTTGTATATGGATACACCTTTTGTTTATCCACTCATCTGTGGATGGGTGTTTGGGTTGTCACAGCCCCCCCCTTTTTTTCAGATGGGGGTACATGGGGCCCAGAAAAGTTAAATGACTTTCCCAAGATCACAGAGTAAACCAACAAGCTGACAGTTCTGGATTTTAAACCATGAAGACCAAACTGTCTATTACCTGTTTTAAATGTAAGGTACGTTTCCTAACTCTGGTTGGTGATGAAATTTTTTTTTTTGAAAGACAGCAGGGAGCTGGGGGGTAAGGACAGAGGGAGAGGGAGAGAGAGAACCCCGAACAGTAGTCTCCATGCCCGGTGTGGAGCTTGCTGTGGGATCGACCCCACGACCCTGAAATCATGACCTGAGCCAAAATCAGGAGTCAGACACTCATCAACTGAGCCTCCCAGGCAACCCGATGATGAAATATTTTCAATGAATGACTTAAAACTAAAACTTGAAACTAGAGCAAGTACAATTTGGTGATAATTTTTGAAAAAATTTTTATCCTTTAAAAATTTTTTGGTGAAAAATTTAAAATTCAGAGCAAAGCTTGGATGACCCTGTTCATGCTCCAGAATTAACAAATGTTAGCCTTTGGTCATGTCTGACTCAGACTTGTTTTTAGGGAACAAAGGAAATGAGACATTATAGCTGAGGCTCCTTTGGAACCCTGGCTCCATTCTACTCCATTCTTCTCCTCCTCCCCAGAAGTAGCTGGCCCAAGACTGTTGTGTATGTGGATGACTATGTTTTTTCCTAGTTTACAACAACATGCGAACAAGCTAATGGTCAACAAGGAAGAAAAACAACAATCTTAACTCCCAGGGGCTAATCGAATGCATTTTCATAAAGCCAGATTTATTCAATTTAAAAGATTGCCTTTGATTCCCAGGGTAGGGCTTTCCAGCTTTATTTATATTAAAATGTCGTTTCCAGTATGAAATGGTGGCGATAGTATGACAGATAGCTATTTTTTGAATGTCCCATTTGGCAAAAGAAAAAAAAAAATCCAATGGGAGGGTGGAAAGATAACTCAGGCATGTTTTTGCAATGCTGGAAATGAATGAGAGCAAGCTACAGGGAGCAATATGGGTCAATCTGGAAGCTCATGTCCAGGGGAGCAAAAGCCAGTTGGGGAAGGATGAGTGCCGTAGGAGACTATTTACATAAAAGTATAAAATGACAAAACAGTATCGTATATTTAGGACAGTATTTTTCAGACTTTTTGGGGGCCACATTGTGCTGTAAGAAAGGTATCTTATGTTCCCATCCAGTACACATACACACAGATATAAAATGGGGGCATTGGGGCGCCTGGGTGGCTCAGCAGGTTAAGCCTCTGCCTTCGGCTCAGGTCATGATCTCAGGGTCCTGGGATAGAGCCCCACGTCCGGCTCTCCGCTCAGCAGGGGAGCCTGCTTCCCCCACCCCCTGCCTGCCTCTCTTCCTACTTGTGATCTCTCTTTCTCTGTCAAATAAATAAATAAAATCTTTAAAAAAAAAAAAAAGAAAACCAGGGCAAAAGTTTCAGAAGACAATACTGACCTTACTATATGTGATAACACACTTATTATTTTTTTAATCCTATCTTACCCTAGTCTATCCTAATTCTTTAAAAGATTTTATTTATTTATTTATTTTTTAAAAATTTTAAAAAGATTTTATTTATTCATTGGACAGACAGCACAAGTAGGTAGAGAGGTTGGGGGGGGAGGGGAAGCAGGCTCCCCGCGAAAGCAGAGAGCCCAGTGAGGGACTCGATCCTAGGATCCTGGGATCACGACCTGAGCCAAAGGCAGCGGCTTAACCCACTGAGCCACCCAGGCGCCCCAAAAGATTTTATTTATTTGACACAGAGAGAGAGAGCAGAAGCAGGGGGAACAGAAGGGAAAGGGAGAAGGAGAAGTAGGCTTCCCGCTGAGCAGGGAGCCTGATTCGAGGCTTGATTCTAAGACCGTGGGATCATGACCTGAGCGGAAGGCAGATGTTTAACTGACTGAGCCACCCAGGCACCCCCATCCTAATTTTTAAAATGCTGGTGGGGCGGGGTGCCTGGGTGGCTCAGTTGGTTGAGCTTCTTTTCTGACTCTTGATTTCATCTCAGACCATGATCTCAGTACTGTGAGATCGAATCCCAGGTCCAGCCCGGAGTCAGGCTCCATGCTCAGCAGGGAGTCTGCTTGGGATTCTCTCTCTCCTTCTCCCTCAGCCCCTCTCCTCATTTCTCTCTCTTTCTCTCTCAAATAAACAAATGGATCTTTAGCAAATGAAATAAAAATGCTGGTGTGACCCTTAAATTGATTTTAAAGTCTACCAAAGGGTTGCAACCTGAGGTTTGAAAAATACTGGTTTAGTAATATACATGATGCAGTAAAGGCATAAAGACACATGAGAAAAATATATGTCATATTCAGGAAAGTGCATCCATGTAGTAAAAATATAAAGGCCACATCATATTCAGGGGGAAAGGAGAAAGGAAGGAATTGGGGACAGGTACACACCGAGTGCAATTTTCTTTCTCATGTTTTATTTTCTAAATGGAATGGTGGTTATGTGGGAGCCTATTATATTACTGTGTTTAAAATCAATTTTATTGGGGCACTTCGGTGGCTCAGTTGGTTAAGCGCCTGCCTTCGGCTCAGGTCCTGATCCCAGGGGTCCTGGGATCGAGCCCCATGTCAGGCTGTGTACTCAGTGGGGAGCCTGCTTTTCCTTCTGCCTGCTGCTCCCCCTGCTTGTGCTTACTCTCTGTCAAATAAATACATAAAATCTTAAGAAAAAGAACAAGTTCATTTGGATATAACTTAGGTATGATAAAATGCACCCATTTTAAGTGTACAGCTCAATGAATTTTGACCAGTGACTACGACCATGGAACCACCACCCAGTAAGATACAGAATATTTCCGTCGCCCACGAAATTTTCTCCTTGCCCTTTGTAGTCAGTCTGCCTCCACCCAGTTCCTGGCAACGGCTGATTTGCTTTCTATCATGACAGATTAGATTTCTCTTTTCTAGCGCTTCAGATGCATGGGATCACACAGAGTGAGCCCTTCTGGCAGCTGGTTTCCTTCACTTAGCACAGTGGTCCTATGATTCATCTAGATCATGCGTGTCGATAGAACACATCTTTTTATTCCTGAGATGTATCCATAGTAGAGAAGGGTAGAGAAGAATATGTTTATTCATTCACCTGTTGGGAGGCACTTGGGTTGTGTAGTTTGGGGGCTTAATATCATTTTTGTAAATACCTGAGATGGTTTATTAAAAATATATATAGGTATACACACACACACAAACACACACACACACACACATATGGGCACCTGGGTGGCTCAGTTGGTTGAGCATCTGATTCTCGATCTCAGCTCAGGTCTCAATCTCTGGATTGTGAGTTCAAGCCCTGTGTTGGGCTCCACCTGAATGCAGAGCCTACTAAAGAAACAAAAAACAAAAAACAAAAAATCTAAACAATTTGAGATCGCTTAAAAAAATAAGAAGAAAAAGGAAATGCAAGGAACAGCAATAATAATAAGCTCTGTGAGGCCCCCTGTCCCCATATTATTCTGGCAGTTTTTTTCCTGGTGTCAAACCCCAAGCCAGGGCTTCCTCGCCAGCAGCAGGCCAACGTTTCCTTGCCAGCATGCTGGCAAACCACGGAGGCTGCCCACTTTGGAAGCTGATGGTGGGACAACAGGGCAGAGAAACCGGGGCTCCCTAGAGACCATCTTAGTTTCTGCACTGGCCTGGCCTCTTCTCCTGGGAAGTAGCGACTGCCCTGAGGGGGCTGCGGGCTTAGCTTAGAAAGCCTTCTGTGGATCTTGAATTTTGTGTGGCCTGGAATGCCTGGCCCTCCAGCTCCTTTGCTGAGAAGCTGAGCCACACGCTGATGCTTTCTGGAATAAGTGCTTTCCACTAGCCTTTCCATCTGCCCACACGCTGGCCCCCACCCAGCCTGGCCAGGAAGCTCTGTCCAGATTTCGGGGCCCTCCAGAGCCAAGTCAGAGCAGGCTCCCAGGTCCTGCCCCAGAGCAAATTGTCTTTTCTGTCTGTGAATGTTCAAAGCTTATCTCTTCTTCACAGCTTGGTAGTTAGCGGAACATTGAGGCCTTGGAGCCATTTGGGAAACACAGGCTGACCCTGGGGAGGCCAGGGGGGCTGCGAGGGGGCACAGAGAAGCCAGTGTCCCCCAAATTGGCCTCCCTGTCTCTAACTTCCCCTCTGAACGCCATTCTCTGCCACTTCCAAGTCCGCTTGGCTGGTGCTTACCTATTACCGGGACCCAAACCCCTGTGTGTCCCCTTAGTAGCTGGGTGGCCTCAGGCAAGTGACATCTCTGAGTCTCATTTGTGTCATCTGTGAAGCGAGAATAGTGCAAGACTGAACGAGACCGTGTACGTGGGCTGCTTCCCATGGTACCTAAAACACAATGTCACGGCCTGTATTTTCCAAAATTGGCTATGACAGTATTTCCAGTCCCACTTGCTCTTCTAGAACCTTACCACTGCCCTGCCAAGAGATGGAATCCAGGCTCCTGACCCATGAAACTGGGTGGGACCATGCCTACATCAGAAGTCACTACACAGCTTCCAAGGCTGCGTCTCAGAAGGTACAATAGGCCATCCCACTCTCTCCTGGCCTGAAATAAGTCAGACAGAGAAAGACAAAGACGGTATGTTCTCATGTATAAGCTGAATTTTAAAATGCCGAACTCAAAGAGAGTAAAATGGTGATGACCTGGGGCTGGGGAAGTGGGGGAAGTGGGGAGATGTTGGTCAAAGGATACAAACTCCCAGCTTTAAGATAAATCCGATCTGGGCATCAAATGCATTGCATGGTAAGTACAGTTAATGATGTTGTATTGTATCCTTGAAAGCTGGTGAGAATGGGTCTTAAATATTATCAACACACACACACAGACACACAGACACACACACACATATATGACAGAGGTGGTAACTAACCTAATTGTAATCATTTTGTGATATATACATGTATGGAATCATCACTTTGACACGTTAAACTTATGTATGTTATACATCAATAATATCTCAGTCAAGCTGGGGGAGAGAAAGGTAGCACAGCTTCCCCAGACTTTCTCTTTCCCTTGGGATGTTCATTCTGAAAAAACTGCCACTGTGCTGTGAGGAAGTCAGGCTGCGGGCAGAAGGCCCCTGAGGATGTTCTGGTCATGGGCGAGGTCCCAGTTAACAGCCAGCACCAACCATCACACACTGGAGTGAAGACTTTTTAGATGAGTGCAGCATCCAAGGAGTCCTCTGAGCTGCCCTCCCTGCCCAGCTGAGGCCAAGTAGAGCAGAGATGAATCAATGACCGTGATTGTTTTAAACCACTATGTTTCAGGATGTTTTGTTATGCAGTAATAGGTAACCAGAACACGCGAACAGCCACATTAAATCTCAATATTGATGTGTCTCTTTTGATCCCACTTCATACTTCCCACCCATCAGCAAATGCAAACCCATCCCAGACTCAGCCCCTTCAAGTCCAAGCCACTATCATCATCCTTTGCCTCCAGGACCAAAGTTAACTATTTATTTTTTTTAGGGTGGGGAGGGAGGTCCTCAGTAAGAACCTTATTGGCTGAATGACAGAAACAGAAGTCAAATAACTACTTATTAACATTCACAAGTGATCCATTGGAAAGTAGAGGAGGATAAACTTCCAATCTCAGCAAAACACATAAATTAACTTTTCATCATTGTATATATTAAGTCTTGTTGCTTCCATATGTTTTGCCGAAGTTTACTATTATGCAGTTATAGTACTTAGAAGGTCCTGTCATCGTTGTGTGGATGTGAACTGTCCAAACTGTTGAAGACTACATAGCTAGCCATCTGCATCTTCAGGGTGACACACGGATCTTTCCACTGCACTATGGCTCTGGGAATATGCTTCAAAGTTAGCTATTTCTACTCTTGCCTTCCTGCCCTCTCTTCTCCCCCTGGCAGGCAGGAACCAGGTCTTAGAAACAGAAATAAGCTCATGCCCCTCTCTGCTTCCAAAGACTCCCATGGATTCTTCTCAAACTTGGAGTAAGATCTAAACTCCAGATTGTGGTCTACAAACAGTGGTGTGCTGGTAAGTCCACTTTCCAAGAAAAAAAAAAAAAAAAGAAAGAAAGAAAGCAAAAAAGCCCTGATTTAAGTGTTGGCCAATTTTCCTGGTGTAAAGACTCTCACCGTGGTCAATTTCAAGTTACCAGTGTAATATCCCCCAGCTCTTCGGAGATGGTATGAACAGCTTTGGGCAGGCTCTGCCTCCCCACTCTAGCCTGGGTCCCCACCACCTTCTCCCTTGCTTGCCACCGGCAGACACTCCGGTCTCCTTGCTATGCCTTGAACATCTCGGGCATACTCCCGTCCTAGAGCTTAGCCTTCGACAGAAATGCTTTTTCCTCCAGAGAATTGTTCTCTTGCTCCATTCAAGTCTTTACTCAACTGTCCCCCTCAGCTGTCAGAGAGGACTTCGCCGATCACTCTGCCTAGAATAGCCCTCCCTTCCCCAACCCTTCCATCATGCTCTCTCCCCTTACCTTGCTCTCTTGTTCACCATGTCACTCTTCATCATCTGCCATTGTATTAGGTCTTTGTCTGCCCATTTTCTGTCGCGGTGTGGGCAGATGTTTCATCTGCTTGGTTCACCGCTGTTTCCCCAGTGCCTGGCACACACCAGGGTCTCACTAAAAATTTGTTGAATAAACAAATGAATTGAAGCTATTAATAGTATAGGTGCAAAATGGGGACAATAATAGTCAGGGGCAGGAGTCAATAAAATGATCTCGGTAAATGCTTAACACAGTACTGGGCACCAAGGCGGTGTGCCTTGTAAGGATGCTATTTGTCTTTTGTCACAGGTCTGGCTGAGGCCTGCAGGACGGCATGTGGGGACAGTGGGGAGCAGGGACCATCTGTGGTGCATCCCATGGGGGAGCAAAACAGGCCTCTGCCTGCCCCTGAAGTGTCCAATCACTGAAGGATAAGAAAGCAGTTTTTACTCTCTCTGGCCTCGCCCCTTTACAGGTTAAGGAAGTTTGAGCACCAAAGTGATATTTGGGGCTTATAAAACCTTGTCTATTTTTTTTTTAATATTTTGTTTACTTATTTGACAGAGATCACAAGTAGACAGACAGAGGCAGGCAGAGAGGGGGGTGGGGAAGCAGGCTCCCTGCTGAGCAGAGAGCCCGATGCAGGGCTCGATCCCAGGACCCTGGGATCATGACCTGAGCTGAAGGCAGAGGCTTTAACCCACTGAGCCACCCAGGCACCCCAAACCTTGTCTATTTCGATGGTAGGAATGGAAGTAGGAAACAAATGGCTCTTTACTAATCTTATATTCCAAAGTCCCCAATCAACCTTGCAATATCAATAACAGAAATAAAAATTAAAAGAATAATTACGCTCCTTCCCCCAAACCACCACCCATATTCTTCCTCTGGTTTTATTTTGTAGATATGCTCAAAAATAAAATCTTTTACTGATCTTTTAGTGATAGCTACTGAAATGTTTATGGGTGAAATGACATGATGTCTGGGATTTGCTTCCAAGGAACCCCCTCGCAAGCTGGGTTTTCCCAAAGCAAGTGTTGAGGTGGAGTTTGGGGTACAAGATGTGTGTACTCTTTTGAAAATACATAATGATTTACTTATTGTTTGGTGTAAAAAGGCAAGTTGTAGAGTAATATATAAAATAATCTTATTTTTGTAAAATAAAATTATGAAAATATTGTATATCCTTGTTTAGGTAGAGAAAATTTCTGGAAGATATCAGGAAACTGTCAACTGGGAGGACTGGGATTGAGTGTGGGTGAGTGTCTATATTCCTTTCGCCACCTTTCTGCATGATTTTGAGTTTTTAAAGTGTTAGATCCACATTACTTACATAATAAAAATTTCAGATTAAAATGTTTGCTACAATTGTTAGTGTGCCTTTTAAAAATATTTTGCAATGTACTGTCCATTTTTAATTGCTTTTTATTTATTATTTGACCCAGAGAGAGAGAGATTACAAGTAGGCAGAGAAGCAGGCAGAGGGGGAGGGGGAAGCAGGCTCCTTGCTGAGCAGAGAGCCCAACGTGGGGCTTGATCCTAGGACCCCGAGATTATGACCTGAGCTGAAGGCAGAGGCCCAAACCACTGAGCCACCCAGGCTTCCCTTACTGTCCATTCTTAAAGAATGCAAATAATATGTGCACTCTGGGCTGAATTGTGCCTCTGTAAAATTCATATTTTAAAGTCCTAACCCCAATTACCTCAGTGTGGTTGCATTTGGAAATAGGGTCTTTAAAGAGGTAGTTAAGGTAAAAATGATGTAATTATGGCAAGACCTAATCTAACATGACTGGGGTCCTAAAGAAAGAGGAAATTTGGAAAAAAAAAAAAAAAAGAGGAGATTTGGACACAGATGGGTAGAGAAGGAAGACTTTGAAAGACATGAGGAGAAGACATCCATGTATAAGCCAAGGGGAGAAATCTCAGAAGAAACCAACCCACTGACACCTTGATCTTAATTTTTTAGCCTTGAACTGTGAGAAAATGAACACCTGTTGCTTAAGACACCCAGTCTGTGGTACTTTGTTATGGCAGCCTAAGCAAGTAATTCAACATGTAAAATATTTGGAAAATATAGAGAAGTGAAAAGAATAAAGTCACACCCAATTCTACCACCCAATGAACCCATTCACTGGAAACAAGGGGTTCTGACCGCTCTTCTTACCTCCCCACTCAGGATCAGGGAGGCATTTTTTGCCTGTTGCCTTCAGAAAGCTGGGAGGGATTTTGCATTTCAAGAGCCGCCGTGGGTTGCTCAGTTGTTAAGTGTCTGCCTTCGGCTCAGGTCATGATCCCAGAGTCTTGTGATCGAGCCCCACATTGGGCTCCTTGCTCTGCAGGAGGCCTGCTTCTCCTTCTCCCACTCCCTCTGCTTGTGTTCCCTCTTTTGCTGTGTCTCTCTCTGTCAAATAAATAAATAAAATCTTAAAATAAATAAATAAATAAAGCACCTGGGTGGCTCAATCAGTGAAGTTGCTGCTTCAGATCAGGTCATGATCCCAGGGTCCTTGGATCAAGCCCCATGTTGGTCTCCTTGCTCCCCACCTTGTGCTCTCTCTCTTTCTCTCTCTTGCACAGTCTCTCAAATAAATAAGTAAAATCTTAAAAAAAAAATAAAAAAAAAAGAGCTTCTTTCAACACAAACAGGATGGCATCTGATGTTGGTATTTGACATTTTCAGGTTGCAATGGGTTTTTGGTTAAAAGGAGGTGCTTCTCCTAGAAAGTGGTAAAAATCCACACCACAAAATTTGAATGTGACCTGATTTAGAGTAGGGGATTGGCAAACTTTCTCTATAAAGGGCTAGATAGTAAATATTTTTTACTTTACGGGCCAGTCTCTGTTGCAATTACTCAACCCTGCCACTGTAATGAAAGCAGTCGGAGACAATATGTAAATGAATGAGTGTGGTGGTGTGCCAATAAAACTTTATTTACAAAAACATTTGCCAGCCCCATGGGCCTATGCCGACAATCCTCGTTTGGAGCGGTGGGTTACTTTTAAATTTTAATTTAATATTTTAATTAGGAAAGGCGAACTTAAAGAGAAAGTGTCAGTTGGTGTTGCCAAGTCCTTAACAGTGTCCTAACCCTGATAATAAAGAGCAATTAGACCTCAGGTCCAGTTGTTAGGTGAGAAAACATCCAGTTAGAATTTAAGGACATTGTTTTATCTTCAAAGTATATATATATATATATATACATATATACTCATATATACAATTATACTCTACTTGTGGTAAGTGACACTAGATTTTCACTTATGAAAATTTTCTTTGTAAAATAGATTTTAAATACAAGAATGATAAGTTGATTAAATATGTTCAGTGTGTAATAATATAGAGGGCATAAAGATATGGCAAATGTTATGAGGAAATTTGGAAAACACTGGCCTTTGGAATACCTGGTACTTTTATTTTATTTTTTACTTTTAAATTTCTGTCTTTTGCTTTAATATTCTGACCATATAATATATGTCTTAGTCCCTTTGGGCTCCTATAACAAAGCCATCATAGACTGAGGGATTTATAGAAAACAAATACATATTTCGAACAGATCTGGAGGCCGGAGGTCCAAGAGAAAGGCGTCAGCAGAATGGACGTCTGGTGGGAGCCTACTTCCTGGTTCACAGATGGCTATTTCTTTGCTGTGTCCTCACCTAGCAGAAGGGTTGACAGAGCTCTGTGGGGTCTCTTATTTTTTTTCCCTGTGGGGTCTCTTATAAAGGCACTGATACCATTTATGAAACTCGATTTCTTTCTCTGTAAACTGGGATAATTAGTGGCATCTCCTTGGGTGGGGAGTGGAGAGTTAAGTCCATAAGACAATTCATGCAGAGAGCTGAGTCTGCTTGGTAGCAGCAAGAGTTCAGTAAATGGTAGTTGTCATGGTGACATGGTGACTGTGTTGTTTCAGAATGATAAAGGGAACTTCAGTGCAATATAATGTAAGAGCAGTGGACTTTGAGCCAGAAAGATTTGGTGTAAATGTTAGATTGCCCACTATTAGGCCAGTCACTCTGGACACATTAAACTTCACAGCCTCAGTTTTCCTTATCTGCAAAATGGGAACAAGGTCCAAATGAAGTTATATATAGATAGCTCCTATCAGGACAATGCAGGACTCTTCATTTTTTTCTACTGAAAAATATTCATTGAGCATCTGCTATGTGCCAAGCACCATTTTGTGATCTAGACTATGTCAGTCAGCAAAACAGAACCCCACTCCTTCATTCCAAAAAGATAAATATTACTGCCTTTATGCAGCACTTGGGGGGAAGGTTGGGGACAATAGACAGGATAAATAAGTAAACTATATAGAATATTGTAGGGTGACGTAGTGAGGGAAAGGGGATAGAAAATTGTGAATTTTATTTGCAAGAATCAGAAAACTGAAATCCAAGTGACTTAAGCAAAGAAGTTAATTGTTTATCTGAATGAAGAGTGCATAATAATTAAGAAAACATTCAGGTGCGGCTTGATCCAGGAGCTCAAATGATGCTAACAGGGCAGGCTTCCTGTGTCTCCACTCAGTTTTAGCTTCCTTTTGTGCTAACTCCACTCTCCTCATCAGATGCTGCCCTGTGGGTGGAAAGATGGCTGCTAGCAGCTCTCCCATCTCAGAACTCCAAGACTAGCTGAAAAGGGAGCCAACTCTTGACTAATAGATGGAACAAAAGTCCTTGTCTGACTCTTTAGTGGTCCAACCTGGGGCGGCAATCACTGTGCTGAGAGCATGTGAGGCTTTGATTGGCCAGGACCGGGTCACATGACCCTCGTGGGCATAGGAAGTGGCATTGCTGTCATGCAGGAAAAGAGAACCATTGTTCCGGGGAGGGGAATGTCTCTCAGACAATCAAGGTGTTGTTCCTTGAAGAAGGGTGAAAAGATGAGGCGTGGGTGGGTAGAGAAACAGAATAGGTGAACAGTAAATGGCTGCTGAGTTTGAAGATGGTGGTTGCCTTCCTTTCTCCAAATTTCTAACCTGGCTGTCCTTGGCTGAACCAGAAAATTATTTCTGAAAATTGTCCAGCAGTTCTGACATCTCCTGCCAAAAAAAAAAAAAAAAAAAAATAGTATCAGTCAGGATCTAAAGGCCCAGGTGCTCTACTAATGGACCTGGCAGGAAGATGGACGGGTGTGTTCTGAGTAGAACCGATGCCCGGTGAGGACAGAACGAGAGGAGAGGGAAGACGGCCGAGCTGGTGTGGGGGTAGCTCGAACCGCTGTTCGCCCTCTCCAGCCTCAGGCGTGATCTGAAAAGATGGATGAGTCTGCTGCATGTCTTTAGAGAAAGGAGGAGGCACCAGGTTGTAGCAGAACAGGGGTTGGAGGCCTCTGACGGGGATAAGAGATTAAGAGGAGGGGCTGGACTGCAGAGGCCAGGCAGGGCAGGAAACTCTGCAGGAGTCAGCCTGGAAACGGTTTCCTCCTTGCCAGGCTTGAGAACGTTCCCTGATAACCTTCAGGTAACACCGTTCCCCCATGCCCTACCCTAAAAGAGCCTAAAACTAAGAAGATAAAAAACAAAGAGAGTTGTATACCATAGGATTAATTTTGGCTGCATGTAACAGACACTCAAGCACATATTACTCTTTCTTTCATATGAAAACAGGTTCATGGGTGGGCAGCTCAGGGCTTTCGGGGGGGATCCACGAAGTGGATCAAGAGACCAAGAGACCAAGGTTTGCTAGCTTTTCTCTTTGCCCTCTTTTGGACTGGCTTATGATCTCAGGACCACTGGTAAGTTTACTCTGCCCACTGGAGTGAGGAACAAAGCAAAGGGCATGAATGTATGATTTTATTAAAGTAGGAACGAAAATACTCCAGTACTCCAAAAGGGCCAAGATGGAGTGTTAACACTTCTTTCTAATAGCCCTCACTTGCCATCTTAGCATCTTACAACTTGCAGGTGTGCAGTAAATATTGCTGAGTGAATTATATTTTCCTGGCTCCTCCAACACAGCAGCAGCTTCCTGCTTGTATGGAAAATTGAACACGCAATAGTCATAACTAATATCTTTTTTTTTTAAGGTTTTATTTATTTATTTGTCAGGCAGAGATCACAAGTAGGCAGAGAGGTAGGTGGCGGGAGGGGGAAGCAGACTTGCTGCTGAGCAGAGAGCCCAATGCGGGGGCTCAATCCCAGGACAATGGGATGATGACCTGAGCCAAATGCAAAGTCTTTAGCCCACTGAGGCACCCAGGCTCCCCTCATAGCTAAGACTTATCGCACATTTTACTTCAAGTCAGTCACAATGCTTACAGAAGCATCTCAGAAGCATCTTGCATTCATCTTTTTATTTACTAGGGAAAAATCTTTTTAGTTGTGGTGAAGTATGTTATTACTTAGTAATGATTTTAAACATCAGGGATCTGAGGCCCAGAGATGTTAAGTGACTTATCTAATGTCACACAGTAAATGCTGGATCAGAGACTTGGACTCTCATTTGACTGATTCGAAAGGTCCTTTTCTTGACCATTAGGTGATTTTGCTTCCTTGATTCTCAAGATCTATATCAGGAAATATGTGCTGCAATATTCATGGTAATGTCATCAGAGCTAACACTCTGAGCTTACTTTATGTCCAGCTCTGTTCTAAGAGTTTTATGTGAACGACTCCATTGTAACCCTCCCAAAGAGTCCTATGAGGTAAGGACTATAATTATCCCAGTTTACAGATGTGGAAGCTGAGTCACAGGGGAGTAAAGTATGTAGCTCTTGAGTGGCTCAGCTAGGATTCAGACTCAGGCAGCATGGCTGCAGAGCCTGGAGCAGATGCTGTCAGCGCCTCCCTGACCTCTTTCAAGCAATCACCTTTCTGTGCAAGCCCATCTGATGCTTCAAACCTCCCACCCCATGCTTGCACAACCCCAAAAGTGAGTACCTCCTTAGATTTTGCAACCTAGGCACCTTACCTGGCTCCCTCAGGTCCCAGACCTCCTGTGAGCCCTCAGACTTGGCTCTGTCCACCAGGGCCAGCTCAGCAAGTGTGGGGGCCAATGAGAAGTGCCAGGGGGTTAAGCATGGGAACCTCCCTCAGCCAATGACTGACAGAAGCCCTTGCTCTGGAGGTTGTGTACTCCTCCTCCTCACTTCTGGGAGAGCTCTGAGGCATGTTCTATGGTTCCCAGTGCTCCCAGCAAGAATGAGTCCCAGCGCCCACAATGGTAATTTGCTTGAAGTGCACATTTTATTAACTTGCTTCCTTACCTACTCCCCTTCTGATATTTCCTGGAATCACCTCTTAAATAACTTGCAGTAGAATCCTTGTCTCTGAGTCTCTTTAGAGGAAACTCAAACTAAGTAGCATCTAAAGTCCTAACCGCTATACTCTGCCTGTATGTATCAATGTCATTTGTAAGTGCAAACAAAACAAGCAACGTAGGAAAAAACACTGGACTGGTTAAATCAAAATCAGTTCTATGGTATTCAACCTACTGTGTATTTTTAAAATTATTTTTTATGCTCTGGGCCTGATGTGGGGGAAGAACTATGTTATCTGCCGGTTCCCAAGGAAAGTTCTCAAGTCCAAGTGTATATGTTATCCTGCATATGTGTATATGTGTGAGAATGTTCACACAAGTGTGACGTTCTGTCTTCTCAGACCTCTTAGATGGGCCATTTCCACACCATAAAAACTTGCCTGAAACTTCAAGGTCATCCAGTCCAGCTGAGAGCAGGCAAACTTGACTAGGGACCAGTTTCTCTTTTCAAACAGCCTAACAGGAAGGGCATCTATTGATAAAATCAGCATAAACGAATTTGCCATTTGTTGTGAGTTTTCAGAGTTCAACCCAGAGCACCTTCAGTTGTGGGTTTTCTGTTTTTGTGGGTTTTGAGCGGTGAGGGCTTCTTTCAGAGACCCAAGGCTGGGAAGAAGAGGTTGGAGGAAGGAAGCCGATGTAGCTTAAGCTAGATGCTGTTGTGGGGTTCTTGTCAACCTAAATTTTACATAATTTTTTCCCAGGTTATTTCCAGTCAGAGTCTGATTCAGAGAGGTGACAGTCCCAGTCTGAAGCTCAGGATCAGGCATCGGTCAGGCCTGGGATCTGAAATGTCAGCTGAACTGGTCCTTCCACCTAAGAGAGAAGACCGTGCCTCAGAATTTTCTCTCTCCTCTGAACCAGAGCCCTTTCTCAACACCAAGCCCCTTGTGTACATTATCTAATCCTCACCATAACCTATGAAGTAGAAGCACTCTTGTTATTTCCATACCATGAATGAGGAAAATGGGGCCTCAAGACGTGAAGTGACTTATTTGCTCAATGGCACCAAACATTGGATACTCGGCAGAGTTGGAGTTTGAACCAAGGCCTGCCTTCCTCCAAAGGACTCAACCCTTCTCAGAAGCTGGGGGTGAATGTGTAAGTCAGTTTTGCTGCATAACGAATAGCCCTAAGATTTCAGTGGTTTTCCACATGCACACATTTCTTGTCTTGTTAATGTCTGTGCTTCTGCTGGGCTCTGCTCAGAGCACCTTCTCATTTTTGTGTCCATTCTTGTGGCAGATGGAACATACAAGAAAGAAGGAGAAAACTCTAGCAATACCCCTTAAAACTCTCTCTTGGAGGTGATGTGCATCACTTCCCCTCAAATTCTTTTTTTTTAAAAAGATTTTATTTATTTATTTGACACAGAGAGAGAGAGAGATCACAAGTAGGCAGAGAGGCAGTCAGAGAGAGGGAGAGGGAGAAGCAGGTTCCCTGCTGAGCAGAACGGAGCTCGATCCCAGGACCCTGAGATCATGACCTGAGCTTCATGAAGGCAGAGGCTTAACCCACTGAGCCACACAGGTGCCCTTCCCCTCAAATTCTGTTGACCAAAGCACGTCGTATGGCCAAGTGGGGGTGGTGACTTGCAATCCTTTTACAGGGGAAGGAGGAAGGAGTGAAAAATTGAGGAAATAATACAATCTACTATGTCTGCCCTCTTGGTCACAAATACTAAACTCTCTCCTATCATTAATTAAAATGCCACCTTATTTCTTGGGTTCTTTCAGCGCCAGTTCTTTCCTCTGTAAAATGAAGGTCACAGTAGTGCTTATCTTATACAGCTACATGAGGGGATGGATGAGATGACAGATTAGCCTGCTGCTTGGTCTTGAGCACTCAACACAATTTAACTATTATGACTTTTTTTTCAGTAATTTAAAAGAAGCAGAGTATCTCAGGGCCAGTGCAGTGGATTGAGCATCTGACTCTTGGTTTCAGCTCGGGTTGCAATCTCAGGGTCCTGAGACTCTCTCTTCGTCTCCCTCTGCCTCTCTCCCCCCACCCTGGAGTAAACAAATAAATCTTTTTTTTTTTTTTTAAATAGAGCATCTCTTTGAGCAACTGTTTAGAAAAGTACAACCCATTAGAAATAGAATATGAGCCATAGATGGAATTTAAATTTTTCCAGTAGCTACACTGAAAAGGTGGAAATAGCAAGTGAAATTAATTTTTAAAATTATTTTAAAATTATTTATTTATTCACTTAAGTAATCTCTACACCCCATATGGGGCTTGAACTCACAACCCTGAGATCAAGAGTTTCATGCTCTTCTGAATGAGCCAGTCATGTGCCCCAAGAACAAGTGAAATTAGTTTTAATATATTTTATTTAACCTAATATATCCAAAATATTTCAACATGTAAACAGTATTAAGAAAAGTATTCATGAAATATTTTACCCTCTTTTTTAATGCATGAGGCTTCAAAAGCTGGTGGGTATGTTACACTGACAGCAAGTCTCAGTTTGGACCAGCCACATCCAAGGGCTCAGAATTTTTGTGGGGAGTAGCTGCTGTTTGAACAAGATAAACCCATCCTCCTCTGGCACTGTCTCTGTGTAGAACCAAAGAAATGTTACTATGCATCCAAATCATTGCGATCTTGCCAAGTCAACCTGCCGGTAGCTTTCAGAATATTTGAAAGTAACCGACTTCTGGAAAACAGAAAGTGAGATCATCTCCAGGCCCCAGCACCTTCCTTCAGTCTCAGGGTCCCTGCTTCAGCTACTGTTTTCTAGAGGCTCAGCAAAAGGGATCTGACAAGCAGCAGTAAGTGCATATGCAAATATACAGGGAAAAGTCTGGAAGGATTCTTACCAAATGGTTAAGAGTGGAACTTAGGGGTAATATCAACGCAGAATTTATAGTTATGCTCCCGATTTTTTTCCATTGAGAATGTATTCACGTGTTACTTATATAAGCAAAACGTGAGAGAGAAAGAGAATGGTAAACGTAACCATGATTTGGGGTAAATCTGTAAGAATTTGAATGGAAAATAGGACAGGTGTGGGAAGTACAAGGTGGACTCTGATGCCAGTCGGCCCTGTCACCCACCAGCTGTGTGTCCTGGAACAAGCTTCTTAGGCTCTCTGAGCTTCAGTTTCTTAATAAAGTGGGGATGATAAGGGGACTTAGATCACTGGGATGTTTGGAGGATTAAATGACGTGAACATGTGTAAGGTGCTGTGATCATGCCTGGGACAGAGAAAGTGCTCAAAAAATGTTCTGTTTTTTGGTTGGGAGAAGGTAGCAGGAAACTCCTGGGGCAGATACACTGATGTGAGAGCTGGGGAACCCAAATGTGGAGTCTGGATCTGCAGGTAACTAGTTTGTATGAACTTGGGCCTCAGTTTTATACAAACACTAATTCTAATATCAACAGCAGCAACATACATATTTGGGTACTTGTCATCATCCTGAAACTGCCTATGTTTTAGTTCACTGGATCTTCACAATATCCCTCTGAGGCAGATGCTATTATCATTTCCCTTCTACAAATGAGGAAACAGAGGCTTGCCCAAAGCCACACAGCTTCTAAGTCCCAGAGCTGGGATTTGAGCTCAGAGCCGTCTGCCACATGCAAAGAAAGGACTGAGGCGATGTCCACTGTACCACACAGCCGCATCCGTGGGTCTTGCCCAGCTTTGCTGCTCTATGGTGCTGGGAGGTGAGTTGCATGCTGGGAGCTGAGCGTTCTGGCTTTGAGCACTAGTTCTGTTGAGATTCTGGACCCCAGAGTTGGCCTGTCAGTCCCGTCAGCAGTAAAATAGGGCCAAGAAGAACACAGTGCCCTGCCTTTAACGGTTTTCTTGCCAGCTTTCTCCAGGGCTTCCTTTAGACCCTTACTACCTCTTTTGATTTTACCGTCCCGAACACCTCACTCGTGAGATCATGGTGAAGATCACAGGAACGGCACCAGCCTTCTAAAGCCAGACTCTCCGGGAGAAAGAAAAAGAAGGCAGTTGTAGGGAAGGAAATCTGAATCAGATCACAGTAAAGGATACACATGGGGTTTTCGAGAGAACGGTGACTTTTGCACAGAACCTCAGGAGGGAATACTCCGATGCAGACACACGTATGTCCCCACATAGACACATTGTCTGAGATGTCCTGGTGGCCAGCATTCCAGGGAGAAGGGAAACAAGGAAGTTGTTAAATTACCCAGCTGTTCTGTCTAAATATGCTGCACATCTGGTGGCCTGGAAACCTCTGGGTGACTTTTCACTTTATAGTCACGGTTTAGTCATTTGGACTCAACCTTAGTGCTCTAGAGGAGGAGAAAGGGAAAAATAAAAAGAGAAACATGGGTAGATGGGTAGCAAGGGGTGCGAGGGGGAGGCAGCGAGAGAGAGATTGAAAGGCAGAGAGAGAGACCGACAGATGGATATACTCAGAGAGAGACAGACACAAGCATACAGAGATGGACAGAAAGACAAAGGGAGGGAACGGATGGGGGTGGGGGAAGGAGAGAGAAAGAGAGTGAGGGGGAGGAGACCCAAGCAGGGCAATGGAGAGAGATAAACATTGACAGAGATACAGAAATTCACATAGAGACAGAGACATAAACAGGAAGAGATAGAAAGATGAGATAGAAAGACTCATGCAGCAAAAGTAAGACACGAATGGACAGAGTGGAGAGAGAGAAAGAGACACAGATTGGGAGCAGAGAGGCCCACGTGCAGAGATGGAACCAAAGAAACCCAGACACACAGACACTCAGACATACTCCAAGTGACAGATTCACATGGAGAGATGGGCTCCCCATCCACTGAGGAAGAGAGGGACAGAGGTGGAAAGGGACAGAGAGACTGGGACAGGCAGAGACAAATACACATACAGAGCAGAGACTAGAAAGAGACAGAGAATGAGACAAACAGAGAAAAAAAGGCAAAGAAACAGATCCATGAGGAGAGGAAAATAAACCATTCAAACAAAAAGAGCCGTCAGGATTTTCTGTTCTGCCAAAATATCTTGGGAGTCAGAATGTGTTGTGTTAGGCCTTAATGCAAAACATTAGTCCCTCCAGAGGAAAGAGTGGGCTTTAAAAAATGGCCTTGATGTAAGTAATTGCTTCCCAAATGGGAAATTATTTTATTCATTTTTTTCTTTTCTCCATAGAACATCAGGACATTCTGAGGAGCTACCAAAGACAGCATTCGAGAGTTTATCTACTTTCCACAAACATGTAGCAGCAGCAGCTTCCTTTTTGGAGGAGAAAAAAAGTTTCTGGACAAGAATGAGGCCTCTTGATTAACACTGGAAGGCACAAAGTGGACTGCCATGTAGAAAGTGCTAGAACAGGGAACGAACTTCCCTTGCCCCTCTCATGCTGATGGACGATTAGTAGTGGCTTCCCAGAGTACTGTGTGCGAAGGAGTACTGAGACCACACCTCAGGGAGAAGGAATGTTATGATCCATTTTTGATGTCTGTCACGGTCTGGAAGGGGACAGTCATTGTGGCCATTATTTGCTATTCTTATACCGAATCTAGATCCTGTGTGAAATATTGGACTAGGAGTTCAAATGGAGGCCACATACCATATGTCTAAATATATTACAAGTTGAAATCAAGTTGCACCCATGGCCTGGACTATGTTCCTACTCGTGTCCCTGGTGGCCCACCCCTGGGATTTCCCTGTCAGCCCATAGACTAATGGAGCTGAGCACTTCCCTGGCCCAGCCTCACCACTACAGTCCTGAATGGCAGCTGGACGGGCAGGGCAGGGCAGGGTTCCAGGCCTGCAATGGTGATTGGGATGGGGCCTCACCCAGACAATCTAACTCAGGCTTCCCAGGCAGTTCTAAGCACCTCCTAGTGTATTTCCTGAATAGAGAAGCATAATTACCTGGGGAACATGGTCCAAGACACTGACTGTGGGTGACTTGAGATGGTCACCTTTGAACTGAAGCAGTGATTTTATCCTCAATGCCTGGCTTGATGTCTGGCACATAGATTGCACACTGAGTATTTGTTTTAAAAAATGAATTATTAAAATACACTTTTTTCTACATGAGTTCATTTGAGTCTGTCAGGTCCTATAACTCAGTGATCCATCCTAAAAGTGAGTGGGGAGGGGGGAATTGTTTCTGTTTTATACACAAAGTCAGCAAAGGATTCACTGGTGAAGTGACATTTGAGCCAAGACTGAGGGAAGTGAGGGAGCATACCATGAGGATATCTGGCCAGTGAAAACAGCCAGTGCCAAGGCCCTGAGGCAGGTTTGTGCCTGATGTGTTTGAAGAACAGTGAGGAGGCGGGGGTGGCTGGAATGAAGTGTGTGAGAGCCAGAGTAGCAGGTACTATTGTGAGAGGTGCCTGAGACTAACTTCTATAGGTTTGCATGGCATGTTAAAGGCTTTGGCTTTGACTCTGAGCGAGATGGGGGCCATCAAAAGGTTCAGAGCCTAGATCTGACTTATATTTTAAGAGGATCCCTTTGGCAAAAGGTATATTGGAGAAAATTATAACAGAGAACTTTCCTAATCTGGGGAAGGAAACAGGCATTCAAGTCCAGGAGGCACAGAGGATCCCTCCGATGAATAAAAATAGATAAAATCAATAAATCAATAAATAAATCAATAAATAAAAATCAATAAAAACATTAACACCTTGACCAAATCTCAGAAACAAAGAAAAAGTCCTGAAAGCAGTTCAGGACAAGAGGTCCGTAACCTACAAGGGTAGAAACATTAGACTGGCAGCAGACATATCCACAGAGACCTAGCAGACCAGAAAGTATGGACATGGTATATTCAGGGCATTAAATGAGAGAAATAGACAGCCAAGAATACTTTATCCAGCAAGGCTGTCATTCAAAATACAACGGGAGATTAAAAAGCTTCCAGGGCAAACACAAACTAAAAGAAATTGTGATTACCAAACTAGCCCTGTAAGAAATATTAAAGGGGATCCTTTAAGTGAAGAGAGATCCTAAAAGTGACATGGACCAGAAAGGAAAAAAGACAATATGCAGAAACAGTGACTTTACAGGTAATACAATGGCACTAAATTCATAACTTTCAATAGTTACTCTGAATGTAAGTGCGTTAAATGTCCCCAGTTAAAAGACACAGGGTATCATATTGGATAAAAAAGCAAGACCCTAGCGCCTGGGTGGCTAGTCGTTAAGCGTCTGCCTTTGGCTCAGGTCATGATCCCAGGGTCCTGGAATCAAGTCCTGCATCAGGCTCCCTGCTCAGTGGGGAGCCTGTTTCTCCCACTCTTATGCCTACTGTTTGTGTTATCTCTCTCTCTCTCTCTCTCTCTTTCTGTCAAAAGGCAAGACCCATTCATATGCTGTCTGCAAGAAACTTATTTTAGATTCAAAGAAACCTCCAGATTGAAAGTGAGGGGGTAGAAAGCCATTCATTATGCTAATGGACATCAAAAGAAAGCTGAGGTAGCAACCCTTATATCAAACAAATTAGTTTTTAAACCAAAGACTGTAATAAGAGATGAGGAAGGACACTAGATCATAATTAAAAGGTCTATCCAACAAAAAGATGTAACAACTGTAAATATTTATGCCTCTAACATGCCCCTAATATAAATATAACAAAATTAAAGAGATACATCGATAATAATACATAGGGTACTTTAAATGCCCCCCTCACTGCAATGGACAGATTATCAAAGCAGAAGATCAACAAGGAAACAAGGGCTCTGAATGACACACCAAATGGACTTCACAGGTATATTCAGAGCATTCCATCCTAAAGCAATGGAATACATATTCTTCCCAAGGGCACATGGAACATTCTCCAGAATAGATCACATGCAGGGTCACAAATCAGGTCTCAACTGATACCAAAAGATTAGGATCATTCCCTGCACATTCCAGACCACAATTTTGTTTTGAAACTTGAACTCAATCACAAGAGGAAATTTGGAAAGAACTCAAATACATGGATGTTGAAGAGCATCCTACTAAAGAATGAATGGGTCCACCAGGAAATTAAAGAAGAAATTTTAAAATTCATGGAAACAAATGAAAATGAAAATACAACCATTCAAAACCTTTGAGGTACAGCAAGGTGGTCCTAAGAGGGACATATATAGTAAAACAAGTCTTTCTCAGGAAACAAGAAAGGGTCTCAAATACACAACCTAACCCTATACCTGGAGGGATCTGGAGAAAGAACAGCAAATAATGCCTAAACCCAACATGAGAAGAGAATTAATAAAGATTAGAACAGAAATCAATGAACTAGAAACCAAAAGAACAGTAGAATAGATCAATGAAAGTAGGTTCTCTGAAAGAATTAATAAGATCAATAACCCCCTGGCCAGACTTCCAAAAAGAAAAGTTGAAGGACCCAAATAAATAAAATCATGAATGAAAGAGGAGAGATCACAACCAACACCAAAGAAATACAAGCAATTATAAGAACATACTATGAGCAACTATATGCCATCAAATTAGGAAAGCTGGAAAAACAGATTCATTCCTAGGGATGTATAAGCTACTAAAACTGAACCAGGAAGAAATAGAAAACCAGAACAGATCCACAACCAGCAAGGAATTTGAAGCAGTAATCAAAAATCTCCCAACAAACAAGAATCCAGGGCCAGGTGACTTCCCAGGGGAAGTCTATTGAAAATTTACTTTAAAAAAATGAAGACTTTTTTCACATTTTATTATTATTTTAAGATTTTATTTATTTATTTGACAGAGAAAGACAGCAAGAGAACAAACACAAACAGGGGAAGCAGGAGAGGGAGAAGCAGTCTCCCCACTGAGCAGGGAGCCTGATGCAGCACTCGTTCCCAGGATCCTGGGACCTGATCTGAAGGCAGATGCTTAATGACTGAGCCACCCAGGTGCCCCTGTACCGAACATTTAAAGAAGAATTAATACTTACACTTGAAGCTGTTTCAAAAAATTGAAATGGAAAGAAAACTTCCAAACTCTTTCTATGAGACCAGAATTACCTTGAACCCCAAACCAGAAAAGACCCCCCAAAAAGGAGAATTACAGACCAATATTCCTGATGAACATGGATGCCAAAATACTACTCACCAAGATAGTAGCCAACAGGATCTAGCAGTACTTTAAAAGGATTATTTACCATGACCAAGTGGGATTTATTCCTGGGCTGCAAGTGTGGTTCAATCAATGTGATATACTATATTAATAAAAGAAAGGGTATGATCCTCTCAATAGATGCAGAAAAAACATTTGACAAAGTGCAACACCATTTCTTTGTTAAAACTCTTCACAGTGTAGGGATAAAGGGAACATACATCAATACCATAAAAGCTATATACAAAAAGCCCATGGTGAATATCATTCTCAATGGGGAAGAACTGAGAGCTTTTCCCCTAAGCTCAGGAACACAGCAGGGATGTCCACTATCACCACTGCTGTTCAACATAGTACTAGAAGTCTTAGCCTCAGCAATAAGACAACAAAAAGAAATAAAAGGCATCCAAATTGTTAAAGAAGTCAAACTCTTACTCTTCACAGATGGCATGATACTCTGTGTGGAAAATCCAAAAGACTCTACCACAAAATTGTTAGAAATCATACAGAAATTCAGCTAAGTGGGAGGATATAATCAAAGCACAGAAATCAGTTACATTTCTGTACACTAACAATGAGACAGAAAAAAGAGAAATTAAGCAGTTGATCCTATTTACAATTGCACCAAAAAAACAGAAGATACCTAGGAATAAACCTAAACCTAAACAAAGAGGCAAAGGATCTCTACTCAGAAAACTATAGAACACTCATGAAAGAAATTGAGGAAGACACAAAGAAAAAGAAAAACATTCTATGCTCATGGACTGGAAGAACAAATATTGTTAAAATGTTGATGCTACCTAGAGCAATCTATACATTCAATGCAATCCCTATCAAAACACAAGCAGCTTTTTTCACAGAGGGAACAAGTAATACTAAAATTTGTATGGAACCAGAAAAGACCCTGAATAGCCAAAGGCTTGTAAAAGAAAACCAAATCTGGTGGAATCACAATTCTGGACTTCAAGGTCAATCACAAAGCTATAATCATCAAAACAGCATGGTACTGGCACAAAAACACACACAGATCAATGGAACAGAATAGAGAACCCAGAAATGAACCCTCAACTCTATGGTCAACTAATCTTCGAAAAAGCAGTAAAGAATATCCAATGGAAAAATGACAGTCTCTTCAACAAAATGATGTTGGGAAAATTGGACAGCCACATGCAGAAGAATGAAACTGGATCATTTTTTTATACCATACACAACAATAGATACTCAAAATGGGTGAAAGACCAAAATGTGAGACAGGAATCCATCAAAATTCTAGAGAACACAGGGAGCAACCTCTGTGACCTTGGCCACAGCAACTTCTTGCTAGACATGTTTCCAAAGGAAAGGGAAACAAAGGCAAAAAATGAACTATTACAACTTCAAGATAAAAAGCTTTTACAAAGCAAAGGAAACAGTCGACAAAACCAAAAGACAACCAATAGGATGAGAGAAGACATTTGCAAAAGTCTTATCAGATAGGGGTGCCTGGGTGGCTCAGTGCGTTAAAGCCTCTGCTTTCAGCTCAGGTCATGATCCCAGGGTCCTGGGATTGAGCCCCAAATCGGGCTCTCTGCTCAGCAGGACACCTGCTTCCCTTCCTCTCTCTCTGCCTGCCTCTCTGCTTACTTGTGACCTCTATCTGTCAAATAAATAAATAAAATCTTAAAAAAAAAAAAAAAAGAAGTCTTATCAGATAAAGGGCTAGTATCCAAAATGTATAAAGAATTTATCAAACTCAACACCCAAGGAAAAAATAATCCAATCAAGAAATGGTTAGAGGATGCGAATGGATATTTCTCCAAAGACATACAAATGGCCAATAGACACATGAAAAATTGCTCCACATCACTCAGCACCAGGGAAATACAAATCAAAACCACAATGATATACCACCTCACACCAGTCAGAATGGCTAAAGTTAACAAGTCAGGAAATGACAGATGTTGGTGAGGATTTGGAGAAAGGGGGATCCTCCTACACTGTTGGTGGGAATGCAAGCTGGTGTAGCCACTCTGGAAACTACCATGGAAGTTCCTCAAAAATTTGAAAATAGAGCTACCCGACAACCAAGCAATTGTACTACTAGGAATTTACCCCAAAGATACAATGTAGTGATCTAAAAGGGCACATGCACCCCAGTGTTTATAGCAGCCAAGTCCACAATAGCCAAACTAGAGAAGAGCCCAGATGTCCACTGACAGATGAATGGATAAAGAAGATATGGTATATATGCACAATGGAATACTATGTAGCCATCAAGAAAATGATATCTTGTCATTTGCAATGATGTGGATGGAACTAGAGGGTATTATGCTAAATGAGATAAATCAATTAGAGAAAGACAAATATCATATGATCTCACTGATGTGTCGAAGAAACAAAGCAAAGGATCATAGGGGAAGGGAGGAAAAAATAAAACAAGCAGTTTTATTTCAGAGAGGGAGTCAAACCATAAGAGATTCAGTCATAAGAAACAAACTGAGGGTTGCTAAAGGGGAGGAGGTAACTTGGTGATGGGCATTAAGGAAGGCATGTAAAGTAATGAACACTGGAATTATATAAGTGTTTTATAAGACTGATGAATCACTAAACTCTATTTCTGAAACTAATAATACATTATATGTTGATTAATTGAATTTAAATTAAAAAAAAACTAAGAAAACAAAAAAAACCTCCCAAATATCAAGTAAGCAATATTGATTATAGGTAATATATATAAACTTTCTACTGATATATATATATATATGCATATGTATTATATCTATATACTTTATACATATAAATTTTCTATTAACTTTTAAAAAGTATTACTTTAATAGTAAAATAAAGGTATATATGTATTATTACAAAATAGAATGTAAAATTAACCTATATGACTATGATGAAGCAGGAAATAAAAAAATCATGTGTGATACAAAAAAAAAATAAATAAAACCCCTCTGGCTGCTGCACTGAGAATAGACCAGGTAGAAGCAGTGAGGCAGTCACAGTGTTTCCAAATGAGAGGTGATGGTGGCTAGATCAATCACACAGAGATAGAAGTGGTCAGATTCTGGATAGATGTCGAAGGCAAATGACAACAGGATTTGCTAAAGGTTGGATTGGGTGTGGGATGTGAGAGAGAATAAGCGAGTTAAGGATGATCCCAAAAGGACAAGGAATCAGGATGAGCCAAAATTTTGGCCTGAGCAATGAAAGAATGGAGCTGCCACCACTCCCTGAGTCTGAGAAAGATGGCGGGAGGCACTCGTTTAGGGCAACAGATCAGGAGCTCAAGGTCAAACATGGATGCTAGGGTGAGATCATGGAATCCAATAGCAGGCAGTGCTGCCCTCAGGTGACTGCCCTCTCTTTTTTGCTTCTTCTGTGGCCTATTGGCTTGTCTGTAGTTTGATTCTCCTCTCTTTGCAAATAAGTCGTCTCTGATTATTTGTCAGCATGAAAACATCTGACCTTACTCTGATTTGACCAGCTCCTTTCTTAGTTTATGCTTTAAAGCAGCAATTTTTAAATTGTGTGCCAACACACCAGGGGCTCCGCAGCAAGCTCACGGGGGCACCGCGTCGTATTTTGCATTTTTAAGGCAAAACCAGGGATAGTTGACACCTCTCTGATGCCTCTTGAACTAGTAGCTCCAGGTAGCTCAAGCGAGTTTCGGTGTTAGATCGCAAGACATTCCTTTCCATGATGTCATATCTTTGCAAGGTGGATTTTCTATGACTGTTGTAATAAAAAGCAATTACTACTTGAAAATCAACCTGGAACAGGAAAGAAGGTGTAGCCCAATCTACTTCCAAGATTTGAGAATTCGTGCAGTGCCCCAACAGGCACATCCATCCCAGTAGACACAAATTGTGGCTATTTAAGAAGGAAATAAAATTTTTTTCTTTCAATTTATCTTTTCAAAGTCTAAGTTATTGGGCCATAGAGACTTACTACGTTGTCTGGCACTAGCTACTTAATGAATGGTATTTTTTTTCACCTAAGGTTGTCATATAAAAACAAAACAAAACAACAGAGACAGCAGGCTTAACACCCATTGTGGAACTTAGGGAGCACCTGGGGGAGACAGTGTCTCTAATTGGTTACTGGCCAGCCAATGGGTTGACTAGATTTGGGTCAGGTGACCAGGTCTGATCCAATCAGTGACCCAGTTGGTCTAGACACAGGGTCCAGAGAAGTGGGAGGGGGGCAGGTTGCTTAATAGTGGTTTGTTTTCAATGTCTGGTCACTTCTCTTAACAGTAACCCTAACACCGACTCAAGTGTTAACTGCAGTAACCTCACTCTAAGTCTTAATCTGAGCCCTACTTGTGAGAGGAATTCTAAAATTCTAGAATTTGGCCACCTTTAAGACCCTCTCGATCCACTCGGCTCCATCTTGGCTTCTGTCCCTAGTCTCTGACGCACCCCCCAAACATCGTGGGCTTTCCATTTTACAGCTGCTGAGCCTTTCTCTGCACTCTCATCCTGAATCGGGGACTTCCCCAGATACTGGCTCTCCTGGGGGCAGGCAGGGCCCGCTCCCAAAGAAGTTGGCCAGTACTCACTGTCTCAGCATCCCTGGCAGCTGGCTCGACCAGTCTGATGCACCACTGAGGGATTTGACCGTGGAGTCAGCAAAGCAACAGGGACAAGGCAAAATTTAGAGTGTATGTAGAAGTGGAAACGCCATCTGGACTCCAGGGACCGCAGTAGCAGGGAGGTTGGCAGGAGTGTCCCTTGGCCTGGCCGGGCTGGGTGAGGAGCCCCAGCCGCAGTGGGAGGAGCCCTGTGTCCTCTGGAGCCTGGTGCGGGCAAGCTTCTGGCCGTGGGCCCTGCTGTGAGCCTGCCTTCTGTTTGTGCCTATTTTCTGACCTCTTTCTCCAGCCTTCCTGGCAATTGTGTGAGCTCAGCGCTCTCCCTGTAATAAATTCCCTTTCTGCTGAATTTAGTCAAGAGTCGGCTTCTGTATCTGGAGTTGTGACTAAAAACTGAACTGATTCTGGAACCCACCTTATTCATTCATTTGGTTATAAAAAAAAGATTCTGAAATTTGTCATATAATGAATTTGTGTAGGCTGAAAAGCACTAATAAAACAAATACCCATATCCACACCAACCAGGCAATGCAAGAAAATCTTATGTGTCCCAGAAGTAGGGTGATCGTATGTTCTGGGTTGTTTGGGACAGTTTAGATTCGTACCTGTTTTCTGCCATAATTGTAACTAGCACCCTCCTTTTCATCCCCCAAAGGGGGATGCTAGGTAGGCAACAAAATACATGGTCAACTTACCCAGAAGCCTCCGTTGTGTTCCCCCACCCCCACCGCAGACCTTTCCTTCCCTCTAATAACCACTGTCTGGAAATGTGTTGTTGTTGTTGTTGTTTTTAAGATTTTATTTATTTATTTGACAGACAGAGATCATAAGTAGGCAGAAAGGCAGGCAGAGAGAGAGAGAGAGAGGAGGAAGCAGGCTCCCTGCTGAGCAGAGAGCCCAATGCGGGGCTTGATTCCAGGACCCTGGGACATGACCTGAGCCAAAGGCAGAGGCTTTAACCCACTGAGCCACCCAGGTGACCCTGGAAATTTGTTTTAATTAGTCCTCTCCTTTCTTTATAGTTCAAACACCAAAACAATGTATTGTTTAGTTCTAACCTGTTTTTGAGCTTTATGTAAACAAAGTCATACCGTTCATATTTTTTGTGTGTGACTTGCTTCTTTCACTTAGCTTTAGGTATGTGAAATTTTTGCTTGTTGTCACAAACATCTGCAGTGTGTTCATTTCCCAGCTGTGTACTCTTTCTTCCATGATGTGGGTATGCCACGGTGATCCATTCTTCTGGGTGTGAGCATGTAACCTGTCCCCAGGTTTTGTCAGTATAAACAATGCTGCAAGGAACGTGCTTACACATGTCTTCTGGTGGATGTGAACAAGTGTTTCTTCAGGGTTTATCCCAAGTAAAGTTGCTGGCTCATCATTATGCACATAACCAACTTTATAATTTGGTTTTGCCAAACTGTTTTCTAGAAAGGAGATATCAATCATGTTTGTTTCCTCAGGCTGTTGTAACAAATTTCTACAGCCTTGGTGGCTTAAAACAACAGAAATTTACTCTCTTCTTCTTCTGGAAGCCAGAAGTCTGAGATCAGTGTCATGTGGCTGAAACCAAGGTGGGAGGGGGGACTGCAGGATCCTTCCCTACCTCTTCCAGCTTCTGGTGGCTCCAGACAGTCTGTGACTTATGTGGCCCTATTACTCTACTCTGTCAGCAGAGGTTCACAGGTGAATGGTGAGATGGACAAGTGAGTCAGGTGTTGTGATAGAATCAACTCTAAGGTGTTTCTAGAGCATTTGACTCAGTGTAGGGAGGTCAAGGGAGGCTTCCTGGTGGAGAGGACATTTCAGTTGAGACTTAAATGGCTAGAAAAGTTTAGTAGGTCGGGGGAGACATTGAGGTGGGAGAAGGTATCTCAGGAAAAGAGAGCAGCAAAGTAAAGGCCTGCAGGTAAGAAATTGGGAAGATGAATAGTTTGATGTGGTTTTAATGAAGCATGAAGGCAGTGGAAGAAATAGAAGGCTTTGCATGCTAAGCTAAAGAATCTGACATAAAATATGAATTAAAAGGTATGTATTTTAAAAGGATTCATACTTGTGTGCTTGTTGTAAAATACTCAGCTATACATTGGAGATCCGAAGCCCCCTATCATCCCAACTGGCCCAGAAGATGGCATCTAATAATATTTGGGGTATATCTTTTTTCCTTTTAAAAACTAAGCTATAATTATATATATATATATATATATATATCTATCTCCAATTGTTAGGTGCAGATGGATGAATTTTACCTACATTTATACTCATATAATTATTACTAAGATCAATATACAGAACCAGCAAGTTTGGGATCTTTCTAGATTTTTTTCTTTTTCTACACCAATAATCATATACGTGTTTATGCTAATATGTGAATATATACATGAGTATACTAATATGCAATATAATTTTATGTATATGTAATTATCTTATTTTTCAAAAATGGTATCAGCCTTGACTTAATATTTTGCAATTTTCTTTTTTCACTTAACATGAATTTTTTCCATATCAGTACATAAAAATTAAGAGATGAAAGGTGATTGGTTCACTTATTTACTCACTCATCCAACAAATACTTTTTTTTTTGAGGTTATACAACATGTTCAGTGATGTGTCATTAAAGGACTTTAACCAGAGAAGTGACAGAAAGAGGAATAGAAACAGTTTTACTTTTTAGATAGATCATTCTGGACATATGCTCTCCTTTAATCCCTTGGGTGAGAGAGGAGGGCTAAAGCAATTCCCCAACATGGGTAGCAATTGCATTTTTCTTGTCAAATTTTAAGTATTTTTGAATAAGTATTACATTCAAGGGATTCGACCTTCAAAATGCCCATGAAGGGGCATTTAGTGTGAAGTCTACCTTCCTTCCTATGCCCCAACCATTCATTTCTGCTCCAAGAGAGAGCTGCTACCACTAACTTTTTTAATTTTTTTTTTATTTTTTAAAGATTTTATTTATTCATTTGACAGAGAGAGACACAGTGAGAGAGGGAACACGAGCATGGGGAGTGGGAGAGGGAGAAACAGGCTTCCCGCTGAGCAGAGAGCCCGATGCGGGGCTCAATCCCATGACCCCAGGATCATGACCCGAGCCAAAGGTGGCCTCCTAACCAACTGAGCCACCCAGGCGCCCCACACCACTAACTTTCTTATGTGTTCTTCCAGAGAATATAGCACATGTACATATGTTATATTTCATAGTCCTTTTAAAATTTTGAGTGATCACTCACATCAGTGCATAAAGAGTGCCCTCCTAGGGTGCCAGGCTGGCTCAGTCAGTAGAGTATCTGACTCTCGATCTCGGGTTCTGGGTTCAAGCCCTAGGTTGGGTATAGAGATTACTTAAAAAAAAAAAAAAAAAAAGCTTTAAAAAAAAAGCTTAAAAAAAAAAGCATCCTTATGCTTTTGGTGGTTGCTCAGCTTTCTACTGAGTGGAAGAACAACTTCTATTTTCAAACCTTGCCCAGAAGTCTGGTATCTTTTACTCCCTCCAGACATCTCTCTGCCCCAGCTGGCCCACCCTTAGGTGGGCTGGGTGGGAAGCAGGGCTCTAAGAACGGAAATATTTCTTGGCTTGACTGGGGAGTCAAGGAGGTCGGTGCCAGGATCTCTGGGAGACGTTCAGTGTCCTGGAAGATGTTGCCACTCTGTTATTTCAAGAAGGTGCTCTGGATCGCTTACAGTCCTTTCCCCCTTGTTCCTGTGTCCAAGGGGGTGACTGGTAGATCTTAGTGTCCCCTCACCCACATTGATCTTCCTCCCATGTGAGCAATCAGTTGTTCCATGGGGGCCTCAGAGCCTCCAGGCCTGGTCACCACCAGGTCACTACTCTAGCAGACAAGTTCACCCTTGGTCATTGATGAAAAATACTCATTATGCGATGAGTCCCTACTATGTGTCAGGCTGCCCGGTAGCCTTTTACAAGTTAATTCTCATTGCAATCATGCCAAATAGGCACTGTCATTCCCATCTTATGGATGAGGAAACAGTCTCTGATTGGGAAGGCCAGAGCTGGGTAATGGTACAGCCTGATTTTGAAACCACTGATGCCAGACATCTTGGTTATCCTTGGTTATCTGTGGTTATGCATTAAGCTGTAAGCACTCAAAGTATATATGCTGACTGAATGAATGAGTGAACTTGAGAGCTGTTTCCTGAGCAGGTCCTGTATGTCAGGCATTGGTTGAGGGCTGAGGATTGAACAGTGAACCAGACAGCCTCCTCAGAGCTGAAACTCTAGTGAGGAAGACAGTCTAAACAAATAAGTAGGCAAACAAAGATAATATAATTAGATAGTATTAGGAATTGTGGAAGAAATATGAGCTACTAGGCAGTGGCTGGAGAAGAGTGAAGGTGGGTGGGTCAACTTCAGACGGAGACAGGGTCTATAAGGAGCTGACCTTTGGACTAAATCTGAATGGCAGGGAGTGAGGTACACAAATACATGGTAGAGAGGAGAGGATTCCAGGCAGAGGGAACAGTATATGCAAAGGCCCTGAGGTTGGGTCAAGTTTGTTTAGGGAACAGAGAGAATGGCTAGCGTGGTGTGGCTAGAGCAGAATACAAAGGAGATTGGTCAGAGATGAAGTTCAAGATGAAGACGGGTGCCAGATCACACTTGGTCCTGCCAGCCGAGTAACGTCTTGGAGGGTTTAAGTAGGGGAATAATATTTTCTCACGTTGCTATGTGGAGAATAGATCTTGGGGTTGCCAGAGAGGAAGAAGGTGGCACCCTGAGGAGGCCTGAGAGGGTGGTGACCTGGAAACAAACAGAATGGGGAAGCATTTTGAAAGGAGAGCTGATAAAACTTGCTGATGAATTATGGTTGGTGATGGGAGAAAAAGAAGAATCAAAGACAACTCCTTGGTTTCTGAATCCAGCAGCTGGGTGCATGTGATGGAGTCATTTACTGAGATGGGAGGACGGGGACAGGTTCAAGTGGGGGTGGTTGGGGAGAGAGGAGGAGGAAATGCAGTTCCACTTTGGACCCAGGAAGTGTGCTCTGCCCATTAGACATCCCAGTGGACATATTGGTTAGTGGCTGGATAATGAGCTTGGGACTCAGGGGAGAAGGCAGGGCAGGAGACTGATGAATCATCCCGTTGACGGTATTAAAAGCCACAAGACTGGATGAGATTGTGTGGGAGTGAGTGAAGACAGATATCTCTTCAAGAGACAAGAGGGTGATGATGCTTGTCACCAGGCGAGGCGGGGACTGGCTTCTAGAATGGTGGTGGGACACCCAGCAAGCCGCTCCGTCTCAAACCCAGAAGGGCCCTGAGGGGCTCTGGCTCGGGTGGCTGCAGTGGTTTCTGGAAGTAGATGTTCGACACCGTCCACAGAGCCTTAGACCTTATGCTCCAATGTCCTCACTCTGAAGGCCCTCAGACAGCATTACCCGGATTTGCTGTTTACCTAACGCCTTCTTCCAAGAACTTCAAAAGCTTAGCTGGGGTCCCCAGGGAGTTGCTCTTCCTCCCTTAGGGCCTTTGGCAGAATGCAGGCCAGGAAACTGGGACAGCGAGTACCTCATTCAAGGTCACAGGGGTGGAGCTGTCTGCAGAACTATGGAGGCAAACCCCCTTATCCACCCACCTCCGCATTGGTTTGGTTTCTCGCAAGACTTCTGTTTTGCCAAGGGGGATATGAAAATAAAACAGAACTTGCCCAAATAGGAAAGATGTTTAGCTGCGGTGAGTGGGAGACGATTTCCTGAATAATAGAGCTTGGGGAGGGAGAAGTTTAATATAGAAGTTTGGTAACATTTGGCTTCTAATATGTAATATAATACTGTCCTTGGTCTCAACTTGGAATTTGAGAAAAATCTGTTGTACCTAATGCTTTGGGGCTGAATTTATGGTTTGGGTGTGGAACAATGTACCGAAACGGGTCTCTGGAAGGTTCTGGGGTCTGAACCATATGTGAGTTATGCTGGGAGGAATCCTAAGGGGGCTGAGGAAGACCACAGAATGCTTCCTGCTCCACACTGGAGGTCCTAGAGGTCAGGGAACACACACGACTCACTTCTATGTCCCCATCAATCTGTTCTGGGTGTGAACAGAGTGGGGGACCCAGAATTGTTTGTGGAATGAATGAATCAAGATAGGAGTGACTGAGTGAAGTGTAAAGAAGGTTGTGCATAGGAAAGAGAGGGAAGAAAAGTGCATGGACACCAGCAAGACAGACAAAAATTCAAAGGTCTGACAATATCGAGCTTTGGCAGTTGGTCCTTAGGACAGCCCCCAATAATTGTTGCCTTCTAATAGTCACACTGATACTAGTTTTCTACTGCTGTGTAACAGATTGACATAAATTGAGCAACTTAAAACAATACTTGCTTATTCTCAGGGTCTCCCAAGGCCAAAATCAAGGTGTTGGTGGGGATTGTGATCTCCCCTGAGTCTCAGAGATCTCTTCAAAGCACATGGGTGGTTGACAGAGCTCTTTTCCTTCTGGCTATGGGATGGAGGGCTCTGTTCTCCTTCTAGTTATCCACAGGGCAACACCTTCAGCTCCCGGTGGCTCTTCTCGAAGCCTGGCCTCATGGCCTCCCTCAGAGGCAGTTCAAACATAGCTATTTGCTTCCTCCAGAATCAGTCTGATCTCTTCAAAGGCCTCACCTGATCAGGTCAGCACCACCCGCAGAGTATTTCCCCTTTGAGGAACTCAAAATCCACTGATTAGGGACCTTAATTACATATGCAGAAAACTCTTCTACCCTGTAACCCGACATAATCACGAGTGACATCCATGTATTCACAGGTCCCACTCACACTCAAGGGGAGGAGATTCCACAGCGCATGTACACGAGGGAATAGTAAACATGGGGACGATTTTAGAACTCTGTTACTACAATACCTTTGTGTGGGATGCTCCCACTTGAGTAGGATTGACCTGGGTCTGAACCAGAATGATATTGCAGACACGATGGTGTGTGAACTCCAAGACTCATCATAAAAGGCATTGTGGCTTCCTGTTCTTGGACGCTTGCGCTCTCTCTCTCTCTCTCTCTCTCTCGGATCACCCCTCCTGGGGGAAATAGCCGCCATGTTGTGAGGATGCTTAAGAAGCCGTGAGTCTTACAAACATACACATGCAAAGGAAGAATTTACTAAAAATCCATGGGGCTTCTGTCACTCAAACTCTGGCATGCAGAGCTCTTCCAGAACCACTTTGTGATCCTAAACATCCACTCTCCCGAAGAACACCCTTTGGGGCCCGGGGAAAAGCTTTTCTACATCTCTTAGGTCATGACCTCAAAATAACAGTCGTGTCCGAATTCGGGGTCATGGGTTATGTGGTTGCCAAATTGGAGATGGGCTTTCCAGTTTTGCCTCCAGCACAGGGATAATGGAGAGTTGCAAGCACTTAGATAAGAGCAAAGACAAATGAATTAACTTGCAAGATCTCTCCTCTCCGACAGGAGGAATGCAGAAGGAACTTGGGCTGCTTTTTGCGTTCCATTTTGTGGTTCTGGAGGTATACACACGAGAGCCATTTCTGTAAAAACTGCACACGGCCTCTGTAGGGAGCAGATTCTAAAATGTCTCACATAATTCTCAGCTTCTGGAATTCATACTCCTGTGTCGTCTTCTCCCCTGGAGTGGGGATGGGACCTGTGACTTGCTTTTTTAACCAGGAGAATATAGCACCTGTGATGGGATTTCACATCTGTGATTACCTTGCATCAGCTGTAACCACTGTCTTTCTTGCAGATTCTCCTATATTGATGCTCTCCTTTGCTAGCTTTGATGAAGTAAGCCACAATATGGAGAGGCCCACATGGTTAAAAAAAAAAAAAAGCTGAGGGCAACCTCTAGACAGCACCCAGCAAGGAACTGAGGCTCTGGGGTCGGCCAGCCCATGAAGAATTGAATCCTAGCTTACCACCTGGAAACAGGTCGTTCCCTAGCTGAATGTCTGGTGAGATTCCACCCTTGACCCACACCTGTTTGCCTTTTTTTTTTTTTTTAAGATTTTTATTTATTTATTTGTCAGTGTGTGTGCACGTGTGTGTGTGTGAAAGAGAGAGAGAGTGCACAAGTGGGGAAGCAGCAAGCAGGAAAAGCAGGCTACCTGCTGAGCAAGGAGCCCGATGTGGGGCTCGATCCCTGGACCCCAGGATCATGACCTGAGCTGAAGGCAGGCGCTTACCCAACTGAGCCACCCAGGTGCCCCAGTTATGTACGTCTTTTAAAATCATTAATTTAGACAACACTGGCACATCAATATAATATCCAGGCATGCACAGTCCACTCATCATTGATATTTAATCCACTCATCATGGATATTTTGCCAATTTGAGGACATAAGCCATAGGTTTACACATAATCTTTCCCTTTCTTATAAGGAAGGCATATTTGTTCAAATAGGACGTTAGAACATATTTTATTTGACAGTTTGGAAGCTTGATTTATACCCTGAAGAATTTTAGACACATGGCCTGCAGGCCTTCCTGGGTACTCTTGTCCTGGTTCCTGTGGGTGTCAGGTCAGGCTGTCCCAAGCTTCCTCAGCCAGTAAATGGAGCCAAGATTCAAACTCCTATCTGCCTAGACTCCGAGGCCTGGGCTGTGTAAGCTGTGACCTTCCCTGACTCAGTGCACGGGAGGAGCTGCTACCTCAGGAAGCCCCCCAGAAGCTGGAATATTCAGTGGTCGTGGGCAGGAGAGACTACAGAATTTATGGGGCCCCCTCCAA
Source organism: Mustela nigripes (assembly GCF_022355385.1). Lineage (NCBI taxonomy): Eukaryota > Metazoa > Chordata > Mammalia > Carnivora > Mustelidae > Mustela > Mustela nigripes. The sequence continues at coordinate 8,263,976 of NC_081564.1, forward strand.
AATGAAAATACATTGTCATTCTAATTAATAAATTATTAAGAGTTTCCAAATGCTTACAGTAGAGCTAGCGTAGAGTTAATGTAAGCAAGAGGTCCATCTAAGTGCTGGGTCCTGTGCAGCTGCCTGTTGCAAGTCACTGGTCAGGCAGCTTCCTGGAGGTGGTGGCCCAGGATCCCCACCCCCACATATAATGGGTGGGATTGGGTGTGACCAAAAGCAGAGGCAAGAGCCAATGGGAAAGATGAAGACCGTCTATTTACAGCACTTTCCTTTAAAAACAAATTTACTTAAATAAAAATGTTAGTCATTTAAAGAAAACAATTAAGGAAAAAAATGTGTTACATGTGGATATGGAAAAAATTGTCTAAATAACTGGAGCTCAGGCAAGTGCAGTCCAGGTGTGTGTGTCTACAAGTGTGTAATTGTGAGTGTGTACAAATGAGTCTTGTATATGAATCTTTGCATCAGTGAAGATGAGTGTGAGTCTTTGAGTATAGGAGTGTGATACATTTAAATGTGTGAAAGCATAAGTGTGTCTGAGCCTATGTTGTGTGGACATGTGTCCGGAGGTCTGCATGGATGTGTGCATGTAAAGCTTTCCTACCCTGAACTCCTACAAGAATACAAAATTGTGGACTTCTTGGGGTGCCCAGCTGGCTCAGTCAGTCGAGCATGCGACTCTTGATCTCTGGGTGATGAGTTCGAGCCCCACATTGAACACAGAAGTTACTTAAAAAAACTTTTTTTTAATTAAAAAAATGTGGACTTGTTTGCACTGGACGCATTTCTGATACCCGTGTATGTGTCTGCTATTGCCCCGATAACACTGTGTAACAGAAAACAGGGAAATGGGAAAACACCACTAATGCTATGGATGGGAGTTTCCTTTTTGGGAGGATGAAAATGTTCTAAGACTGATCATAAAGATGGTTGCACAACTGTGCATATACTAAAAAAAAGAAAAAACACTATTCTATTTAAATGGGTGAATTATCTTGAATGTTAATTATGTCTCAATTCAGCTGTTCAACAACAACACCATGCACATTGATTTTCTTGCTCATTTGGTCTACAGGTGAACCGCAGCCCTGCAAAATCACCTGGGCTTGGATCCTGGCTGCAGCCGAGTTCACATGTTTTCATCTTGTCTGGATCAGCAACTGCTTAGGCACGTTCCTTTCGTGGGGAACAGGAGAAGTGCAAGGGGGCGAGTAGATGCATGTCAAGTTTCTTAACACTTTGGCTCAGAACTAGCACTCGAACTAGTCCCTTGTACCCACATTCCGTTGCCTGGGAAAAAAATCATGTGTCCAAGTCCAACATCAACAGGACAGGGAAATATATTTGCCTCACTCTTGTGTACTTCAAGTCTATATGGGGGAAGAGAGTGAAGAATTGAGAGGGATAATCCAATCTACCACGTGTGTAATGGGCTGCTCTTGCCCCTTTAGAGATTTCGTTAAATATGTTATAGACCCAACTTCCAGGTCTGGGAAGGACTCCCTACAATTTCTATCTGTTCCTATATTTTATTTATTCCTGCTTCTCTCTTTCCCCATGTGTCTCCCTGTCTCAGAGCTCTTGAGCCTGTCTGAGCTCTCTTGCCTCCATCCTGAGCCAAACAGAGGTGAGAAGTCAAGCCTTGTCGCTAATTTTGAGAAGAAACTCAATCATGGTCACATTTAGTGCTTTTCAGAACTTTGCTGAAGATTTTAAGGCTTATGGAGAAGGATCACATGGCACAATGCACAAAATTCTCTGTATTCATGGCTGTACAACTCTCCCATCTCTACTTGGGAGTACAAGGAAGACTTCCTGGAGGAGGTGATGTTGGACCTGATCTTAAAGGTTGAGAAGGTTTTAGGCACAAGACAAGGACAGGAAAGAACATTCCAGGGAGAGGGAACAGATTAGATAAAGTGAGGAAACACCTGGTAGAGTTGAAAAAATGGAAGTAGCTGGCATGGCTAACACGGAAGGTATGGTCTGGAGTGCAAGGAGTTGTGTAGGATGAAGCCAGAGTGTTCCACAGGTCCGTGAACAGTACAGCTTCTACTGTGTTCAGCTAGGCTAGAAGTCATTTTCCAGGATTACCTTCCCTATATAGTTCTGGGCTGGCCACAGAGAGATCTATGTGAGATGTGGAAGGTGGAAATGAAGCCATGATTTTTTATGCTCAGAAGGTTGGTGCAGGACCCCAGGGACTGTGGACACAGATTCCAGTTGGTTCTCTCAATTGTTCTTATGGCTCCAAGTTCATCTGCCCAGGCTCCATTTTGGCCTTGGTCCCATTCATGCCCAGCCTTCCTCCTTGACAGCTGATCTAAGTGATGCAGAGACAAGGTCATTGCCTAGGTTCCTCTACCAGCTTCCATAATTGTGTGCAGTCTCACCCTTGTAATCCTTTTTTCTGTGTCATTCATAGTGATTCTCTGGTAACTAATACAGCCAGGATCATATAGACCATTGTGAGCCATGCTGAGGAGTTTGGGCTCCATCTTTTAGCCTGTTGTTTTTTTTTTTCTTCTTCTTCTCAAATTACATTTGAGGGCCACCGTGACACAGGTAGTGCTGCTACCCAAACTCCCTTCTTCCCGAGCATGTGGCTACATCTCTAGCCTCTTTTGCAGCCCATGTGGCCATGTGATGATGTTCTAGCTGACAGAATGTGGGCTGAAGGAAGTGTGCATGTTCAGGCCTGGTCCCCAAATCCTTCCACGTGACACTGGATTTGTTTTCACTTCTCTAGCCTGCAAGCTGAATACAGAAGTCCAAGTGGACTCCAAGGCCTGGAGGGTTTCAGAGCCGTAGGGAGCACGGGTCCTTGAATGATTCCATGAAGCAGAGATTCCCTCTGCCCCCAGACTGCCCTGCATCGGGCTGTGACTTAAGAAATAGAACTCTGCTGGGTAAAGCTGGTTAAGACTTGGAATCGTTCGCTGAAGCCGGTATCCGACCTTAACAAAAGCAATCATCTTCATCATCCTAGCCATAACCTTTACCATCTGTACCACTGTGGCTTTAACTACTTAAAAGAAATCCAATTCGCTCTTTATAGCCTTAAATTTATTTATTTATTTATTTAAGATTTTATCCATTTGTTTGCCAGAGAGAGAGAGCGAGCACAGGCAGGCAGAGTGGCAGCAGAGGCAGAGGGAGAATCAGGCTCCCCACCGAGCAAGGAGCCCGATGTGGGACTCGATCCCAGGATGCTGGGATCACGACCCGAGCCGAAGGCAGCTGCTCAACCAACTGAGACACCCAGGCATCCCTATAGCTTTAAATGTATTTAAAAATGTATTTAAAAAGAGTATCTGCGAACAGAAAAGCAGCATCACTCGTGGTAGAGAGAAGGTAATGGTAAAAAATAAATGCACTGAAAATCAACCAATGATATGAAATTTTTGCTGGATCCTGTTCCCACCGAGGGCTCTGGAACCTGAGACCAGCTCTCACTCTGTCATAAGGAGAGATTAACGTGGGTTTGATAGATGCTAAAGACAGGCTAGTACCAAACTCAGACTTGCTCTTTGATGTTCCGGAAACACCAGGGATAATCACATCACACGCTATGAAACTACCAGAACAAAAGAGAGCTGAACAATTTAAAAACATTTCTTATTATGGAAAACTGCAAACACACACACACATAAATGCAGTGAGAATAATAATATAACCCCTGCGTGTGGATTTCTCAACTTCAACAGCTACAACCTTTGGCCATCCTTATACATCCACTAACCACCTTCCCATACACGTGTTTATTTTTAAAGATTTATTTGTTTATTTATTTGACAGGCAGAGATCACAAGTAGGCTGAGAGGCAGGCAGAGAGAGAGAAGGAGGAAGCAGGCTCCCTGCTGAGCCCCGACGCGGGGCTCGATCCCAGGACCCCGGGACCATGACCCGAGCCGAAGGCAGAGGCTTTAACCCACTGAGCCACCCAGGCGCCCCTCCCTGATATATTTAAAAATAAAACCCAAACACCATATAATTTCACTTACAAATACTTTAGTCCATAGTTCTAACAATAAGGACATTAAAAAGAAAATGTATTTAAAAAGCAAATACCACGTTGTACTTAAAACTCCGTCTGTGTTCCATTTTCCCTAATGATCACCAAAGTGAGGTTTACTTACACCTGATGGGCCGAAAGCTGGATCCGAACCCAGCACACACTGCATTTGGCTGACAGGCACGTAGTCTTATGAACCCCACTGTTGGACTGATGGAGCTAAATGTCCTCACTCCACAGCCACCGCCTTAGCGATGCGATTTCCGGGCTTCTCCTATCGAGAGGTGGAGTCTATTTCCCGCCCTTGGAGCCTGGGCTTGATCACGGGACTCGCTTTGGCCAATGGGATGCAGAAGTGATGCTGCGTGACTTCCGGGCCCAGGCGGTGAGTTATCCCGCAAAAGCCCGCTTCTTCTTTTGGACCCCAGCCTCCGCGGAAGAACCAGCTCAGGAAGCTTGCCGTGAGGTAAGAGAACTTGTGCAGAAGGACTTTCCCGGATGAGGCCGTTCCAGACCAGCTGGTCCTCATCTGACCTGCCCGCAGACCTTCGATACACGCACAAGCCCGGCCTAGAGCTGCGCAGCCTGGCCCCGACCCCAAGAGCTACCCAGCTGACCACAGGCTCATGAGAAAGAATCAGTTGTTATTTTAAATCGCTATATTCTAGCGTGGTGTATTATTTAGCATGATTGTGGCAAACAACTGATCCAAATCTACCAAATTTCTCCTCCTTTAAAAAATGTCATTTACTTGCTTAAGACGCGAGGTCTTTGGTTCTTTGGTTTTTGTCATTCTAAGCCTTCTTCTAATTGCATCCCATGTGTCATTTAATGTTAGTCTCTATATTTCTTGGAAACGGGCAGTTAATCTTGAGGATGGATGTAATTCAGGTTGGTTTTGGGTAAGAATACTTCCTAGGGATATGGCCACTGCATTATACCAGTGGACACACACTGTCTGGTCATCCCGCTTTGAGTAATGTTAAGATCGATCAGTGGGTTCAATGAATAATTTTAGACAAGGTTGAGATACCCTGGGAGACTTCCTGGAGGAGTCAGGCTTGAGTTGGACACCTTTGAAGGACGAGTGAGATTTAGACAGGTCAGCAGAAGTTGGAAATATTCTGAGTGAGGATGGAAGGGTGGATAGCATGAGCCAGAGGGTGTTCTGAAAATGTAGAGCAAAAACTGGTTAATCTTCCTCATATTAGCTTCCACTGTTATCCTCTGGTCTAGAGGCCTAAGTAGGAACCAGATTTTATCTCAGCTAAATTCTAATAAATTGGTAACAGGTGCACAGAGTACTTTGTGGCAACACATTGTGATATCACATTCCTACTTCATGGAAAAAATTGCTGTGGTTGGCTACTGTCATCTATCACTGGTATGGGATGCTAAGTGGTGGTATGATTGGTGTGGATCTGCCTAAGATCAATGACTCTGCCCTCATTCCAGGGTCTTTGACATTGGACCCTAAAAAAAAGTAAGGGCTAAATGGAATACCTGATGTGACTTGTAGTAGACTTTGTTGGTTGCTGACCAACCTTCATCCACCTTTTTGTCTTTTTAATAGAAAATTAGGTATTGGATATCAGAGACCAATTAAAACATAAACAATGATCTGGCTGGTGAGAAACAAGGGGACATCTGATCCTTGGACCTCGGTAGATTTTTTTTTTTTCTTCCTGAATTAAAAAGAAATGTATGAAGAGATACTTCCCACCCCAACTTCCCTTGGAGGTGGTTGTATGAGGACATGATGCCTGGAGCAGTGGCAACCACCTTGTGACTATGAGGAGATATGGCCAACATGTTAAGGATGGTGGGACAAAAAAAAAAATAGAAGAAATCTGCGTTTTTATAAGGTTGTTAAGTTATGAACAAACTCGTTGCCATGTCTTTTATGTAAAAAAGAAAACATCTATTATTTTATTCATGTTTACTCAGGCATTCTTTTACTTTCAGCCAAAGACAGCTCAAAGGACATACTGACCATGTCCATGCTTCATGGGCGTCGTTCAGGCTAGTGTTAGCAAACTGGGTGTAGTCCAGGCTAGAATTTTCATGGCTGACTCATGAAATCCATTTAGTGGGTCATGACCAACATTTTAAAAAATGAAACAGAATAGATAATATGAGAATGCATGGCACACAGGATAAATATTGTTTTCGTAGAACTCTCGCTTTTAATTATGTGCGTGCCAGGTTGGGTTCTTCAAGGAAGCAGGTCCTGAGACAGGATTTAGTGTTTAGGAGGTTTATTAGGGAGTATTGTTGAGATCAACGCCTGTGGAAGGGAGAGGAAGGAAGCAGGAGTGGGCAGTGGGGAGAGGTCAAGCTGGGACAGAGGTCCCGCAATGACCTTGACTAACCCCACAGGGAACGTGGGAGTTAAAATGGCTCTTCAGAATTGTGCTGCGTTGGGCCAAGACAGCCAGGCCTTTATCCCCCCACCACCCCCCAGAAAATCACTGGACCTGAGCACTGCCTAGAAAAGGGTGTGACCTTGGGCAAGGTGGGTCTTGTCAGGTGAGCAGGGACTCAGCCCAAGGGTCTGACAGCTGGGGGCTTTCTGCAAACAGCATTCCCAGAAGTTAACAAAGCCCTCCTTGGAGGAGACTGGACCATTTCCTGTCCATCATTGTTTGTGTGTGTGTGTGTGTGTAAGCTAAATCAGGCTGTCTTACAAATGCATTCCTTACCGTGGGTCCTAGTTAGAGTGGTTTGGAGGCCTCTGGCTGGGCTGGGTTGCACATCCACCTGAGTTGTTTTCCTCCTAATTACCTTTTGGGGTGTAGTCACTTTTCCCAAGGCTCCGTCTGTGAGAGGCAGCCCTGTCTTGGTGAGACAGCCGCCTGGCCCATTTGAACACCAAAGCCGAGCCAAGCTGCTGGGGCCCCCCATGCATTAAGGAATGGCAGCTGCTGCCAATGTCCCCAAATGAAAACGACTAAGGAGGATTAAAGCCAAGCAATGTCATTATCCCCGATGAAGCGCGCACACACAGGAGACCTCTGCTCCTCCAGCCTCCGCGCCCCCCCACGCCCTTTATCCTGTCTAGGCAGGCTCCTTTCCCCTTAGTTCATTTCTATCTCCCTTCTCCAGCAGATTGTCTTTAGCAAATTGTATTTTAAGTCGTGTAATTATAAGTGGGTTAGAGCTCCGAGTGAGCGCTGCTCTTGGCAAAAGTCTGGAGGAACCTCTCATGCTGTTGGTTTGCAAACCCCTCCATTATCGGCTCTGGTTGTTGCTGGAAACAGGGGGAAAGGAGAGCAAAAACCATACGGGGCTGTGCTTCTGCCCTCTGATTGGCAAAGAAGCCTCCAGCTTTCTGCAGAGCTGGAATTACAGTCAGGCTTTCTGTGTGCCAGAATCCCAGGGGTGGGGGTGGGGGTGAAGGCTGCAAAAAATGCAGATTCTGGGCCCTTCTGAAGATCCAACAGTTGGGCTCTCCAGGAGGAGATGACTCAGAAATCTACATTTTAAATATATTTATTTGTTTGTTTGTTTATTTATTTATTTTTAAAGACTTTATTTTAGAGAGAGAGCGTGTGTGAGAGCAGGTGGAGGAACAGAGGGAGAAGGCAGGGGGACAGGGAGATAACCTCAAGCAGCCTCCATGTTGAGTGTGGAGCCCAAGTCAGGCTCCATCCCTGGACCCCCCCCCGCCCCCCAGAAACCAAGAGATAAGCAAAGGTCACCCAGGTGCCTCTCCAAAATCTGCATTTTACAAGACTTCTCACTTTGAAACCCTTCCACTCTTACAGAAAAGTTACAAAACTATTACAAAGGATTCACATCCCCTTTCCTCTATCATCCCTCTTTTTCCATAGATAAGTATCCACACTATTTCCTTCTGGACCATTTAAGAAGTTGCTAATGTGATGCCTTTTACCTTTGCTTATCTCCTAAGGACAATGAAATTGTCTTAGTAACTATAGCATAATTATCAAATTCGGGTTATTTAGTATTGATACAATACTCTTATCTAATCTACAGTAAACAGCAAATTTCTCGACTTGTCCCCCCTTTTTTAATAATTGAGAATCACAGAGTACTTTTAGTTGTCATTTATTTTTGTCCCTTTTATTTAATTTTTTAAAGAGTTTTTATTTGACGGACTGAGATCACAAGCAGGCAGAGAGGCAGGCAGAGAGAGAGGAGGAAGCAGGCTCCCCGCTGAGCAGCGGACCCCACGCCCCCACCGCCTCGATTCCAGGACCCTGAGATCATGACCTGCAGAGGCTTTAAACTACTGAGCCACCCAGGCGCCGCTTTTAATCTGAGAGTTTCTCAGCCCCCTTTCTTTTTTGGGGTCATTCATGACCTTGACATTTTCCAAGCATCTACACCAGTTGTTAGGTAGAAGGTCTCTTGGTTTGCATTTGTCTGGTTAGCTGTATTGCTAACACCTCCATTGACCTTGAGCCCTTTGAAAAAGATTGGGCAGCCCCGTCTGGGACTCAGATGCTCAAAACTCTTACCTCCCAATAATGCTGATGTCCAGAGGATTTTGAAACAATAGCTTTATGGGACACCAGATTTATCTCCTCCGTGGGGTTTTGAGTTTGGGACTTTTTTTTTTTTTTTAAAGATCCGATTTGCTCAGAACTCAAATCCGAGAGATTTCTTTAATTGCCTGCATTGCTAAGCTGGGGGAGTCTGGAGGGATCCCGCTGGGCCTTTAATATCTTCGACTTTGATCCGCTAGAAGGCAGGAGGGTTCTGGCAAGGTCAGCAAGCAGGCTGCAGGTTTGGGGTGGAGGTAGGCTGGCTGGTAGGAAGTAGCAAGAAGACAGATGGGTCAAGATTGAAGGGAAGAAAAACCACACCCCTTGGCGCCAAGCACAGACGTGCCTCAACCTGCAGGCGCTGCCTTGGCGGGGTTTCCTCAACCCGTCCTCCCAACCCACATCGGGTGAAACTCCATTTGCTCCATTTTGCAGATGCACGACTTCACTTATCCCTGGATTCTTAGGGAGTGGCTGAGCTGGGATTTGAACCCAAATCTGACCGGTGTGTACTGGGTGCTTAGCCAATAAGGCTCCCAGGGAACTGCAAATAAGATCAGGAGAACTCCAGAAAAAAACCTCTAGTCTAACACTGAGGAGAGTGCGATTTGACCCAGCCGCTGGCATAACGGAGGCTATGCCGGGTCCATGCTGGGTCTGTTCCGTGTTTGTTGGGTGGTCTTTCAACCTCACCATCAGCAAATGTCTGGATGCATGCCGGGAGCCAGAAAGCCTGAGTCCCCGTTCTGAATGCGGTTACCCTGTAGTGCGCCCTCGGGCAGTGATGATTTTCTCTTGGCTGCCCCATCTGGACCCATTTCTCCCTCCCCTCACCGGCTTTCTGCACCCAGGAGGCAGCAGGCTCCCTTGCCCTCTGCTTCTTGTTGTTTGGCCAATGGGAGCCTGGGAGGAGATGGTATTTATTTTCTCTATTCCTTCCAGGGGACCCCTTGCATTCTTCTACTAAAGGCCCCTGTTTCAGCCAGGCCTCTTTCACCACCAGGGTAGCTGCCACATCCTTGTTCTGGTAGCCTCTCCTCCCCTCTTGGCTCAGGGCTAGTGTGGGACGGCTCCTTGCTCTTGCTATCTCCGGGTTATTGCACTGCTCTTTTTTTTTTTTTTTTTAAAGATTTTATTTATTTGACAGACAGAGATCACAAGTAGACAGAGAGGTGGGCAGAGAAGGAGGGGGAAGCAGGCTCCTGGCTGAGCAGAGAGCCGGATGCAGGGCTTGATCCCAGGACCCTGAGATCATGACCCAAGCCGAAGACAGAGGCTTTTACCCACTGAGCCACCCAGACGCCCCTGCGCTGCTCTTATAGGCATCCCAAAGCTGTCCACACCTGTGCCAACAGACCACTTAATAAACTCTTCCATTTCACTAATTCCTCTAGGAGGAAGAGGAGGGAGGCAGGGAAGGACTTCCCTGAGGAGGTGCTTCTGACCAGATCCTGGAAAGATGAGCAGGCTTAAGACTGGCAAAGAAGGGGGAAAGGCATTCTAGGGAGAGGGAACAGCATGTGCAAAGCCGCTCTCATTCTACAGTCTACTTTCATTGAGTGCTTACTATGAGCTCAACCTTTGCATGTGTCATCTCCTCCTAACACTCTTATGAGGCTGATACATTCACCCCCATTCTACAAATGAGGAAACTGAGGTACAGAGAGCTCAAGCAACATGTTACATAGCTGGAGAGACAGTGACACTGGCACCCAGGCTAGAGCCACTATCCTGTCTCTGGGACATGAAGACAAATTTGTAGTCTGAATGGGAATTTATGAAATAGGCGGGCAGGAATGGGTCCACCCAATCCTGATCTGACGAGAAGCCTTTGGGGCACTTTGGCTGGCTGGGTGGTAGGATGATAACAAGATGTTTTGCTCTGACACAGTGTCCAGGATCACCTGTTCCAACCTTTGCCCAAGCACTTCTGAGCCTTATGACCTTGGCACATTGCCTAACCTCTCTGGGCCTTGATTTTCCCTCCTGTAAAATGGAGATAAACACATTACCTATCTCGTAGGATTATTGTAAAGATTAAATGTGTTAATGTAGCAAAAGCACCCACAACAGCATCTGGTAAGCCATGTGAATTACGCCATGTTTGCTATCACCGTCAACATCGTTACCATCACCATCTCATTATCTATGGCAAACCCGTGGGTGTGTAGAGCTGAAAGAATTGAGCACTTTTGGCAAATTTACTCCTCCCCCTGCTCCTTGGGTCTGAGCTATTCTCTGCCAAGTCATTTTACTTGCCCGGCTTCCTCTGCCAAATGGATACCTTTCTCCAACTCTCTGGCTAATCAGACCTTCTCAGAAGGAGGTTAACCCTAACTAGCCTTGAGAATTCTGAGTTCTTGTATTTCAGGATTGAAGCGAGAGATCTTTTTTTTTTTTTTAAGATTTTATTTATTTATTTGACAGACAGAGATCATAAGTAGGCAGAGAGAGAGGGGGGGGGGAAGCAGGCTCCCCGCTGAGCAGAGAGCCTGATGCGGGGCTCCATCCCAGGACCCTGGGATCATGACCTGAGACAAAGGCAGCAGCGTAAGCCACTGAGCCACCCAGGAGCCCCATGAAGTGAGAGTTACTATTAATCACCATCATTGCCAGGAGGGCAGAGGATCCAGCTCACTGCCATAAGCAGTCCTAACATCCCAACTTCTTCCCTTGCACATTCATGCAGTGCCTTTACTGAGCACGTACTGTGTGTGCAGTACTTTGAAAGGTTCAGGGGCAGGACTGTAGCAAGTAAAATAGACAAGGTTCCCATTCTTGGGAAGCTGACATGCTGGAGGGGGTGACAGCAGGGAAGTAAATGAGAAATATATAATAGAGAGAAAGAAATAATGGCAATGAAAATTAAAACAAAAGCAAAATAGAGCAAGGCACTAGAAATTGGTTGAGAGGGGGCGGGAGAAGTGGCTTATGAGTATTTTAGGCTCAGGGAAGGGTCCTTCCCAGGATGCCCTGGAGTATATTCTGGGACACCTGCAAAGTCCAAGTTCCCCTGGGAATTTGTTGTGGACACTGCCATCATTCCTAAGGCGTCTCCTGCCAGTGACTCTTACCCCTCCCTTCCCATCCATCCTCCACAATACAGCCAATGTGCTCTTTCCAAATTTGACCACATCACCCGCTTGCTTCTTAGTATGACTAGGAGGACTCAAATCCCCACTTCAGCCCAGGCCATCAGACTTGCCTTGTCTAGTCTTTTCTCCCTCCAGCTTCAACTTTGATCATGTCCTCTCCCATGGTGGGGCCCAGTGATTTGGGCTGTCTGACTGCTACCTGCCTGAATACCCTTTCCTCCGCTTGCCTTTGTAACACTCACTTCTCTATCTCAAATGTCTCTTCCTCCAGGAAGCCTTCCATAACTACATCCGACCCCCTCCTCCCCGCCAGTTATGAACTGCCACCACCTCCTAGGATTTTCCTACATAGAGCTCACCACAGTTGGTAATTATTTATCTGTATGCTTATTTTATGAATGTCTGACTTCCCATTAAAGTATAAACCCTTTGAGGATAGGGAGCTGGTCTGTCTTATTTGCAGGTATTTCCCCAGCACCTAGAACAGTGCCTGACTTTTTAGTAGGAGCCTTATAAATGTTTCTGAATGAATGACTGGAGCTATAAAGGGGAATCAAGGAGCCATCAAGCAATCACCAGCAAACGGGGGGGCGGGGAGAGAAGGGAATAGTTCGTGTACCATCTGATAAGTATGATAATAAAGCTAGGGATGCCATGTGCTGAGTATGGATCCAGGAGATGTATCAGTGTCTGTTGGGCAGAGGAAAGCACTGAGCATACCATAGGTATCATGTGATTCATCCTGTTTCCCTTTTTGCCTTGGCTGCTGGGAGATGTCTGCCCATTCTCGTGCCCACTCATCTTTCTTTTATCTTTTTATTGAAAGGTGCCAGGGCCCTGATCAAAGACAGTAGGACCTCAGCTGGAAATGAAATGGCAACATGCATAAGGATGAGGAGGCAACTATACTCTGTACCCACCCCTCTAGAAACACTCACACGAGGAGATAGAGACATGTGCATAAAGGTGGTCACTGCGGGGTGGGGGGAAGAGATCATCACTGTGGCACTCTTTATGAACAAGTGGAAACAGCTCTCCATCAATAAGACCTGGTTAATAAGGGTGTATCTGCCCCCCCAAAACACCAAAGTAGACGTATTTTCACAATTCTCAAATTTTAGCATATACAAGCTTTACCTGCAGATACTTGTAAAATGCAGATTTCTTCTCCCTCCTCCCACCCAGGTCTGATGCAGTAGTTTTGGGTGGAGCCTAGGAACCTGCATTTTAAATGAGCATGCTATGGGGTGCCTGGATGGCTCAGTGGGTTAAAGCCTTTGCCTTCGGTCCTGGGATCAAGTCCCGCATCAGGCTCTTTGCTCAGTGGGGAGCCTGCTTCCCCATCTCTCTCTGCCTGCCTCTCTGCCTACTTGTGATCTCTCTCTGTCAAATAAATAAAATCTTTAAAAATAAATAAATAAATAAGCATGCTAGAGGATGTGATGTGGAGAGATAGCAGCCCAAGCCTGAGCTGTTGACATTGACATGAGAAGTGGCTCAAGACCTACCATCAAGTGGAGAATCAAGTGTCCGTCTGTTAATATACATGTGTGTGGCACATTTTGATTGAACTTCACATAGGCCAGTCCTTTGCTAGGCTTTCTAGGCAATAGCTCACCTAGGAAGTAGGAACTGTTATAATCCTCATCTTCAGGTGCGAAAATGAGGCTCGGACAGGCAACATCCCTAGCCCACGGCCTGTTGCTGGTTAGTGGCAAAACGGGTTTGAACCCAGATGTATCTGATTCCAGATACACTATGCAGACTGCCTAGATATGTGGGAAACATAGAAGCATATGTTTGACCCCATGTAGGGTTAAAATATACTCTTTAAGTGCTATTATCCCATTCAAGCAAAAATCAGTATATTTATTTTTTTGAGTAGGAAATGCATTCACATGATTAAAAAAAAAAAAAAACCAAACTCTTTGAAAAGGTGTTGTGGAAAATTTCCCTCCATTCTCTGTCTCCCAGCTGCCCAATTTCCATCCTTTTGCCCTACTTCCCAACCCAGGTAACCCTGTTCTGAATGTCTATCTGTCCTCCTCAACATCCGCATGCTGATAAGGCGAATCTGAAAGCTGGATAGTTTCTAGCTATCTGAAAGGAGCAGAACAGAAATGCCAACAGAAGTTGCTTCTAGAACCATAAGAAGCAGAGGAGGTAGGAAGTGGGGCCTGGTTTCTGAGCCTGGCTGCTTGGGTTCAAATCCTACTGTTGTTGCTTGCTAGCTACAAGGCTGGGTGCAAATTACTCACCTCTCTGGGCCTCGGTTCCCTCATCTGTAAAGTGGGAGTAATAATCTCAAGGAAGAGATGACATCAGCTACTGTTTATTAAGCACTTACATTAAGTCTAGCATGTAATAAATCCCATATAAGCGTTTTCTCTCTGAAGGTATAGAAACAAGTGGACACTAAAAAAAATTTGTACTTGGACCTACGGATTCAGAATTTCCTGGGTCAGGGCTCTGCCACCTGCATTTTTAACAAGTCTCTGGGGGATTCTAAATATGAGAGCCCCCCAGCAGAATTCCAGGTTCCTCCTGGGTCCTGTTGGATACTTGCTAGTTTGTGGGCATCTAAGACAATTGGGTCATTTTGAGATCAGAAAAGAATAACCATTGCCCCCTCCAAGAAAAACGTGCCATGTTCCTGAGAAGAGGATTTCCTGTCCAAGTTCAGGGCCCAAACACTGACATGTCACTCCCTGCACCCTTGAAAAGGCTGGGGAATCCAATCCTGCCCTGGGGGTCTCCTCAGTTGGCCTGGCCTGGACTTTTTCATCAGAGAGAAATAAGCTCCTTTCTTCTTTAAACTTTTTTTTTTTTTAATTGAGCCAACCTCAGTATCAAACACAGTGACAGAGCTGGGATTTGAGCCTCTATCTGTACTGGTCTGGCTAACCTAACTGCAGTTGTGGGGTTATATCCCATAACCCTGTGGAACAGGTACCACCTTGGTATGGGGAACTCGGGAGCCAAATTCTATGTCATGCCTTAGAGGTCCTCAGCCTGACCCATCCGATGTGGAATCTGGGGGACGATCTGAGGCCACAGGCAGTGGAGGCTGAGGGAATCCATTCCTTTATTCCACAGATGTTTATGAGCACAGTGTGGGCCAGCCCTGTGTTCACTGCTGGGCCTTCCGGGTAAGGGCCTTGAATTGCAGTGGGGCCCCCAGGCCTTCCCATTCCTTTATCCTTGGCATTGTGGCATTGCTGTCCCTCCCATCAAGAAGTGGAGTCCGTTTCTCCAGCCCTGCACTCTGGACTTGGCCATGTGGGTTGCTTTGGCCCATTAGGGCATAACAAACATGATGCATGCAAAGGCCTGGAAGCCATTGTGCATTGGGGAGTGTCTGTTCCTGCTGCGAACCCTGTAATCACCGTCTGAGGGAGCTGAGCTACGGCCAGTCTGCTGGATGAGGGATGCGGTGCTCATTGAGCCCACTGAGCATGTGAGTGAAGAATTTCTAGATCTTTCAGTCCCATATAAGCCGCTCCAGGACACAATGACCCAGAGTCATGAGAAATAGTAAATGTTTGTTGTTTAAGCCACTAAGTCTTTTGGTGTTTTGTTATTGAGCAAAAATTGACTGGCTCAAGGGGTATCCGTGGGCATACGCTCTGGCTACAAGTTATGATAGCATTCCTCATCTCACAGATCAAGGAGTTGGAGGTGGGCTGGGCAGTGCTGATACTGCCATTCAGTGATGCCATAAAGGGCCCAGGTTTTCTCTGTCTGGCCCGCCATCTTCAGTGTATTGCTTTATTCCCTACCCTTGTCCCCTCCTGTTGTCGAGGTGGCTGCCCTATGCTCCACACATGATGTCCTCACAAGGCAGCATCCCAAGCATGAAGTTGTGACTCAGCAGGTGAGAGCCTTCATTTTGTACAGCTCTTTATCAGGTATAAAAATATTTTCTAGAAGTTTCCATCTTTAGTTCATTGGCTAAGACGTGTGTCTGCCCCTAGACCAATCATCGGCAAAGAGAAGTAAGATTGGCACATTCGGCTTTGACTAATCGTGATTTGTCCCCTGAGGTTGGGTGTACTGCTGCCTAAATAAAACCAAGTTTCCTCTAGCAAGCGAGTTGTGGGGAGTGGCTATTGTGGACAGTTCCTGCCACACTGGGGACATGATATGAACAGGGTTTCCATGGCTGAAATGTACAACACGTATCCAAGAAAGTGGCAAGCAGACCAGTGTGGTCAGAGAGGAGAAGCTGGGCCTGGAAAATGTTTCCCAGGGTCACTGTCATGGGTGTCCCAGGATGATTAAAAACAGGGTTCTTTGGTCAGGAGAGTTTAAGAAAGGGGCTGAGCTGCACAACCCACTGTTTGTGTTACTGTCACTGTCGCAGGCCTTCTGGGAACCTCAAAAATGCAAATAGGCTACCACTAATTTTCAGGGACAGGAGTGAAATAGGCAGGCTGTATGTCTTCCCTAAACTGACTTGTCCACAGAAGGTTATTTTCCTCAGAGCATCTTCTGGTACTTCTGCTCAGGGAACAGGCTTTGGGAACTGCTAAGAGCCGATGAGTGTAGTGGTTCCCCGCCACGTGATGGTGCCCCCTGTGGGACAATGGGCAATGTCTGGAGACATTCTGGGTCATCATTACGGCAGGAGGAGTGGGCGTGAGCAGGGATGCTGTTAAACATCTTCCACCCACAGGACAACCCCCCACCCTTTCCCTGCCAGACTAAGACTTATCGGGTTCAAAATGTCATTCGCCCCCACAAAAACTTGTGAATGTTCGTGGCAGCATTATTCATGATTCAAAACATAGAAACAACCCAAATGTCCCTCAAGCGATGAATGGACAAAGAAAATGTGCTCTATCTCTACTGTAGACTGTGGTTCAGCCATCAGAAAGAATGAGGTATTGACCCATGCTACCAAATGAATGAACCTTGAAAACATTATGTTAAGTGAAAGAAATCAGATACAAAAACCACATGCTATAGGATTCCATTGATGTGATGTACCCAGAATAGGCAGGCCCACAGGGACAGAAAGTAGATAGTGGTTGCCAGCAGCAACCCCAGGGGGATGGGAAGTGACTGCTAAGGGATGTGAGGTTTCTTTTTGGGTGATGAAAATGTTCTAAAATTGTGATCATAGTTTCACAACTCCGCATATACCAATTAGCACTGGCTTCTGCATTTATATGGGTGAATGGAAGATATGAGAATTATATACCAATAGAGGTTTGTTTTTTTTTTTTTAGATCAGTAGACGAGACTGACAGACCCTAAACTTATAGGTAATCAGGCTGACAGAAGAAAGTTGGAGATCAATGAGGGGACCGTGAAAGGCAGGCTAAGGAGTTCGAACTTTATTGTCCTGATGGGTGACAAGATTAGTGGACTCATCCCCGACTATACATCCGTATTTTAGGATTCTTTGAGTATCTACTCTGTGGGGCATTTTCATGTACATCACCCCCTGTAATCTTTATGATGAATGTGTAGTTAGGTCTGCTCCCATTGTAGAGATGAGCAGGCTGAGGCTAGGAGAGGCTCACTGGCTTGACTGAGACTGCACAGCTGGTAGATTGTAGAGCTGGGGTCTGGATGCATTTGGATTTGCTCTTGACCGCAGGGGCTTTCCACTGTTGTGTGCTGACTCTCAGGGAGGGCAGTGATCCAGGGGGTGGCACGTGGGTCATCTGCATTGTCTCTCTCATGTCACAGCCTTGGTTGGAGGCTGAGGTCTTGGGGGCACCCCAGGAGGCTCCCCCGGAGTGCTGACGATTCTCTTTTCTCCTCCTTCCTCTGCCCATGCTGCAGCTGGCATCTGGATGAGGATTGGTTGCTTAGCAACATGGATACAGATTCTGCCCTGAGCCAAGGGAACCATCTCCTCATTCTTGGCTGTGGGAACTTCAGGGAGAACAGCCCCGGGGGGGCGGGGGGGCTGAGGGACCCAGGAAGGAGTGGGGAGGACAAGGACAGCTATGTCCCTGGGAGGACCTAGAGGAGGAGACACTCCTTAAGGGGCAGACCCAGCTGCAGGGGGCAGTGAGAGAGAAGGAGGATACTTGAGTCAATTGTAGCAATATTATTATAAACACAACTCCATTTCTTGAGCACTACCTTTGTAGCAGGCACTATCCACAGGCCTCCCCCAGTACCAAGCAGTAGATTACTATTCTTATGAACTTTTTGCAAATGAGGATCTGGGGCCCACAGAGGCTAATCAGCTTGTCATGCAGCCAGACAGTGGGGAAGCTGGGATCTGCACCCAGGCCTCACTGACACCCAGCTCGGCCCCAATTACAGCCCTAGCTGCGAACTTGCTGGAGAAAATCCACTATGTGGCTTCCAAGAACCCATGTGGCCTGCTCTACTCTCCCTGTCCCTCTGCTTGTTCTGGATATATCGTCCTTGCTTCATTTCCTCCAACACTCCAACCCCCGTCCAGCCACAGGACCTTTGCACTTGCTGTTCCTTGTTCCCGGGATGTTCTTCCATCTACTCTTGTCCCTTGGTTTACTCCTACCCACGCGTCTGGTCTCCAGTGGAACACATTCATTCATCCATTGATCCAAACATAATTACTGAGTGCCTCCTGATGCCAGGCAAACATTAGCGAATAAAACATACACGATCCGAGCCCTCTCAAAGCTTATAAACTCGTAGAAGAGACAATTAATGGACAAGTCACAACTGCATGGGAGACATTCCCTGACTCCCCAGACCCATGACAATAATCATTAATTATCAGTTAATTGCAGAATTATTTATTCAATGCTGGTTCTCCCTTCCTAGGCTCTAGGTTCTGTGAGGCCAGGGACTGTGAGGCTGTATTGTAAGGGTCAGTATTATTATTATCCCCATTTAATAGTTGAGGAAAGTAAGGCACAGAGAGCTTAAGCATCGTGCCCAAAGTCCCACAGCTGATAAGTGGTGGAGCTGGGATTTGAACCCATGGCTCCATGATCCAGGTTTTCTATCAGTAGGCTATGAGAAAGAAAGAAAGAGAGAGGACTAGGAAGGAAGGAAGGAAGGAAGGGAGAGAAAAGGGAGGGAGGGAGGGATGGGCTATGCGGAGGGAGGAAAGAGGTGGGCAGAAGGGAAGGAAGAAAGCCCTCATCCGTGGTTGTGCATTCCGTGGCCAGCGAGACCCTGCAGGAAGTGATCTGTTTCAGAGCCAGGCCCAGCCTCCTGGGTCCCAGCTTTCCCAGCAGCTGTGTGGCAGCCCAGGGTTGCACAACGGGCTGGGAAGCTCCTTACATAACATGCCACCCACCAGCATGCTTTGGGCCACGGGGAGGGAGCCGGAGAAGACAGTTTTGAATGTCAGAGGAACCTTTTGGGATCTGCATTCCAACCTGTGCTTTTTAGCTGGGCAAACTAGCGTGTCAGGAGTACAATCTCACAGCTCCTGAATCTGGCCCAGGATTCTGGAAAGTACTCAGTTACTCTGCCCCAGTTTTCTAGAGGGCAAATTCTCAATATCTACGAGCCAATAACCTGGGTTTTCTGGGGGCCTTCTATGGTCTTATATTAAGGAAGGATTCTGGCCAGAGAGACAGAGAACAGTTTTATATAAGGCTGGGGCCAGGGAACAGAGCCAGTCCCTGTTTATACAAAAAAAAAGTCTGATGTTACTGAGTTTGGACCATGTGTCAAGCCTTGTACTAAGAATTTCACATGGATCCCCGCCTCCAATAGCATATAGTGAAGGAGAACTTACTGTTTCTATTTGACATAATTTTGTTCCCTTTCTTACCAGCTATGTGACCTTGGGCAAGTCCCTTCATTTTCTGAGCTTCCAATTCTGTTTGACATTAGCAAGAAAAAGGGATTCATTCAGAGTCACTTGCTAGTAAGAAGGAAAGCCAGGTTTCTCCATCCACCCAAAATTGCTGATCTATGGAAACTTACTACTATTTTTGGGGCAGAGAGTAGGCAGAGCTGATTAAAACTCCACTTCTGCTCTCAATGAGATTACAGTCTTGAGAAGAAAAAATGGCAAGTGTGTTTTGTTTTGTTTTTTTTCCTTGACCTATTGCCTGAATCAGTAATGCCTGCCCACCTGGACTACTGCATGGCAGATCTGTAGAGAAAGGTGCCGGGATTGATTAGTAATGTCTGCCATGGAGCGGCATTCAGGGACCAAGTACCAGCCTTGTCTGGAGTTAGAGACAGCCCGGGTAGAGTTTGGAATGAGATCGCTCAAAAGCAAGTGAGGGTCTGTATGAAGCTCTACAGAGGTGGGAGGGGAGGAAGGAGTTTGCACTTCAGGGAAAACTATTTAAAAAAAAAAAATCCAAAACCTCTGGAGATGATGACAGGTGAGGGGAAAGACTTGGACGTGGCTGTGAAGACACGCAGTGTAGCAGCTTTCCAAACTGGAGATATTCACAGAGACAGGACAGCAGCCTAGAGAGCTCCCAGGCTCTGGGAAAAGAAACTGAATTCAAATCCTGCCTCAGTCCCTTGTTTAACCTGCGAGGTATCATTTAACCTCTCTGAACCTCAGTTTCTTGTTCTGTAAATTGGGGGTGGGGAAGTAGGTGATTGGGATGATTGCTGAGTGCTCATTCTTGCTGGGCGAACCTGGACAACAATGATCAGAGGGGTGGGGTGGGCGCCACTCCCTGCAGGACTCCAGGGGTGTCATTCACTGTTGTCCGTGTAAATAGCGCCCCCTGGTGCACCAACGTGAATGATAGCTCCTGGAGTTAGGCGACATGGCCGAGAGGCCCGGAGAGGTTCTGTCACTCGCCCAAGTCGCACAGCTAGCACCTGGCGGTGGTAGGATTTGAGCTCAAGTCTGATTCCATAGCCCAAGCCTATAAGCACCATCCCCTCCTGCCCACCACTGGTTTATCAAATCGGGGATGCGGTTCAGTGTCCGTGACCGTTGGAACTTCGGGAGATTGCATGAGCTGTGTACCTTCCCCACGTGATTTTCTCACATAACAAATGAGCTCATGGCTGCAGAAATCCCGAGCACAGTGCCTGGTATGCAGTGGAAAGTAACTCATAGTGAGGTGCCTGGGTGGCTCAGTCGGTGGAGTGTCCAACTCTTGATCTCAGGTCTTGATCTCAGGGTCATGAGTTCAAGCCCTGCATTGGACGTGGAGCCAACTTAAAAAAAAAGAAAGGAAGGAAGGAAGGAAAAGTAACTCAGAGTGGTGAACAAGAGGACTGCTGGGAAATTGAATCCCCCCTTGCAGCTAAGTGTCTGAGGGCAACTGGAAAGGAAGAGGGTTAGAGCAGCTTTTTCAATGAACGGGAAGCAGATAAGTCCTTGGGCTTGAGGCAAAGAGGTAAAGGAAGCCAAAAAAAAAAAAAAAAAAAAAAAAAAAGAGAGAGATTTGAGGATGAGAGCAGATTTCAAAAGGGCCACTGGTGTAGGAGTTAGGGTATCACAGGGGACAGGAGCTGAGCTGAAGGTGGAGGAACGCAGCCTCCTGAACCAAACCACCTACATTCAGACAGCAGGGGGCACCCCCCCCCCAAAAAAGCTGGCAGGTTCAGGGTGGGAAAAGGGAACTTGGGGTGCTCTTACCAGAAGAAGGTAGGGAAGGCTCAAATATGTTCATCACATGCATGATTTGAAAACATTCTGGTCACTCTCAAATTTTTTAGTTTGACAACTATTGACTCAACCAGCTTTTATTTTCTGGGTTTTTAAATGATGTCGAATTTGGTGGCATTTCCAAGTGATGCCAATTCAGGGTGGGCAGCTGAGGGGCTGGGGATGAGGAGTGAAGAGATGCACGTTTAACTACAGCCCTACATCGGGTGGCCTCTGTGTTCAAGCCATAGACGTTCCCAGAAGGCAAAAAACACTCCCTCCCCAAACTCCCTGCTGTTATTAATCAGCCAACAGCTCAGTAGCAGGTGTGCCTGAGTGAATTTTGGGGTCATGGCAGGTAATCCAGTCTGGCTAGGCTGAAGCAGGTGACCTGTCAGCCTGATCCTGAGCCATTAAATAAGGGGATTAATCTAAACCTCTCAGAGCAGAGGACGATTTTCGAGAAATCCTGGGACCCAGAAAACGGAAGTTGGACATAGTGGCCTGAGGCTTGCTTACTGGGGTCATTTAGGAAAACTACCATTGTGGTTGAGACACCTCAGGGTGGGGGGGGGGTAGGAAAAAAGCTCAGAGGGGTCTGGGAGGAACAGAAATCGAAAATTGCTGGGGGGCTGCCGCTGGAGTGAGCTGGGAGTTCATGCATTTCTCAAGGGGTCAGTTATGACCAATGCTAGCTGATTGTCACTGAATAGAGCCAGACAAGCTGGATTTGGGTCCTGCCTCCACTTCTTTGCTGTGTGACCTTGGGCAGGTCACTTCCCCTCCCTGGACCCCAGTTTCCTCATCTGTAAAATTGAATAATAATGGTACCCACCTCAGAGAGATGTTTAAATGAATGTTTGCAAATGCCCAGCACAGTGTCAGCCTTGTAGTGAAAAGCACTACATATCAATGCAAATATGTCAGTTCCAAAGGCTTTAGGAACTGTGTTAGGAACCAGGATTTCAAAGACCAAAAGATGCTTCTGGTGCTCTTGTCACTTAGGAAATTCCAGGGGTTTTAGGAGTTCTGTGTCAGAAATTGGGGCCAGAGACCAATACCGTTGACTGCCCCCTGCACAATGTAGGGGTTGGGGCACTGCCCCCCCCAGTCAAAAATCCCCGTATAACTTTTAACTTCTGCAAAACTTAACTCCTAATTGTCTACTGTAGGGCAGAAGCCTTGCTGATAATATAGTTGATTAATACAATTTCATATATTATACATATTATATACTATAGTCTTACAATAAAGTAAGCTAGAGGGGAAAATGTTAAAAATCATAAGTACATTTATAGCACTGTACTGTGATTTATTGAAAAAAATCACATATATGTGGACCCATGCAGCTCGAACTCGTGTGGTCCAAGGGTCCACTGTGTGTTGTGTATATTTTCTATGATTTCACAGGGGGCCACATGGGGAAGCCACCAGGCTCAGGCAAGAGACATTATTGTAATTTCTGCAGGAAGGAATGGGCAAGCCAGGGTCAGCAAGCTGGGAAGGATGAAGATTGGCTCAGTTGAATAATTACAGCAGGCCCAGGGGTGCAGGCTCTGTCCCCAGTTGTCGCCTGGGGTGATTAGGGCAGGGGGATAACAGCTGGGAGCTAAGAGCTTGATAAGGTAGGTGTTGTGACTGGCTGGTTTGCATGTGAAAGGTGCGCTGGCAGGTGGGTTGTTGGTTCTCCCTGGAAGGAGCTAACCTTGGGAGAGGCAGTCCTTTCCTCTTGCAGCGCCTACAAGCATCAGTTCACTCCGACTCTGTAACCGATCTGCTGGACCGGTTGGAGTGACTTCGGCCATTAGTACCAGAAGAACTGATTGAGAGAGGCTTAAGAAATAAGATGCTTAATTCAATGTGACATACCAAGAGGGCTTGAGGTGGAAGCTTCCAGCTTTAGCTTGTCAAGTCCACAGTATCATCCAGGACACACACCGTTTCTCTCCTTTGCCTTTTTCCCTGCCCAGCGTGTTGGTGATGTCTCTCTCCCTGTGGTCCCAAGAAGGAAAGAGGTTTCGGGGACGGTTGCCATGGAACCATGCCAGAACTTCGCAGTGGAAAACAATGCAATTATTTCTTGCACCCAGCGGGTGGAGGTGACTACAGCGGGACGGTGTTTCTGTCCCACGTGGTGTAGGGACAGGATGGCAGTGGGGCCATCCACTGAACTGTCTTCAGCTGGCAGCGGGGCTAGGCTGGAAGGGCCAAGGAGGCTGTGTTCACGTGTCTAGGGCTTGGATGCTCCTCTGGGTGGTCCCGCGTCCCATGGCTAGCTTGGGCTTCCGCATCACATGGTGGTCTTGGAGTGATCAGATGCCCCTCCCAGGGCATCCAGGGTAAAAGGGTGGGGGTGGGGGGTTTGTGTGTGCCAGGGCTTTCTTAAGGCCTCACTTCTAGTGCATTCTTTAGGTCAAAGCCAGTCACAAGGCCAGCTCCAATTCCAGGGGAGTTTTTGGAGTTGGTCACTCTCAGTAAAAGCAGGAAAAAGAAGGAAGGGAAAGTAGAGAGGGGAGGTGGTGAGACAACTGGTGGTATTGGCCTCACGCAAGCTTCAGTGTCCCATGAAGAGGAGGCCAGACAGAGCCGGTCTTTTGTTAGAGCAACGGGGTGGCATGGTGGGTATTCATACTTCGTGGAGCACCAGGCTAACATAAGGCACCCAGAGTCTTCTCTCTCCCTCTCTCTCCCGCTAGCTCAGCGTGCTCTACCTGTCCATAACCTCCCGTGGGTGGGGGAGCAGGACCATGAGGGGGAGAGGCTGGTTACACATATGGGAGGGGGAGGGCTCAGGTAGTTAAAAAAGATGGAAGGATCTGGCACGGCTCCTGGTGCCAAATTGAAATCAATGCTGGCTTCACTCCCAGGCTGGTTCCCATCCCCTCCAGAGGGCAGACTCTCTGCAGCAACCAAGTCTGGGAAGGTCACTTGCTAGTCACAGGAGGAGGTGGGGGAGGGGCCATGACATAGAGCCCCAGTAGAGAACTGACTCCCACTCAAGTGGGTCAAGGGACTTTAAAGAAGAGACTTCTTCTTTCAGAGTGTGGACAGGGTTCGGGGCGAGGGAAGGGAGGTGGATGCACAGACTGTGGCGACACAGGGAAGTCATTGCTACCCTTAATAAAGGCTTAAGAAATATGATTGATGCTTAATTCAGTCTGACCTAACAGAAGTCTTGAGGTGGAAGCCCCAGCTTTGGCTTATCAACTCAACAGTTGACAGGAAGATAGGAAGAGACCAGAGTGACGGAAGCCCAGAGAGGGCTGGGGCTGCGGGGATAGCCATCCAGACAGCTGCAGAGACACGGTGCTCCAACAAAGGAGTCTGCAAGAAATGCCCCACCTCCGTCTCCCGCAGCCTGCTGATCTCCTGCGGGTCCCTCCCATTGGCTACACCCACCCGGAAGCCGGAAGACAAGGGAGCCCGTGGGTGATGTGGACTCAGGGCAGGCGGAGAAGTGTAGAGAAAGAATGGGTAGGGTGGGCAAGCCATACAGGGGTGTTATGCGCAGGCCCAAGAGAGGTGGTTATATTTGTAATTATTTTTCAATATTTCAGAATGTCCCATTAATAGATATGCCACAATATAAAAAATTTTAAAAAATCCCTCTCTCGTTCATCTCTGTAGAAAGAAAACTTTTTGATTGAAGCACAATATATGTATAGAGGAGATACCTATCAGAAATGCAGTTTGATGAGTTGTCACCAGTGAGCTTATCCATGTAATCAGGTCAAGAAATAGAACATTTGGGGATACCTGGGTGGCTCAGTGGGTTAAGCCACTGCCTTGGGCTCAGGTCATGATCCCAGGGTCCTGGGATTGAGTCCCACATCGGGTTCCTTGCTCAACAGGGAACCTGCTTCTCTCTCTGCCTCTGCCTGCCACTTTGCCAGCTTGTGCTCTCTCTCTATCTGACAAATAAATAAAATCTTAGAAGAAAAAAAAAAAGAAATAGAACATTTGAAGTCCCTCGACTGCCTGTCAGTATGTCTGCTTTAACTCCCTCTGAGCAGATAACCTGTATTCTGACTTCTAATTGTACAGGTGCACGCCCCAATTTTGTATTTTATATAAAGGGCATCCTTCAGCATGAGCTTCTTGGAGTCTGGCTTCTTTCACTCTACATATTTTTTTGTTGTTGTTGCTTTTAACTTATTTCCACTTGTCACTGCAGAGATATTATTACAAGGGACATCTTTGTGTCTATGGTTTGTTTGTTTGTTTTTGTCTGTGACTTTTCTTTTTTTTTTTTAAGATTTATTTATTTGGGAAAGAGAGAGAGAACACAAGCAGGGGGAGGGGCGGAGGGGAGGGAGAAATGAAGACTTCCTGCTGAGCGGCGTGCCTATTGCTGGGGTCAGTCCTGGGACCTTGAGATCAGGCCCTGAGCCAAAATTAAGAGCCAGATACTCAAACAACTGAGTCACCGAGGGGCCCCTTTGATTTATTTTCTTAGGAAGAACCCCCAGATTTAGGTTTCCTGGGTTGAAGGGTATAAACATTTTTAGAACTCATGCTGTGGGAGGCCACATTACCTTCTGAAGGATGTGCGGTTCTCATCACTCCCTATGTTAGAAGCCTACCACTGAGATTACAGTCAATGTTTTGGGCTGAAAGGAAGGGCAAGAGGGAGTCAGTTTTGAATCCTGCTGGGGAGGATTCTGAAGCTGTAAATATGAATTAGGGACACCCAAGCCATATGTACTTTTTCCAAAATTATTTGTTATTTTGTTAAAAAAAAAATTCTGGGGCACCTAAGTGGCTCAGTGGGTTAAGCCTCTGCCTTTGGCTCAGGTCATGGTCCCGGGATCCTGGGATCGAGCCCCGTATTGGGCTCTCTGCTCAGCAGGGAGCCTGCTTCCTCCTTTCTCACTGCCTGCCTCTCTGCCTACTTGTGATCTCTGTCTGTCAAATAAATAAATAAATGAAATCTTTAAAAAACAAAAAACATTCTGGCAGAAGTCAGAATCCCATCAGACTGCCTGACCCTTATCTTATGGATTACTACTGTTTTTATTTTGAACACATAGATAGAGTGAAATATTTAGCAATCCATTTAGGTTTTTAAGTTTGCAGTTCGACCCTGGCAGTCTCAAGAAATTAAGGCTCAGAAAAGTCAACTGACTCTCCTAAGGGCACACAGCAAATCAGTGGCAGAGCCAGGACTAGAACCAG
The DNA here is from genome assembly GCF_022355385.1 of Mustela nigripes. NCBI lineage: Eukaryota > Metazoa > Chordata > Mammalia > Carnivora > Mustelidae > Mustela > Mustela nigripes. Next base: position 8,290,307 of record NC_081564.1, read on the forward strand.
GATTTCTGAACAATTTGTCCAATGTTCTCTCCCCTGTAACACTGTGCCCTCCCTGCCTGTCCTCCCATTTATGAGATTACTTTCACGGTTCTTCGAAAGTGGTGATTGTGTTCTCTCATCATCTTTCCCAGACCCCATGTGATTGGGCCGACAGTGGACATTAAATCTAGACCGGGCCAACTGGATTCTCTTTCCTCAGTTGAGATTAAAACATCAATGTGTTTTTGTTGTTATTTTTGTTTTGTTTTTTAAAGATTTTATTTGTTTGACAGAGATCATAAGTAGGCAGAGCAGCAGGCAGAGAGAGAGGGAGAAGTAGGCTGCCCGCTGAGCAGAGAGCCCAATGCGGGGCTCGATCCCAGGACCCTGAGATCATGACCTGAGCCGAAGGCAGAGGCTTAACCCTCTTAGCCACCCAGGTTCCTCTGTTTTATTTTGTTTTTAAACTGGGTTCCAAAGTGGGAACTCAAAAGAAGCAAGCTGGCAGGAGAAGAGAACAAAGAAAATAGTCTTCAAAAATAAGAGGTCAGGGACAGCTGACTGGCTCAGTCAGCAGAGCATGGAACCCTTGATCCTTAGGGTTGTAAGTTCAAGTACCACATCGGAGGTAATGTTTACTTTAAAAAAATAAAAATAAAAACAAGAGGTCAGGTTGGGAGACCAGGTAGTTTGAAAGACAGAGTTGGAGAGAAGAGCTGATTTGGTTTCTGATAGCTTTCTAGTTCTTAGTTTTTGTTCTTCATAGGAATGTGTCTCCAGTTTACACATGATAACCTTGGTATTCATATAATTTAGCATGATTTTGGCTGCAGTAAGAAAATTTACAGATTCTTGTAACCGGAAGTACAGAGCCAACATGGATTTCAGGCATGGTATAATCAGAGTTCCTGCTATATTGCTCTGCAACTCTTTTTAGGCCCTTTTTCTCCATCAAGTGTTGGCTTTGATCTCACACTGGCTTATCTCATGGTTAGAAGAGGGACCATCAACAACAGGGACAACACGCCTCCTGTTCCCATCCATGCAGCATTTCCCCTCCAACCCCAGACTATAAATACTTCCTTTCTGTCTGATTAGGTCACTGTCAGTTATATACCTATTCTTGACGCTTTGCAGTCTCCAGGAGAATGCTGTGCCATGATTGGCTTGCATTTGTGTTCCTGGTCCAATCATTGGCGAGGAGGATGGAAAGGATTGGCTAAGGGTAATTAATTGAGATCTACCCTGGAGATACACGTACAAATCAATTTCCATCGGCTGAATGGGAGAGGGCTGGTTACCTGAACAAATTGGGATCTGCCAGGAAGGAAGAAGGGGGAACAGATGCTGGAGAAGGAAAAAAAAAAAAATCATTTTGAACTATTTTGAGTGGATGTCTGATCCTTGTAGCCAAAGAGTCATTTGGACAATCAGCTTCCTGGTCTCTGGCCAATTGCCTTTGCCCAGCTCCTCTGTAGCCTGATTCTAATTTCCTCCTCCGTTCTGTGGACTCTGTTATCGCCAACATTTCTCACCGCTGGCTCATTGCTTTGGCAAGCTGGTATCTCACTCTGCTCCAAGCCCCGCCGATGGGGCTGAAGATCCCTTTAGCAGAATCAGTTCTGGCAGGTTCTAATTTAAAAAGCCGCACACTTCTCTGCATGGGGGCTGCTGAGATCTGCATCCATAAAGGCAGGGAGAGTAAATTCTTCAGAGGAGAACCTATTTTTAACAAGTCCTGGACCTAATTGAACTTAATCGTTTTTCAGTCGCTGACACTTGAAATGTGTGAGTCACTAGGCTATGTATGGAGCTGAGGGCTATGGTGGCCCTTTAAATAGCAGAGAGATGGTAGCTATCAGCTTCCAGAAGAGCTGCTAGGGTCTGGGGCTATGGCTTCACTCAGGGTTGCCCCTGAGACAGACAGCCCTGCATTCCAGTCCTGGCTTATCCACTTACTGCAGCAGTCGCTATTTCTTCAAGCCTGTTCCCTCATCTGTAAAATAAGGTTGGGAACACTTGCCCCAAAACATCTCATGTGAGTCATCAAGGCCTGACAGGAGGCTGCCCCAAATCTTCATTCTACTTGGCATGAATATTCACGTTTCCTTGAAGAAACATTAATGTCCCTGGTTATGACATGTTGCCCAAACCCCATACATTATATACCATTACACTAACTTTCCTCATGGTTACAACGTGGCTGCCAGCAACATCAGGGACAACATGTTTCCTTGTGCACCACATTAACTTTCTGAAGCCAAAAATACAGTAAGTTCTAAAACACATCTTGTCCCGAGAGTTTAGGGATAAGACAATGGAGATCTTAGTGTGACTGAGCTACATATAGTTATTCCAGGGCCTAGTGGGTAAGGTAAAAATCACATTGAATCATGATCACCCTAGAAAACCAATACCCCCATCATTTGCCTTGAGCAATGTGGCTGCTTCTTGAAGTTAGCCCAGAAAGAAGTGGTCAGTTGGTGTTTTGGGGCCATTTGTATGGAAAATGTTTATCTTTAAACTACTCCATTTGGCCTGTGAAAAATGCTCCTGCCAGGAGTGACCTGGGTCAGACTAGGGTTCCCTGTGTCATGCTCACAGAGGGTGGGTGTGGGTCCTCCTGAAGAAAATGACAGGCAATGTCCCCACTGCTGGTGAAGTTCGTGTTGTCTTAAATTGTTTCTCTCTTGTTTTTGCAGAGCAGGAAGAAATGGGTCCGTTTTGGTGCGTGTGGAGGGTGTACCCATCGCAGCTGCGGTAAGGCTGTGGGGAGAGTGTGAATGCAGGTGCCAGCGATGAGGGAGCCCCTGAGATGGCGACTGAGTGGCGGTGGGAGTGGCTGTTACTGACTATCGTGAAGGTAGCTACTCTGGAAAGGGGTCGCTGAGAGGTATGTCAGTCCTCCACCGTCCACCTTCTCGCCATTCGCTTGGGTTCTCTTCCAGAGCCTTCCAGGGAAGAACGCCTGTCTGTGCGGGTCACAAAGGCGCCAGTTCCAGGGCTCCGAGAACTTCCAGACGCGGGGCTGGGGGTGGGTGCAGCGGGGCCGCGCAGCGAGCATTGGTCTCGGTGCCCTCGGAACTGCCCCCGCCATCTGACACGCAGCTGGGGCTGGCGGCCCCGGGTAAGTTTCACCACTTGCTGCTCCACAGCTCCCCCTGCTGGTGACGGCCCCCAGCCCATTTCCTTTAAGCTGCCCGTAAGCTCCCTCAATTAAACATAAACTACAATGCGTAAAATAACTTCAAGAAAGTTCAACAAACTCCCATTTCACCCTATAAATATCCCATTTAAAAAAACTGTATTTCTGTACCCCTACTTGGCTAATGCCCCAAGTACATCTTTAACTTACCACCAGGTTGGGCGGCCTTTGTTCAGGTTTTATAAGCTCCTCTCTCAGACCTGGCATTTTATAACCCATGCAGTCATGGGTCTGGCTTTTCCTTTAGTGACAGTTGTAAACATTCAGCAGCAGAGGAGGAGCCTGCCTTCCCTGCCCCTGCTAATTAAATGTTAGTTGGGAAAGGTGATCTCTTCATTCATTCAAACACTATTTGCTAAGAGCTTATCCTGTGCCCCAGACTATGGATGCTGTAGTGGCTGGACTGAAGCCCAGGGAAGCGGAGGGCATGTGCTTGAGGGCAGGCTTTGAGCTTCCTCTCTGGAATCGCAAAGTCAAATTCCTGCTAGCTCTGGGCAGTTGCAGAGAATGTGGGAATTGGAGAGAGGAGTTAGGTAGGCAGGCACTAGGGAGCAGTGAAGTCTGCAGCCAGGAGAGTGAGTACAATACCCACATTCGTATTTTAAAACACTGCTTGCTAAGGGGCGCCTGGGTGGCTCAGTGGATTGGGCTGCTGCCTTCTGCTCGGGTCATGATCCCAGTGTCCTGGGATCGAGCCCTGCATCGGGCTCTCTGCTCAGTGGGGAGCCTGCTTCCCCTTCTCTCTCTGCCTAATTCTCTGCCTACTTGTGATCTCTCGCTGTCAAATAAATAAATAAAATCTTTTAAAAAATTAAAAAAAAAAAAACACTGCTTGCTAAACAGGGTGGAAAGAAGGTTGAACCCACCCATAGGCCTGCAGTTTGAGACCCTGGAATGAGAGAGAGGTGAGCCAGGGGCTGGAATACTGGTGGGGCTCTGAAGGCTCAGCTGTGAGAATGGGGATGAAGCTCTCTGTAGGGAACACAGTGGGCCCAGCCCAGGGGGCACAGACAGAGAAAGACCTATGTTGGTGTCTGGAAGCTAGGGAGAGCCTAGCTCTCTAGGGGAGCCTGGCTCTGGGTGTGTGGAGTGGGTATCAGCAAAAAGGTGGGAAGTGGATGGTGCCTCCAGTTCCCCGGGAAAAACACACAACACAACCAAATAACTCAAGGGCAAGATAAACTGATACTTGACAGTCCTGATTCACAAACAAGGTACATTCATCAAACACCTGTTATGTGCTAGGCACTGTGCTAAGAGCTTTATACACATTAGTTTATGCTGAGAGTTCGGTATGAGTATCCCCATTCAAAAGATTTGCTTTTAAGGAACCTCCAGACTTTTCCAGACTTCGCCAATCACTTCTCCCTGGATGTCACCACTTATATTAGATCACACACCACTCTGAATATTCCTTTCATCCACTTGCCTCTCAACCTTGGGCCAGCCAGTAATTTCTACCCAGAATTCCTTCCCCACTTTTCCTCTCCTCTTGTTGAACTCCTATTCATCCTTCAAAACCCAAATTAAAATTTATTTCCTTTGTAGAGCCCTTTCCACTGTATTACCCTAGACAAAATTCATACCACCTTGAAGGCCGACTTACCACTGGATTCCCTAAAATGTTTAGCACACGGTAGGGGTTTAGTCTGTGTGCTAATGGAATTAAGCACTTTGGGCAGGAGAACTCATTTGGTTACAAGCAATAGAAAACTCCTCTCAGATTGTTTTAAGAGAGTATGTTATTTGTGTAACTGGATATGACCCAGAGGCATCTCTCAGGCTTGGTTAAGTCCAGGGGTTTGAATGATGTCCCCAAGTTTCAATCTCTCACCATTTTTGTCTTCTCCATGTTAGCTTTATTTTCAGGCTCCCTGCAGAGGCAAGAACGTTGCCAGCCACTCTCTACCTCATTCAATAGGTTCAAGAGCAGCAGGAAACAAAATCCTTCTCTTCTGAGTGTTCAAGCTTAAACCCCACTATTCGTTCTGCTGGGATGAGTCTGTGTCAAGTTCCCAACCCTATAATGATCACGCTGACGGGGTTGGGGGGGTGGGGATTATGCAGATAAGCTAGGGATCTGGCATTCTGATTGGCCCTTCCAGAGTCACATATTCCAATCTGATAGGAAGGGGTGGGGTCAGTCCCAGGGTCAAAAAATGACGGCGAGTGAAGGTGAGGATGGTTTCCCAGAACAAATCCAGGTGTTGTCACCAGAAGCTAGAGGAATACCGCACTCTCCTCAGCCCTCATAAACAGTTACTACACTGGACCTTCACCAGATGAAACACTCCATACAATACCATTATCATTCCAGCCTGTTTGCTGAGCACTTACTATGTGCCAGGCTCAGTGAGGTGCCTTAAGGCTTCCCAACCTATGAGGTGCCTTCTAGAACTTCTCTTATTTTCCAGAGGAGGAAATGAGGCCCAGAGGACGGAAATGACTTGCCCAAGGTTAGTAAGTGGAGGAGGAGGAATTTTTGCCGAGATCTGATGATTGACACAACTAATACTTTAACCCACTGAACTGCCCACCCACCCTCAGTGGGTGGCAAAGCTAGAAGTTTCTGCTTTAGAAATCTAGCCCTTCAAGTCTGGGAGTCGGGGTGCCGTGGATCTCACAGCCCTCCGGGTCTTGTAGGGTTAACATTGTCTTCCCCTCCTCTGAATTCATGGCCCAGATGAAGTTCAAGTTATGACTTGATAAAAGTGCCTCTTGGTACCTCTGGATCCTGCTTTAAAAGGCAGGTGTATATAAGTGTGCATTCTATCCTTAGCTGAAGCTGATGCTGGACTAATTGCATGGACTAACTCATCAGAGGTCACATTGCCCTGATGCCATTTGCCCCCTCTTCTTCTGGAACACAGGGAGCAGGAGGGTAACCAATATGCCAGAACCATCTGCCTGGCTCCTAATAATAAATTGTGAGAGGAACGGGTTTCAGGCTTGCATTGCTTATTAAAAAAAAGAGAGAAGAAGAAGAAGAAGAAGAAGAAGGCTCTTCTCACACCCGGGCCGCCATCTGCCGTGTCCTCCACATGTGCCAAAGTAGTGGGAGAAGGAAAGAACTGCAGGGGGTGGGGACGGGAAAAGGGGCCACTGGGTCCCACACTGCCAGCCGGGTAGCTCACACATTGTCTTCCTTTTGCCGATGTGGACAGGACATTGCAGAGACAGAGAGAGAGGAGCACTCACTGGCTTTGATCTACCCGGTGTCTAAGCATAGCGAAAGCACAAGTCCTTCAAGATGCCGATGGTAGGTATCAGCTCTTGTGTATGGAGCGCTTCCTGTGGGTCAGGCACTGTGATAGCCGCTAAATACACATATTAGCTCATCTAATCCTGAAAACAAATCTATATGCACCCATTTTATAGATGAGAGACTGAAGGCTCAGAGACGTTAAGTGATTGACCCAAGGTCACACAGCAAGGCCGCCTCTTCAGTATGCAATAATGAGGCCCAGCCTCCTCTCTACCCTGGCAACCCAGAGCAGGTTTTCCGTGTAACAGATAAGCAGTTGACATCACCCAAGGGTGATCTTCCACCTCTAGTCCTGCCCCCAGATGCTCTCCTGCCCTCTGCCCTTGAGCTGACATGTAGGCTTCTCTGATCACCTAACCAGTTGCTCAATGCCTCTCCCCATCTCACCCAGCCAAAGAAGCACAGGAGAAAAAGCTCCGAAACCATCCCGGAACCTTCGGAGAAGGTCAAAGAGCAGCTGGCTGAGGCTGAGCTTCGGAAGCTAAAGCAGCAGTTCAGGAAGATGGTGGAAAGTCGGAAGTCCTTTAACTTCCGTTCCCAGCAGAAGATCTCGAACCAGCGGTAAGTGATGTTCAGAGTTTCATACTGAGTGAACTTGGAGAAAACTTTGGATTTGGTTTCATGCAGTTTGCCTTCTCATGTCGCCTCTGGGCGGGGATCTGATTCTGAAGCCCTCCTGGGTACCTAGGTGGGCCAGCTTCAGTGGCAGGGGGGATTTATTCTCAGAAGCCAGCCTGTCAGCAGGGCCCCAAGGGGGAGCAGGACGCCCATGTCTCAGGGAAGGACCCAAATGAAAACTTCCGGTTCCTGTTTCTTTCTACACGTGGATTTTGTTGTTCCGCATCTTCATCTCAGCGTTGGCTGGTGGAGGATGGCTGCCCCAACTCCTGAGCTACCCAGGACAACACCCAGAGGCCACGGCTGCCGTGACTCAATTCGAATCCCACGCTCCCAGGAAGGGGGGAATCTGATTGGCTTAGCTTTGGTCAGGTGTCTACGCCTGGCCCAATCAGCTGTGGCCAGGGGGCGGGAACTGGGACTTAGTATACAAAAATGGCTCTTGAGGTTTGCTACCATGGTTCTAGCAACTGGAGTGAGGGGTTACCAGAGAGGAGGAAATCGCCAGGCTGCGGCTATCCCAAAAGATGTTTCCTGCTGTGCGTCGTTATGGAATCTGCAAGAACAAATATTTGAAATTGGGTTGTCCTAGAAATTATGATGTGGATAGCTTTTTTAGACAATAGAAAAGTGTTCCCTGGGGTTGAATAAACAAATATCTTCAGATTCCCTTCAAAGGAATGTAATTCCTTAGCTACAGCCGTAACGTTTATACAGACGGAAACTTCCCATTATTAGAAAGAAAATTATTAAAAACAAATCTTGGATGTTGTGTGAAGTTCAGAGGGTAGGGGAAGTGGGGTGGTTCAGATTTTCAGTAGATTTAATTCACACAGAGCTAGTCCATAGGGGAGATTCATGTAAATTATAAAAATGTGCCCTTTCTTAAGACACTTTACTGCCATCTGTTGGAAACACTGTCATTACGTAGGGATTTTTTTCGAACAAGATGAAGCATCCCCCAGGAAAGTAGAATAAGTCAAGGAATCAATGATTGTTTTTCAAGCAGATAGAACTCCCTTTGGATGGTGCAGTCCACAACCTGCACTTCTGTGCCTGGTAGGCCTGATTCACAGCCTACCCCTGGTGAGCATCAGGAAAAGCCTCCTCCCTGGTGGGTCTCTGACAGTTTTTCTTAAATCTTACCCTTAGTTCTACTTTTACCACAGTCCATTTGATCTGGTTTCACTGTGATGGACCTGAAAGGAAGTGGGTGGAAAAGTAGAGATCTTAGATTCTTCTAGTGCAACACCTGTAAAGGGGCCAGGACTCAGAAGAGCTCAGTGAGGTTGCAGTATTTAAGGAGGTGCTTTTTCCTCAGTGCTCGTCCTGCACCTGTACCCCCCAAGAGTGAAGGCTTCCTTAAACTTAGGGGCACCTCACCCCCAGTCCCAGCCCTGCTGATGAGACAGACAAACCTTCCTTTTGCTTTTACTGTGCCCTCCGAACTCCCAACTCTGGTGGACTCTCCTGCTCTTTTTTTCTCTTCCATCTTAACAAAGACCCCCTCCCAAGAAGGGCTTAAGAGGGAGAGAAAGGTCCCAGCTGGTTTAGAAGACAAGCAGCTCTAGAATTAGGGGTACGCCCCCACATGTGACTATGTACATTTGTAGTTGATGAAAGAAGATTAAAAATTCAGTTCTTCACTTGCACTAGCCACATTTCAAGTTCTCTAGCCACATTGCAAGTTCACTAGCCACATTTCAAGTGCCCAACAGCACTTGATGGTGCCTGGTGGATGCTGTTGGACAGTAGATAGAGAACATTCCTGTCATTATAGAAATTCTACTGAACATTGGCACCTGGGTGGCAGTTAAGCGTCTGCCTTCGGCTCAGGTCATGATTTCAGGGTCCTGGGATCCAGCCCAGAATGGGTCTCCCTGTTCAGCGGGGAACCTGGTTCTCCTTCTTCTGTGCTCGCTCGCTCTCTCTCTCCCCCTCTTCCTTGCTCTTGCTCTCTCTCAAATACATAAAATCTTTTTTAAAATGTGCATATGCCTGATTGAGGATCTTGTTACAAAGCAGATTCTGATTCAATAGGTCCTGGGTTGGGGCCTGAACTTCTGCATTTTTCCAAGCTCCCAAAGGACATCGAGGCAGCTAGGCTGTGGACCATGCTGTCTGCTGTGTCAGGTGCTCAGACTTTGCCAGAAACTCGGCCTCAGCGCCATTTCCCATTGTTCATTTGCCATCGCCCGAGCCTTTTTTTCATTCAAAAATCCCTGTTTGTCCACAGTCCTACCGCTGTCCTCTCCAGAGGAGGGAGAGGGAGAGAGAGGAGGAGACTCATGTCAGCCGATTTCATAAATCATTAGCACCCTGCGTAGAGAAACTGGGGGAGGTTGGAGGTTACTGCGCACCTCTGTGTTGATGCGAAATTGAAAATGCCTGCCTGATGGGCTTGCCTCTCATTACCAGAGATAATTGGCTGTGAAGTCTAGAAAGAAAGTCAGCAAAATCAGACAGATGCCTGTGAGCTGCTGGCAAAAGAAAGAACACTTCCCCCCACCCCCGTAGGTAATGGGTTTTGACAGGCACAGCTGCAAATTGTTCCCTAGGAAGAAAAGGCCCCTAGCGAGGGGGCAGAGCTTTGGGGTTGCAGATGGCCAGAGCTCTAGACCCAGACCTGAGACCTGCAGTAAGCCCCCTGCCACCCTCCAGGGAGGAAGGTGATTTGTCTGCCTGTGCTTGCAGTGCTAAGGAGCCTGGAGCCGCAGAGTGAGGTGAACTCCGGGGCGCAGGGTGTGAACTCCCGGCCTGCAGGGTTAATGACGTGCTGCTTTCCCAACAGCAAGGAAATCAAGGCCCTGCAGGAAGAGCAGGATGAGATCACTCTGCTTTTGGGTCTCATCAAGTCCTCAAAGAACTTGGATCTGAATGAGAAAAACTACATGGAGCTGTGTTTCCTGCTGCAGACCAAGGACGACTATGAGACCCTGATTAAATCAATGAAAGTGTTGTTGGCAGAACTGGATGAGAAGGTGTGGTCTTTCCCTTGGAGGGTTAACTGGAGTGTGGGGAGGAGGGGGCTGGAATGGGGGGGGAGTACCCATGATGCCTTTGGCCAGATTTCATGCCCCATGTTCTAAAAGTGACCGAGCTTCCTCCCCAGCCTTGTGACCTCTACTCTCCCAGTCCATTCCTCCACTATGTTTTCCAGCACCTTCCCTCTCCACTCAGAGTAAATTCCCAACCCTACTGTGCCGATCAGGAGAGGTTAAGTTATGCAGCAATTAACACCCCCACCCTCAACTCAGTGGTTTAAAACAATAGAGGGTTCTTCCCTGTTCATGCTGTGTCTCTCATGGATTGGCTATGGGCTCTTGTATCTTCTCATTTGGGACCAGGCAGATGGGGTATCCACCATCTTGAATATCGCTAGATGCTGTGACAAAGAGAGTTCTGGAGAGTCTCATACTGGCAATTGAATACGGCATCCTGGGAGTGGCACGTCACTTCTGCCCATGACCCAGAGGCTCAAAATTGTCTACCAAATCCATATATACTCCAACAGCCCATCCGCTAAATGGTCAACTCCACCCATCCACAAATGGAAGTGCGTGTATCCAGAAGGCAAAGAGCTGGAGACATTTGCTGGGCCGTGTTAATGGTCCTATCCCTTACTATGGCTTGAAAGCTCCTGTGTGGTCTAGCCCCAGCCTGCCCCTCTGTTCTCATCCCATGTCCTTCCTTTCTCAACTCATCTCCCTCAGCTGCAGAACACTTGTCTTTTTCCAAATATGCAAAAACTGTTCATATCTCGGGGCCTTTGCACATGTTACCCTGATCCCTGCTTCTTGTCCTTTATGGCTCAGCCTAAATGTGACTTTCTCAGGAGCGCCTTTTCTGTACCCTTTCTCCTGATTAAAGTGTATCCCCCTTGCATTAGTTAGGTTCCTGGCCAAAACAAACAAACAAACAAACAAACAAACAAACAAAGTATGCTCAATAGTACTTTGAGAAGAGTTTTATAAGGCTCTATTTACAAGGGTGTGAGCCCAGAGTAGGGACACTGAAAACCCTGTAGGGTTAGCCGCAGTGGGCAAGGCAAACACTCTGGAACCTGAAGACAGAGAGCAAGCCGGGGCAATAAATACCCCAGCCTCTTTCTTCTCGCCCAGTGCAAGGGAGTCATCATGGGCTCCTTCTGGATCAGCCTCCTGGGGCCCAGAACCGGGTGGGTGGGATAGAGTGGAGAATGAGCCTTGTGGGGGCACACAGAAGATCTCCCCCAACTCCCCTACCTCCGCTCATGACATCCCATGTCACGTCCCTCATAGCCCTTCTCCCAGTGGTAATTAGACTTTAACACAGGAGTCATCTGTCTCTAACCTGTCACCTCCAGGAATGGCGAGGACCATGTCTGTTTTGTTCCTCTCTCTACCCATCCTGCGCCTATCCCATTGCCGGGCACGTAGTAGGTCCTCAATAAGTATTTACTGACAGAGAATCTGGAACTATCATCCCATATTTCCTCTGCTTCCAACCCTTCAGTAATTTCCTATTGTTCGTGAGCTCAGAGCCAAACTCCAATGGTTTGGTTTGTTGGCTCGGCTGCCTTGGGTCCCTCCTGCCCCTCCCACCTTCACTCCTGCCCTCCCCACCCCCGCCCCCGTGTTCTTTCCACACTGGCCACTTTCATGAGCCCATAGTGCTTTCTCTCAGTTGCAGGCCTTTGCACCTGCTGTTCCTTCTGCCTGGATTGCCCTTCCCCATCTTCTCTGCTTGGGGAGGTCCTCTTCATCCTTCAGGTCTCAGCCCAAATGCTCTTTCTGCCAGAGGGTTGTTCCTTCATTTCCTCTCCTGATGCCCCTGCTGTCCGTGTCCAAAATACTTTATTTATCTCCCTTTTCCCAGGACTAACTCTGCTTTATAGCTTGTTTCTAGCCCTAGGTTGTAAGTTTCTGTGAGGGCAGAAACCATCATACTGTCTTGATTGCCATCATACCCTTTGTTGTCTGGCACAGAGCAGGTGTTTAATAATCAATGATGAGTGAATGAATGAATGAATGAATGATTATATGAATGAAAGAGAAAGGCAATAACAGTGAAGAAAGTGGAAAATTGAAGAAAAGATGGGGATGTGGGTCCTCAGAAACAGTAGGCAAGCTACTTTTTAAAAAGATTATTATTTGTCAGAGAGAGTGAGCACAAGCAGGGAGAGCAGCAGGCAGAGGGAGAAGCAGGCCCCCTACTGAGCAAGGAGCCCGAGGCAGGACTCGATCCTAGGACCCTGGGATCACGACCTGAGCTGAAGACTGATGCTTAACTGACTGAGCCACCCAGGCATCGCAACTATGTTGGGATCCTCAAGAGAATATGGTTCTCACTGACCTGTACAAAAACCCTCTCTGCTGAGTTCCATCTCAGGGTGGGCAGGTCCCAGAACCCCCTGCTGCTGTGCCCACCTCACAATTTCCAGAGCTGCTTCCTTGCTAGAGGTCACTGGAGGCAGGGACCTCCTGGGGCCCTACCTGGCCTCAAAAAGCAAATAAGCCTGTGCCTTTATGCTGAAGAGAGCACCTCACATAGGCAACATATTCCTGTTGGTGGCCTTGTCTTTGTCCTCCCAAAGACAAATTAGAGGCCTAATTACTCTCAGCATCACAAAAGCAACATCTGACATAAAGGCACCGAAGGGAATAGGAGGCTGAATGGGACATGCTGACCTACACCTTCCTTTGAAGAGGAGCTGGAGCCTGAGGTCTCTGGGTCAGCTCAGGCAGGGGCGGGTATGCCTTCAGGACAGGCAACGCTGTAGGCCCGGGAGGCTGCCCCCCCATCTACTGAGCCAACGTTGTGTTGAAGGTGCTGGGTGCCGCCTGTGCAGAGCCCAGGAGAAGAGAACCAAACAGAACAGACTTCTGACTGACTTGAACCAAACCCTGGCTGCTATTATCACTCCTAAACAGCCTTTACATGCCTTATGAGATTGAGTCCCATTGGTTCCCTTGATGCCTGATCATCTGAGCAGCCATCTTGTTTGATGTACTGGTGAGAACAGATTGGACTACAAGCAATGTAGTTCTTGACTGGAAGTGGCTGGAAGAATAGAAGTTTGTTTTTCTCACATAATAAGTCTGTCTGGACAAAGGTCATTCCAGGAATTTTTTTAGTAGCTCTGTAAGGAGGGTTGGTCTTTTTCTCTCTGATCCTCTTGGTCTCAAGATGGATGCCAAAGTGTAGCTGGTGTGGCTTCTCATATCATCACATTCAGTGATGTGAAGAAGGGCTGAGGGGCAGGTTCTTACACTCTAATGAGGAAAAGAATATTTCACAAAATCTTTCCAGCTGATTTTCCTTCATTGGCCAGGGCTAGAGTATATATCTACTTCTAGATCAATCACTGGCAAAGGGAAATGAAATTCTTATCGTTGGTTTGGGGTAGACCCAAATTCTTTCCTGCCAGCTATGGCAAGAGTGTATGTCACTTACTTGAAGTCAGAATCAATGATCCTAAGGGCCTGGTGTGTGAGGAATCCTTTTGGCCACAGGTGATATGAAACCCAACCAAAAGAAGCTTGGACCAAAAGGTGAGTGAAATTCATGTGCGCAGGTAAAAGCAAAACCTCTAAATTGCCTCATTTTACCCAAACTGGCTAAGTGTAGTTGAGTTGAACATGCATTCAAGAAAGAAATTAAAATTCTATTTGTAGGAAAAGAAGGAACATTGCAGTTTTTATTTTAGCATGCTTACATTAGTGAACTGTATAATTTGTACCCATACAGATGTTAATTTAACACAGCTGGGGGTTTTCTTTCTCTCTCTTCATTTTTTTTTTTTCCAGATTGTTCAGATGGAAAAAAAAATTACAAACCAAAAACAGATCTTCGCAAAGATACAGGAAGCCAATGACCCCCGGAAACTGCAGAAGCAGATCCACGCTCTGGAAACCCGTTTGAATCTTGTACGTAAGGTGTTCTCTGCAGCTTTGCAAACAGCTCTGCCTTCTCTTGCTCAGAGTAGAGAATGATGTCTGTGGAGCCATTAGCAGAACCTACCCATCCTGTTGGTTGAGTCAGGAGAAGGTGAACTAATGGCGTTCATACAAGCCAGGCAGCCTTTTAGACTCATCACCCACTCTGTGCCACCCACTCTGTTCCACCCACTCGGCCCATTGTTACCCAAGGTGCCTTTCTCCTTCTTGCTCTCCGCACTTTATGCACCATGCTGTTGCCCCCACGTCCTCTATTCTAATCCCCCACCTCTCCCGGGATGACTATTTTTAGTGCCTTGACTTAAAAACTTGCTCATTTTAAAAAAGCAGCTCAAATATTACCCTTCAGCAAGAGAATTAGTAAGACTTTCTTCCCCCATTGCAATCTGCTCATGCCTCTATTAGACCTAGTGCTTTTTGGTTGTTGTTGATATTGTCTCTAGGAAATATTCAGCATAGACATGCATAACTTAGTAAAGAGAAAAGTGATGTTTCCTGATCACTTCAATTTATAGTGACTTTGTGCATTAAGCAGGGGTCTCTGAATTATGAACTGGCTTACACACACACACACAAACACACACACACACACACACATAAAAAATGAATTGCCCATAGAGCAGAAAAATTTAGGGGCAAAGTGGGGCCTTCAGGCATAGCTGGATCCAGGTGCTCCAAACGTGTCTTCAGGATACTTTTTCTGTCCATCTCTCCTTTGGATGGAGATGACTTAATTCTTGGGCAGCCCCCAATGTGAACAAACACCAGCAGAAAAGGACCATCTCTTTCCTAAGAGTTCAATCACAAGTTCCAGGGAGGGTTCCCATTGAGCTATCTTGGATCAAGTGTTCATCCCTCAGCCAATCACTGTGCTCAGAAGAATACATGGACCTGAGTCACATGACTACCTTTGGATCACTCCCCCTCCCCCAAGTCAAGAGAGGACAGCTCTATCCAAGAATGGGGACTGAGAGCTGAGAAGAAGTGGTAAAAAAGCAAAAAGAAGGGAAGAAAGAATGCTGAGCACATACAAACACGTTCCAGTCTGACTAGTGAAATAATAGTTCCCACAACATAATCCAGGAGAGAGGACAAGTGAATTGATTTGGAGGGAAGCCGGTCAGTGCCTCACTATACAAAGCACTTACCTTCCCCCAAACTCTGACCACTAGGCTTTAGCCAGGGATGGCTGAAGTTAATTGGATCTGATTTCTGTCTCCCAGTTACCTGGAAGTGGACTGAACACAAGGCAGTGTCTTTTTAATATCCATGCCCAGTGATTTGCACCCATGCCTCAGAGGGCCTAGGATGTGTGTTAAAAAGTAGATTCCTGGTTTTGAGTCAGTAATTCTCTAGATTCACTGGTTTTGAATCAGAACCTGTAAGGCTTAGACCCAGGTTTCTGTACTATTAAACAACCTCAGTGAAACTGAAGGTCCCCTTGGTTAAGAATCATTAATGCCCAGTACAGTGTGAAGCTTAGAGTAGGTACTTAGCAAACATCTATTGATGGAATGAACAAATGAATGAATGAACAAATGCATGCATGATTTTCTTTTTTGCATTCATGATTTAATGATGACTTGTCTACAGAGCTGTGCTTTTTTGTAATAGATCTATTTAGAGTTTCTGTTTCTTCCTGAGTCAATTAAGTAGTTTGTTTCTTTCTAGAAATTTGTCCATTTCATCTCAGTTATCCTAATTTGTTGTTTTACAGTTGTTCTTAGTACATTGCCTTATAATTCTTTTTATTTCTGTAAGGTCTATAGTAATGTCCCTTCTTCCATTTCTGAGAGGAGTGCTGCTATTTTACTTCTCAAACGGATCCACTTTACCCCCTTCCCTGACCAGGTCTGGCTGTGCCTTTTGGTAAATTAGGTAGCCATCTCTAAAGGTTATTTCAGGGTCCCAGAATACCACAGGACTTAAAGCCTCCTCCACTTACTCAGTGGGGTCTGAGAGCCCTCCCATTTTTATCCCACAATCGGAGGATAGGTAGCATATCAACAGTCCTAGAGTAAAATTCACACTAAAGTGTGAAGGACTACTGACCAATATCTTCTTAATGATAAGTAGAAGACAGAGAAAGAACAAGAATGATTCTGTTCCTGGATTCCCTTCCATTGTGTGGTGGCCACAGAAACATCCTACAGAGAAACACAGGGCCAGAACTAGGGCTAGGCAGGTAAAGAGCCCAGGATGCAAAATTTGAGGCACTCCTTCTTAGGCTCATGGAAATGCAGGGCTGACACTGGGAGAGCGAGTACCTTCTCAAATTTTGCATTCTGGTGGCGTACCTCGCCTTCCCCCTTCTTGCAGAAACCCAAAGTTTCTCAGAACATGTGTTGGAAAACTCTGCTCGAAGCTACTTTATATCCATTAGGAATATTTTCTGCCTTTGTTTCTTTTCCGTGTCTACGTGAGCACTTTGCATAAAAAACTTTTTTTAAGATAAATTTAATAAGATGTACAGAAAAGTGGAGGGAATGAAATAATGAACACCCACATGCCTATCACTTAGATTTAATAATCGGTAACATTTTACTATATTTGTTTCACTGTTCTTTCCCCTGAAGTATTTTAAGGTAAATTATAGACATCGTGCTATTGCACCCCTAAATACTTCTGTTTGCATCTCTAAAGATCAAGCATTTTCTTTCATAGCCATGAAACCATATCACACCTTACAAAATTAATGCTATTTCCTTAATATTGCCCACCTTAAAATTTCTCTGGCTGGCCCCAAAATGTCTTTTAAAGTTGGAGCCAGTCAAGTTTCACGTGATCATTAGATCTCTTAAATTTATCTGGTTGACAGCAGTGGTTCCCAAGCAGAGATGATTTTGCCCCTAAAGGGACATTGTATCCAAAGAGACATTTTTGCTTGTCACAGCTGGGTTGGGGGCTGTGCTGCTGGCATTCAGTGGGTAGAACATAGAGATTGCTTCTTTAACACTCCAAGCACAGGATAACTCCCCACCATAAAGAACCATCCGGCCCCCAACAGCTTTTCCCAGCCATCAACCAGTTGAAGAGTCTGGGTCCTCTGTGATATAGAAAGTTCTGGATTCGGCTGATTGTTTCCTTGTGGTGTCATTTACCTTTTCCCCTCTCCCCTGCCATTGCTAAAAACTGGAAGTTAAGTATACATGTCATCAAGAAACTTAAAATCTAGGGAGTTGGGGAGGGGGGAGCAAGAAACTTGCCTAAGACCACTTAGCCATGGCGCCTGGGTGGCTCAGTGTAGGTTAAGCCTCTGCCTTCCGCTCAGGTCATGATCTCAAGGTCTTGGGATTAAGCCCCGCATCGGGCGCTCTGCTCAGTGGGGAACCTGCTTCCCCCCTCTCTCTCTACCTGCCTCTCTGCCTGCTTGTGATCTCTGTCTGTCAAATAAATAAATAAAATCTTAAAAAAAAAAAAAAAGACCACTTAGCCATTTGGGGGCCAACTTCAGCCTCTCACCTAGCACTCCAGCCTCTGTGCTCTGGACCTCCGGCGGGAGGTGGCGGGGAGACCTTCCCACCCTTTGGCTGCCTCCTGGAAGCCTGTCTCGTGCCCCAGGAGGGAGCTCAGTTTTGAAGCACAGCCCTGCCCACAGGTCACCGTGCACTTTGACAAGATGCTGACCACCAATGCCAAGCTCCGGAAGGAGATCGAGGATCTGCGGTATGAGAAGGCTGCTTACGACAATGTGTACCAGCACCTCCAGCGACGCTTGCTGATGCAGAAGAAAACCATGAATATGGCTATTGAGCAGTCTTCCCAGGCCTATGAGCAGAGGTGGGCTGGGGGGAGACCGTAGGGGCAGAGATGCCTCTTAGCCCCCTGCTAAGCACCTCTGCCCGTGGGCTTGTGTCTTGAGAGATCTTACCTCTTCATCATAACTCTGAGCGCTGACTGTGTGCCAGGCACAGTGCTTGATGCTCTGGGGATCATTCAACCCTCACAGCTGCCTGGGTGGTTATAGCCATCTTTTACTATAGACCAGGATATGAAGGCTTTGAGCTGCCAAAATACTGAACCCGAGAGCTAGGTAAACAGTGGAGGGTTGAGATTCAAACCTTTCTTCTGGGCCCTCTCCTCCAGATGCCCCTGCTTTGAGTCCTGGGTTATCTCCTGGCTTCATACTTGTAGGGGTAAGAGGAATATTAGTTGGGCTGTGAAGAGCATAGGTTTTGGAGTTGGAGAGATCGGGATTTGAATTCTGGTTCTGTCGCTACTATATTATTGTAGGACGCTTTGGGGGTTAGTGAGGATTAAATAGTATATGTATATAAGGGTTGGCTGGGCTACAGTAATTGACAAGTGCTGATAATGATGAGGTGGTGATGGTTGTGGTTGTAGTGGTGGTGGTGGTGGTTGTGATGATCATGGTGGTCGTGGTGGAGGTTATGGTTGTGGTAGCGATGGTTGTGGTGGTGGCGGTGGTGGTGGTGGTGGTGGTGATGATGGTTGTCGTGGTGGTGATGGTGATGTTGGTGGTGATGATGGTGGCGATGATGGTGGCGGTGATTGTTGTTGCGGTGGTGATAATGGTGATGGTGGTGGTAGTGATGGTCGTGGTGGTGGTGATGATGGTGACAGTGGCGGTGATGGTGGTGGTGGTGGTGATAATGATCATGGTGGCGGTGGTGGTCATAGTGGTGGTGATGATGATGATGATGATAGATCATTTCCTGGTTATGGTCTAGAGCTGGCAGCTCCAGTGACTCAGGTAAGGAGCCTCCATCCCCAGAGCCTCCATGAGTAAAAGAAGTGATGGTCATCGGCAGCAATTCCCTCCACTCTGGTAGGGAGAAGGGAGGGGAAAGGGAGCCTCTGGACACCCAGACTGGGCCCCACCTCTCACAGGCTGGAAGCCATGGCTCGGATGGCCGCCATGAAGGACCGTCAGCAGAAGGACATTTCTCAGTACAATCTGGAGATCCGAGAGCTGGAGCGCATCTATGCCCATGAGACCAAGCTCAAGTCTTTCTTGCTTATCAAGCTGAATGACCGTCTGGAGTTTGAGGAGCAAGCCAAAAAGGAAGAAGGTACACTCTCCGGGCGTTCTTTGTCGCTCACTCTCAACTGAGGGGGCCCTTCTGAGTAGGGTTGTCAAATTTAGCAAATAACATTATGTCTAGTTAAAGTTAAATTTTAGATAAACAGTGAATACATTTTTAAGATTAAGTAAAAAGTTATTTGTTGCATATCTACAATTAAGTCATAATTATACTTGATCAAAATGTACGGTTTGTCTGAAATTCAAATTTAACTGGGTGTCCTGTATTTTATCCACCAACCCTAACCCACAGGCTGTGTCCTTACTCTGAGGCTCCCCTTCCATTGTCTGGGGGAGCAGACTTGGGTGTTGGGTCCCCAGCTTTGGTGATTGGCTAGGAAGATTCACAAGAGTCAGGATGCAGTGACATGCATGGCTATGCGGTAGGGACCCAAAGCGCACGCAAGCAAAGAGGAAAGCCACATGGGGCAAAGTCTGGAGGAAATCAGGCACAAGCTTCCAGAATCTTCTCCCAGGGCAGTCACATAGGACATGCTTAATTGCTCCGGCATCCCCCTGTGACATTTATGAAGAGGTATCTACTAGGGGAGCTCATTAGAGCCTCCATCCCTAAGATCTCACTAGGGGCTGGCCATGTAGGGGTCCTCTCCCTTGTGTGCCCCAGTTCAGCCTCCGGAAGGAAAGCACGTGTTCAGCATAAACCATACACACCGTCTGCACGGTGTAACCACAGTGAGGCACTCCTAGCATTGAGGGAATGTCTGATAACAATCCACGGGACCATTTACCATTTAAGTGCCCAGATACGGCCAGGGGCCAGCCTTGCAAGAAGAGCCCTTTCTGAGGCCAGCAGTCTCACGGCTGTTGTTTTTACTCTCTCCTGAACAGACTGAAAAGTCAGCTCTTCAGAGAGCCCCCCACCACACCCCGTGGAAGCTGTATTTGTGTTTCGTTCTTTTCACATCTCCTGCCTCCTCCTGCCTTTTCATTTGGGACTGTGGCGTTGCAAAAAGTGTGTTTCTGAGAAACCCCACCTCTCACTCTCTAAATAACAACAGGTAAAGGAGTCGCAGGGCCAGTTGTGCCTAGGAAGATCTAGAAAGATCTTTGTGATGGCCCTTTGGAGGCTAAATCAGAGACAAGACTGAGTTCAGGAAAGGTGGGGCTGTGACAGGCATTAGGCGGGAGAGAGCAGAGCTTGGAATACTTTCTTGGCTTTAGTTCCTTAAATTTGCCAAGGTCTGAGCCTGCCAACAGGATTTCCTTGATCTTCACGCTGCTCAGATGTCACCTCCTTTGAGAGGCCTTGCCGCGCCACACAGCTCCCCCGTCACAGCCCCTGATACTGCTCTTCTGTGACCGGAGCCACAGTATGGTGATGTGTTTCTTCTGTTTACATGGGTATCTCCTTTTCTTTCCTCGTTTTGTCTGATTCCTCCACTGCATGCTCCATGGGACAGGGATTTTGTGTCTGCAGAGCCCAGCACAATGTCTGCACATAGTAGATGCTCAGTTAAACATCTGTGGCATGACTAAGGAGTAAAGCGCTTGCCCCCTCTCCTGGAGAAGTCTAGTCTCCTCCCCAGGGCACAGTGACAATATTACAGAGCACGTCTCCCTGCCCAGCACTGCTCTGAGAGACTTCCCTTCAGATTCACGGTTGCCGGCTTCTCCTTTCTAGCTCTCAAGAGAAAGAAGCACAGGAAGAAGACCAAGGGTGAGAGTTTCGAGAGCTATGAGGTGGCCCACCTCCGGCTGCTCAAGCTGACCGAGGATGGGAACCTAAATCAGCTTGTCGAGGACTTTCTGGCCAAGGAGGAGAAGAACTTCGCCAGGTTCACATACGTCACAGAGCTCAACAATGACATGGAGATGATGCACAAGAAGACCCAGAGAATCCAGGTCAGGTGGCTTTTCTTTCCTAGGCCTGGGACCTGCACATCCTCACCACAGCCTTTCTCAAAGCAGCTTCCTTGAAACACTCCTCGAGATGCCCTATAAAGAGGGCCTTGAGGTCTAGTCGGTTTGGGAGACACTATATTCCTCCAGGGATCCTCCCTACATTTTAACCTTTCTGAAATTGGTTTTTGTCTTCCAGTTGACGCACACACACAATGTGGTCCTGCCCCCACACCCCCAATAGTGACACTTATAATCCGTGGCATGTTCTATAATCCAGGGTTCCCTAAACTAGAGCCATGGCTGGATACAGCCTGTGGTCGGTTTTTGTACAGGCCATGAGCTAAGAACGGCTTTTACGTTTTTACAGTTAAAAGGAGAAATAAAAAGAGGATATACACAGGAGAGATCATATGTGGCCTGAAATGCCTAAAATATCTACTATCTGGCCCTTTGCCTTAAGAGTGTGCTGAACCCTATTAATCAACAGCTTCACAGAATTGAGGAGAGATGGTCAATCCATCTTGAAGAGAACTGATGTACTTGAGCATAGTAAAGGCTCTGACAAGTCCTGTAGTAAAGAAACCTATTTACCTTTGTTGAGACCATAGTTTCCCAAACTTTACTGGCTCCTTGGGCTGCTTACTCTCCAGAACACACATAAACAGCCTTTGGAACTGTCTGTATAGCATAGAATCTAAACTCCTTAGTGTGATACTTGGGCCCTTCAAAATTGGGCTTCAAACTGCCTTGGCAGGTTCACCTCCTCTCACGACCCCAAAGGTACCCTCCATGGCTGCCAGTCTCCGCTGTCCTGTGCACTTCCCTCTTCTGAGGCTTTCTTCATGCCATTTCCTCCCCGACTCCTGCTTTTCTTCTGACCAAATACTGCTCATTAGTCCTGACCCGCACAAATGTCACCACCACTGGGAATTCATAACTCCTCCCATTGGGGGTCCCTGTGCTGTTTGTATGGTGAAGGGAGCCTTTTGCAGTGTCAGTGTCTCCTGAATATGGTGCAGGTGCACTGGTCATGTACAGATAGCTAGTAGCCCGAATACAGGTGAAGACATTTTAATTTACTAGTGGTGAATTAATTTTTATGAAGAGTAGGACAAACATAGCTTGCAACCTTGTGATTTAATGGGTATTATTATTTAGGATGAGAAGTAGTAATAACAGTAAAAAAAATAATGATGAGCATAATAAAATGAACACAATTTGACTGATTGAAAGAAAACTATTAATAGACAATAATAGATTGGGATAGGTAATAATCGTACAGGTGGCATGCGAACATGATGAGATGGAAGGTGGTGGTACCAGTGTGGTCATGGGAAACAGAGGGCATGCCCCAAATGGGTACATGGAGGCAGGATTTTTTAAAGAGGGACTATTTCAAAGGTTTAAGGAAATCACAATGGAAAGTGCAGGACCGGCGAGAAAGGGCTCTAGAATAGGTGAGAGGAAAGAGCTGTTTCTGGAATCAGGAATGAGGTGTGTGGAGGAGGGTGTCTCTGTGTCTATCCTAGAGGGACTGTGGCCAAGCTAGTGATCTGCAAAGGCTGGAGGACAGTGGGGAGGGGGCAAGTACCCCCAACCTCTTTCCACCTACTAATCTCCAGCTGGCGCCTCCCAGGGGCTGGGTGCAACCCAAGGCAGGGGACAAGGGAGTCCAGAGCCATAGCCTTTGGGTCTGCAGCAGAGGGTGAGGAAGCAAGGCAGATGGATTTGGGGGAAAAAGGAGAGGGGGCAGGGCTGGGGGAGATGAGCTTGAAGAGCCCCATGTCTCCCTTCTGGAAGGCGATCTTCTAGGGGACAAACATCCCCTAGTTGTGTCTTCTAGGCACAAACGTGTGTTCCCTCTGCTTTCCCAATGCCCAGGATAGCCCTGCACACAGGGGGAGGCACCAGGAAGTAGCTCCAAAACAGTAACTGACCTTGACCTTGCCACTCACCATGAGGATAGTACCCTTTTCTCCTTCAGCCACTCAGACTCTGTCAGGACCAGTGTGTCTGATGACAGGTGGCTACTCCTGCCCTGTCCCGGCCTCAGTCTCCACATCTATAGAATGATCTCTTTGGACTAGAGCAGTACTTTCCAAACTTTTATAATAAATAAATAAATAAATAAAGCTTCAGAACATTTTCATTTAAACCCAGGCTGTGAGGAAACATGGTATAGAAAACAGGTAAAATGGAGCAGTTTGGGATGAAGGGGTTGGGGTGCGGGAGGGGTGGCTGGAGGGGTTGCCTGGACCCTTACCTCCCTGTTTTCTTGTGGCACCTCTGCTCAAACTAGGGCTCAGATAGGAAAAATATATAAACCCCAAACAACTAGGATTCTACCAACCGACTTCACCCCTTCTGGAGAGAGCACCGGGGTCAGAGGTGGTTGAACTGGTTGAACCCCACTCTCATTCTTCTTTTGCTTGGTCTCCCCTACCCCCCAAATTTAAAAATTATTAGTTGCCAACATTTAAAAATCCGGGTATTCCACATGAAAACCTGGATTTCTGGTTTCTCTTGGAAAATCGGATCTGACAGCTCCAGCTCCGCGGCCCCCCCACCCCACCCCGGGAGCTGAAGGCAGCTGGCACTCATCCACCCACACCAGCTGGATCCCATCTGCTCTGGAGCCTCAGGCCCGCTGCCCTGAGGGCCTTTGAACCTTCTGCCTCCGGGGTAGACGCTTCGCCACTGCCCTCAGGTGGCCACGCGCAGTATTGCATGGAAAGTCTTCGGGCACAGAGATTTCAAGGATGAAAGGATGGATGATGGGTCCATTTGGGACCTGGGAAGTGGACAGGACACTGAATCTCATTTTCTGGGAGACAGCGTCTTACTAGTCCCAGTGGGATGACAAGGACAGACCATAGGAGAGGGATGTGAGAACGCTAGTCAGAAACTGACTCGATCAAGAAATGGTTACTAAACAAAATTGACCTTGATCTTTCCCATTCACCCTGATAGTACCCCCTCTCTAAGCTACACAGCCTGTGTCTGGCCTTGACACGTGTGTGTCTGATGAAGGACAGACAAGTCCGTGATCTCCCTGGGCTTCAGGATCCTCATTTGTAGAATGATGTTTGGACCAGAACAGTAGCTTCTGAGCTTTTCTTTGAAGTTCTAGAACGGTGGCTTTTGGGACTTAATGGACTACCTGCTGAACAATTCCTGAAAATGCTTGTTTTTAATGAAAATGCTTTATGTTTTAAAAACCTTAGATGGGTATGTTCATTATAGAAAATTTGGAAAATACCTAAGGATTGTATTTTTTAAATCATCCATTATCCCATTCCCTAGAGATAATCATTGTTGACATTTTGATCTTTTTCCTTCTTACTTCTTTTTTTTTTGGGGGGGGTGATGCTTTTAAAACTTAACATAGTGATTATATATAGTATAAAGAGAATTACATATTCTTTTAAAAAAGATTTTATTGATTTATTTGAGTGAGAGAGAGAGAGAGCACAAACCAGGGGGTAGAGACAGAGGGAGAGGGAGAAGCAGGCTTCCCACTGAGCAAGGAGCCCAATGTGGGGCTCAATCTCAAGACCCTTGGGTTATGACCTGAGCCAAAGGCAGGTCTGACCGAACCACCCAGGTGCTCTGAGATTTATATATTCTGATTGCAAAAAATATTCTTTTGGTTTTGTTTATCTAGCAAGTATTTACTGAGCAACTACTATGTGCCAGGCACTATTCTAGACACTTAGTATGGCACAGTGAACAAAATGACAGAAAGGTCTGCCCTCCAGCAGTTTCTGTTCTGACAGAGAGAAACAAACAATAAGTGGCAAGCCTAATAAATACATAAATTATAGAGTGCATTAGAAATTGGAAATGAGGGGCGCCTGGGTGGCTCAGTGGGTTGAGCCGCTGCCTTCGGCTCAGGTCGTGATCTCAGGGTCCTGGAATGGAGTCCCGCATCGGGCTCTCTGCTCGGCAGGGAGCCTGCTTCCTCCTCTCTCTCTCTCTGTCTACTTGTGATCTCCCTCTGTCAAATAAATAAATAAAATCTTTTAATAAAAAAAAAAAGAAATTGGAAATGATGTGGAAAAAGAGATAAAGTGTAACAGGTAAAGAGGGGTTCTGGAGCTAAGTGAGGGCATGGGAAGTTGAGAAGCTAAGATTTGAGCAGACTTGTAGGTGAGGGAATAGCTATGCAGATTCCTGGGGAATGAATGTTCCAGGGAGAAGAAACAGCAAGTGCAAAGACCCTGAGGCAGAAAAGTGCCTGTTTATAGTACTGGATCATTCTAGACCGTTCATGCTGTTTTGAAATTTTTTCCCCTGAAATTCATCATAGATATATCCCAACATCTTCTATGTTCTTTTTTTAAATTTCAAGATTTTATTTATTTATTTGACAGAGAGAGAGATCACAAGCAGGCAGAGAGAGAGAAGGGGAAGCAGGCTCCCCACCAAGCAGAGAGCCCAATGCGGGACTCGATCCCAGGACCCTGAGATCATGACCTGAGCCAAAGGCAGCAGCTTAACCCACTGAGCCACCCAGGCGCCCTTCTAGGTTCTTTTTAGTGGCTTCTGGAGACCCTGAATGCTCTGTAGTAGAATCATAAGCTATTTCTTAAAAATGCAGATTCCCCAAGTTCTATCCCATACCTACAAACCCAGATTCCCTAAGAATTGTCTAGGAATCTGCATTTTGAACCATATTTTTATTTAAGACCCATTCCCCTCATGACATGAATGTACCATCATTGATTTAACTGATCCACTATCCGTACACATTAAGTCTCTAACTGGGGGCCATAATAAGTAATAACATGACAGACAGCCCTGAGCAGCCACTTAGCCCACATGTCCTACTATTTCCATGGGAGTCCTAGAGATGAAATTAACTCAAAAGGTAGCCTTTTGCATTTGGACACACTGTTCTAGCCCTAGGGGTTCTCGAATCTGGTCCCTGGATCAACAGTAGCAGCAGCTCCTGAAAACTTTTGAGAAACACACATTCGTGGACCCCACTCAGACCTACTGGCCTAGAACCTCTGGGAGAGGGGCCCAGCAGTCTGTGTTTTCACAAACCTCCAGATGGTTCTGATTTATGCTAGACTCTTGATTTTGGCTCAGGTCATGATCTCAGAGGCCCGGAATTGAGCCCCGCATCGCGTTGGACTCCACGCTCAGTGTGGAGTCTGCTTGAGATTCTCTCTCTCTTTCTAAAATAAAAATAAATCTTAAAAAAGAAACATGAGAAAGAACCTCCATGGGCATAAGAGGGGCTCAGGGGTTTGGGGGCTCCTGGAAACACAATTTAAATCCCCCTCATCGCCTCAAGGCACAGGCTTAGCTGCAGGTGTGGTGGGGAGGGGGGCACCCACTCCTCCTTATGGTTTGGTTCTCTTGTGAGCAGGATGAGATCATCTTCTTGAGATCCCAGCAGAAATCATCCCATGATGACAACCGCTCCATCCTGAGAGAGTTGGAGGTAAGACAAGGGTGGGGAGGGAGGAACGTGGGAGTCTCTGTTGTCTGTCTGTCTGTCAGGCGGTCTGTTCGGTGGTTCTCGGGAGGAGTACCTTATCTCCCCATGAGACTATCGGCCTGGCTCATGTCTGGACATGTCCTGAGCCTTTGTCTCGAGCCACCTCTGCTATAGATATTGCTGCAGAATTTTGTCCCTAAAGCCTCTTTGTCCATTTTAAAGACTCCCTGACTTCAGGGAGCCTAGCCCAGGCACTTGTGTCTCTAATTTCATCCCAGACTGGCAAATCCCAGACAGAGCTCTGACTCAGTAATTTTTTTTCTCTCCCCTTTGTCTTGGCTGTGGCCTACTTTCAATCAATAACAATTATTAGGAACATTTTTTGAGCAATTACTTCATACCAGACACTGGGCTAAGTGCATTGCTTGTACTATCTCATTTAATCTTCACAACAGTCCCATGAGGTAGTTGCTAGGATCTCTACATTGTACAGATGAAGAAAGAGGTTCAGAGAGGTAAAGTCACTTGACCAACGTTATGGAGCTGGGATGCTGTATAAGAGCTTAACATTGTATTTAGTTGCTAATCACAAGAAACCAAAGTAACAACGGCCTAAGCAAGGTAGCATTATTTACTTTGTTAAGAAATAAGTTTGGAGATAGGTCCTTTAGGGAGGGTCATGATGTCATCAGTGACCCAGGCTGCTCCTGTTTGCCATCTTTAGTATGTGGCTTACATTCCCAAGGATGCCTCATGGTTGTAATATAGCTGCCAAAGATCCAGCCATCACATATATGTTCCAGGCAGGAAGAAAGTCAGGAAGGCAAAAACAACTTTGCTGAAGGTTAGGCAGCTTAAATGTTTCTTTCTGTGAAGACTCAGCCAATGCCTTCTGCATTTACATCTCACTGACCATCTCTATTGCAGAGGAGGATTGGAAGTAGAGCTTGAGCTGGGCATATTGCCACCCCCAATACGATCAGGAGTTTGTTACTAAGGTGTAAGGGGAGAATGGATAGCAAACGTCTGACAAAGATATGAACCCAGAGTGTGTGGCCGCATAGCCCTGCTCTAATGCAGCAGTTCCTGGCTCAGGAACTGAGGTCCAGGGTCATTTCTCTTTCCTTCTCTGTGACCTATTTTGTTCTTTGTTGATAAGCCCCTGATTACAGGGATGGCAGTGCCATTCTCTGGTTGGCCACCGGGGGGCAGCAAAGCATAAGGCACCTATATTGCAAGCGGCCTCTCCCAGGAACCTAGATAAGAGGATTTAAACTTCCAAGCAGAAAAAATTTTTTTTCAAAACTAACAAACAAAAAACCTTCCAGTCAGGGCCCAAGTCCAAGGAGACCCTCCTCAAGCTGAGCACGTGCTTGGGGGTCCCATGTCCTTGGCTCAGGGCCACCCAGCGTCCAGATGCTTCCTTGGGCCCTGGGAACAAATGCTTGGGTATGACTCTCCAAAAGTCACTTCCTAGCTGCGTGACTTTGAGAAAGTGACTTCACCTCTCTGAGCCTCTGTTTTCTCACTTGTAAAATGGAGATAATGACCATCCTCGCTGCAGTGGGCCACAAAGGTAACATCAAGTCACGAGTGCACACACTAGGCACGCTGTAGGGTAGAGAATCCTAAACGTGGCTTTCATTGTGGTAGTCCTGTGAGCGAAAACTCCAAGTCACCATCGCCTTGGTTCAAAATGACTTCTCAAGAGATAAAACCTGAAGGTCACTTTAGGTATTTTTAGTCACTTGACTAAAGGTCAGATACTTAGGCCACTCAGTAGAAGGAAGCTAAACACAAGGTCGCTTTTCTTCTCCAACCTCAATTTTCCTCATCTGGACACTGAAGCAGTCGTAAGGAGGTGTTGAGGTAACGTGTGTGACCGTGACCGTGACTGTGAGGTGCCGTCACCATCACATCAGGCTGTTAACCATGGGATTCCTTAACCCACCTTTAAGAAGGAGAGGGCAGCTCTTGCTGTCCCCGAGGACCCGCAGCCCTGGGAACTGGGGACAGGAAGCTGCCTGGTGTGGTGGTGGTGGAGTGACAGTTCAGAGCTTGGCCTCCCTCTCCTGGCCGTGTGGGTTGGAAACTTCGTTTCGGCACCTGGAAAATGCAGTGTGTGGCTAGGGCTGCCCCTTAGGACTGTTATTTGGGGTGAGGCATACGGAGTCACGGGGAATGGTTCCTCACACGGCCTAGTTCACCTCAGCAAGCCAGGAACTCAGAGGGAGAGACAGGAAGGCACCAGAAGCTCTCACCCCAGAGCAGGGATTGTCAGCCCGGGGCTGCCAATCAGGTTCACTTCGGAGGGTTTAAAATTCCTAAGGCCCAGGCTGTGCCCCAGACCAAACCGTCGGAATCTCTGGGGCGGGGGGTTGGGGTGGTGTTGGTCAGGGCAGCAGGTGTTTTGAAGCTCCCAGGTGATACCAGTGAGAAGCCAAGATTGTGAGCCAATGGACTTGCAGGGTTTCTCAAACTTCATCGTGCGTGAGAGTCACCTGGACGTTCTTTAAAACACACGTTGCCAGGCCCATCCCCAGACCCTCTGGGTCAGGGTCTGGGCTGGAGCCCAAGAATTTGCATTTCTAACTAGTTCCCTGGTAAAGCGAATGCTCCTGGTCCTGGGACCCCACTTTGAGAACCACTGGGTTAGAGTGATAATGTTTTAAACTGCAAGTGGTAAAATCAGTTTTTTAAACCAAATCATCCAAAAGTAATGAAACAGAACAGAAAATATTAAAACACGCCATAGAGCATTGATTAGTGAAACTTTTACTTCATTTGATTAGATAATACATATAAACATACACCCATACGCACGTGTACGGACATATGTATGTATGTTGCATGCATTGGGCTGTGATGTAAAATGTTATTCCTTCCTGGGGGTCACAATTAAAAAAAGTGAATCATCAGTTTCTAGAAGATACTGTAATCCTGGGGCACCTGTGTGGCTAATCCGTTGAGCATCCGACTCTTGGTCTCAGCTCAGGTCTTAATCTCAGGGTTGTGAATTCAAGCCCCACTTTGGCCTCCATGCTGGGTGTGTAGCCTATTTAAAAAAAAAAAATGAAAAGACGTAGTAATCCAGTACACATGTTGACACATGTACATGTAAGTGAAACAAAATGTGCATTTAACAGTATTTCTCCTCTTTACCTAAAATGCATACTAGTATTTTCTCTTCCTTTCTCTTCTGTTCTATTTACTTTCTTTCTTTAAATGCTAATTGAGCATTTATTAATTAAAATGCTTAGTAGATTGATTTTGTACCTCCTGAGTGGTTTGAAATCCTGTAGTTCAGAGACCCCATTTCCAGAGGACCCCAAACTCCCATCTGCACTGAAAGTCCTCATGGGGCCACTGAGTCCAGGGCAGCAGTCTGGCTAATGTGGGCTGGGAATTGGGGGTCTGTCACCAGGAGAAACTGAAGAAGACCACGGAGGAGGCAGACGTGTATGAAAACAGCTACAACGAAATCAGCAAGACCTTGGAGTATCTCAAGACCTCGGTGGAGAATCTGTTTAAAAAGATTAATTGTGATGCCACTACCATCCTGGGGCACTTAGGGGAGACAGGGAAAATCACCGACAACAACCTTCCACAGTACTTTGGTGAGTCAAGCTGGGGCCCACTGGACCGTTAGGATCCATTTCCAGAGCTTTCTATGAGCAGGCATGAGGGCTTATTCTTGGGTGGCGGCGAGCCTGGTGCGAAGCACATGGGCCATAATGCCAGCCCGCCTGGGTTCAAATCCTGGTTCTACTCTTACTAGCTCTGTTGCCACTGGCAACTTTTTGAATCTGCGTTTTAATTTTTTCATCTAAAAAAAAAATTAATGAGGAGTAATCCCAATACACACCTCAATGTTTGTTGGGAAGATTAAATAAAATTTAATTGTAGAAAAACTATATGATCATGTCAGTAGAGACAGAAGAAGCGTTTGACAAATTCAACATCCGTTCATGGTCAAGATTTTCGACAAACTGAAACTAGAAGGAAACTGTCTTAACCTTGAAGGGCGTCTACAAAACACCAATAGTTGGGGGCACCTGGAGGGCTCAGGTAGTTAAGTGTCTGCCTTCAGCTCAGGTCATGATCCCAGGGTCCTGGGATCAAGCCCCACATGGGGCTCCCTGCTCAGCGGGGTGTCAGCTATCTCCTCTCCCTCTGCCCTTCCTACCCATTTGTGCTCTCTCTTTCTCTTAAGAAAACACAACGACAACAAAAAAGCCTACAGCTAACCTCACCCTTAAGGGTGATAATTTGAGTGTTTTCCCTCTAAGATCAGGAACAAGGCGAGAATGTCTGCTCTCACTGCTCCTACTCAGTATCACAGTGGCGGTCCTAAGCCATGCAATAAGGCAAGAAAAAGAAATGGAAAGCATACAGGTTGGAAAGGAAGAAATAAAGTGCTCAGAGCAGTGCCTGGGATGTAGCAGATACCTATGAACTAGAACACACATTTCTAGCCATAGGCCTGAGCTCAGAGTGGAGGAGGAGGGAGGCACCTCCCACAGATCGTGACAATTTGAAATGAATGGCTTACCCTGCTCTTCGAATAAAACCTACGGTTCTTAATACAGTCTGTGTTTGGGAGTTTCCCATCATGCCCCCTCCCACATGAACCTCCTGCCAGGTTCAGTGATTTGCTAGGAGCCTTATAAACTTAGCATATAGTGGTACTCATGGCTATGATTTGTTAGAGCAAAAGGATAAAAAGCAACATCAGCAAAAGGCAAGAGGGGCCCGGGGTGAAGTCTGGAGGAAGCCAGGGGCCAGCTTCCAAGGGTCCTCTCCCAGCGGGGTTACACAGGATGTGCTAATCCCCCCAGCACTGTGTTGTGACAATGTGGGTGAAATGTTGTCCACCAGGGAGGCTCACTAGAGAAGCTCACAGTGTGGGGAAAACAACAACAACAACAGGTGTTTAGCAGAAACATGTTTTGTATACACAGTTTAGGCACATGGAGCTGCTATTATCAGTTAATGATGATAGGAACCTTCCTGAAACCCAAGCTCCCTGATGCTAGCCTGGAGCCAACCAGGGAAGCAGGCCCTTCAAAGGCCAGCAGTCAGGACTGCTGTGTTAACTCTTTCCTGCCCACTGCCTATCCGGGTCTGCACAGCCTGGCCCTTGCTTCCATTTCTCACCTCCCTCTCATCCTACTTCCGTCCCTGCTTACCACCTCATGGCACACTCTCCTGCGTATTCTTGCAACCCTCCGCTCAACGCATTCCCACCCCAGGGCCTTTGCACAAGCTGTTCCTGGTATCCTTGTCTTAGAATTCTCAGATCTCAGTTTAAATGTCCTTTCTGCAGAGATGCCTGGGTGGCTTAGTTGGTTAAGCTGCTGCCTTCAGCTCAGGTCATGATCCCCGATTCCTGGGATCAAGTCCCACATCGGGCTCCTTGCTCAGTGGGGAGCTTGTTTCTCCCTCTCCCACTCCCTCTGCTTGTGTTCCTCTCTCGCTGTGTCTCTCTCTGTCAAATAAATAAATAAAATCTTTTTAAAAAACCACATTGTATCCAAATCCAGTGGTTACACAATCTAGATAATGATCATCAGGATAACAAGGTTCCTTGGTAAATTTGTCTTTCTCTCCGTCTTCTTCACACACACTGAAGCTTATGGGCTTCATCAGGTCAGGACCTGCATCTTCCCAGTTACTGTTCTTGTCCTTTTGGTTCTCCTCATGCCTGGGGAACTTCCAGCACTGCGCCTGGCACGGCAGGTGTCTGATAATCATTTGTTGAATAGGTGAATGAGCGCACCACTCTGGTGACTGAAACACAGAGGAGGGGCAGGTCCCCGGAGTAGGCTCAGAGAAACGTTCCTGCAGGGACCAGAGCTCTGATCCAAGTCTTAAAATGCCAGCAGGCATTATTGGGGGAGGGGTATAGGGAAAGGCCTTCTGGGCAGAAGGAACAGCCTGCATGAGCAAAGGTGGGGAAGCCTGAGACAGAGTGTGTACAGGAGAAAAATCAGTTGTAGGGGCGCCTGGGTGGCTCAGTGGGTTAAGTCTCTGCCTTCGGCTCAGGTCATGATCTCAGAGTCCTAGGATTGAGCCCCATGTTGGGCTCTCTGCTGGGCGGGGAGCCTGCTTCCCCCTCTCTCTCTGCCTGCCTCTCTGCCTACTTGTGATCTCTGTCAAATAAATAAATAAAATCTTTTTTAAAAGAGAGAAAAATCAGGCATTTAAGGGGCTGCCCGGGGCTCCTAGTTTTCGGCGTAACCCAGTGTTTCTCAACCTCCCTCACTATTGCCTCTTTAGGAATCTTTTTAGACATGCTTTCCCCAGTTGTGGTCCTCAGGCAGTTTTAACACTCTTGGTACACTATATAGTCGTTTATGTTCTGTATGTGTATCTGTTTTGTGTTATAAAGTCAGGTGGGGTTTTTTGTTTTGTTTTGTTTGTCTCGAAACAAGTTTTCCTCTTGGGATGAGATCCACCCCCCCCCCCCCCCCCCCCCACCCCCGCCGGCGGCCCCCCCCCCCGCCCCCCCCCCCCCCCACCCCACCACCCCCCCCCCCCCCCACCCCCACCCCCACCCCCGACCCAGGTCTCTGGGCTGCCATCTTGGTTCTGATCAGTTTTTTTCCCCAGCCATCATCGAAAAGAAGACCAATGACCTGCTGCTGCTGGAGTCCTACAAGCGGATCCTGGAAATGGAAGGGGCAGAAACCGAGACCCAGCCGCCCTTCGTCAACCCCTTCTGGGGCGGCTCGGCCCTCCTTAAGCCTGCAGAACCCATCAAGGTCATCCCCCCAGTGTTCGGGGCTGACCCCTTGGGCGAAAGGTTGGATGAAGGTGAGTCCTTGTCCTCCCACGACCTGCGCAGGTTGCTAGGAGACCTGTGCTGGGGAGAGTCTGCAGTGTAGAGCCTCAGTTTCCCTTTTTGAGCCTCATTGGGTTCCACTGTGGCTGTGGCCCTGGACCTGTTTCGCCGGGGGGATGCTTCTCCCTACAGCCCAATGAAGACCCCGGACTTTAGAGATCCTGGATATATACGTATTTTAAATCACTACTTTGTGACCATTTAAAATGAACCTTAAAATGTCCACAGTCTACAAACTGGCAACACACGAGAATCCCTGATCCCGCCTTTCACCCATGCCCCTGAGTCTTACTCCTCCTGTGACCACCCTTGGGCCGCCCCCACCGTGTCCCCCAACCTCCTAGCTGAAGCAGCTGTGACTTGGCTAGTGACTGGACCCAGATGCCTAAGTGGCCCCCAAGGCCAGGCTTCTTCCCAGGCAGAAGTTCATGACGCTCCCCTCACTGCCGGAGGCAGCCCTTCTTTCTGGAGGTGGAGAGAAAATCAGCCCCATCTGGGTTTGGGGGGGCAGTGTGGCCCCAGGGGTGACAAGCCTGAGACCTGGATACACCCATTAGGCCCTTAATCTCACCCATGCAAACTGGTCCTTCAAGAAACATTTACTCAAAGTAGGACGATGTTCACTGCAGCCCATCGTCCTACTTGAGTAAATGTTTCTGGAATTACTGTTCACCGATCCATGCATGGGAATGCTATGCTGACACAGAAAAGAATGCAGTGGGACCCTATACATTCCCTTTCTTACACACACAGGGTATATAAGTTATAGATATAATTGTGATATATATGGATTATAGGAATATATATATATATATATATATATATATTCAGTAGTCCTCAACCAGGAGTGATTTACCCCTCAGAGGACTTCTGGCAATGTCCGGAGATATTTTTGTTTGGCGCAGCTGGGAGGTGGGGGGTGCTGTGGGCATCTAGTGTCCAGGAATGCTGGTAAAAATCCTACAGTGTACAAGACAGCCCTTGACAGCCCTGATGGATAATAGGGCGAGAGATGTATATAATGGGAGAGAGAGAGACAGAGAGGAGGAGGAGGGGGAGGGGGAGTGAGGGAAGGAAGAAGGGAAGGTATGATATGTTATCATATCTGATAACACATGTGAAAACAAAGGATTTATAGGCTGACGTACAGTGGGTTCTTGTGATTTACAGAGAACTTTGCATTTCTAAGTTAAACAATTCTGTATTGTTTAAAAAAAATTTTTTTTACAATGATCTTGAACATCTTTAGTAATCAGAGGAAACTGGATTTAAAAAAAAAAAAAGTTGTCCCACTTCTCTAAGTAGCCCTTCAGGCGTGCGGGTGTGTCAGTGATGGGGTGGGGGAGTAGGGGAAGAGTGCCAACACACAGATGTGTGTGCGCACATGCACACACACACCCTCCTGTTTGATTTAGTCGAGGCAACCAAAACTTAGCAGGAGTAAAAGCTGGGTCTGGCATTAGCCACCCTAACACCGCTTCCCTTGGGCCTTTGAGTTCTTAAGAGGAGGGTGGCAGGACCCAGCTGCTCGTAATGCTGCCCTCACAAGGTCAGGAACTTGCAGATGATGCCTTCACTTCTGCTCAAGGGAATGTTGATAATCAGTGGGTTCTCTTAACACTAGTCTCTATGGCCCATACGTGTGAATTCAAAGGGATACCCCCTCTGAACAGATTGTGAAAAGGGGCCCCTTCTGTGTGGACATGGTTTGGCAATTGAGTGGGGGTTGGATTTCAGCCCATCCATTCACTTGTCTCCACCAGATGTCTGTGCAGTCTACATCCTGAACAACTGCACATGGTGGCCCTGTCTCTTTGACATTAAACTAAACTCACCGTCACATCCTCTTCTGGGAAAAAAAACAATCACTGTCTTGTGCATCCCTGTGCCCTGATGCTTTTTCTCCCTGAACCTCAAGAATGCACACACTCCACTCCCAGCAGTGTGGACAGTCCCCAAACCACACCTGGACATCCTTGCCTTGGGCGTCCATGAATGGGGCAGAGAAGCACCGTCCCTGGGAGGGAAGCTATCTACACCCACCCCACGCTGGGACTCATTTCCAAACTCCTCACACAAGTCCTGTCTTTGATGCAGTCGAGCAGCCCCTGGACCACAGCAGCCTTCAGCAGCTCGTGTTCAGCAACTACATCGCAAGAGAGTTTCGAAGCAGGGACTTACATTCAGAGAGCACACCCGAGAAGGGAGATGATCCAAGGCTCAGGAAGAAGTTAACGGGTTGAGACAGACGGGGCTACATTTGTACCTTAACCAGAGAGAATAAATGTTTTCTTCCATAATCCTTGTGCCTCCTCACACTCATTACAAAGAGACTGGACTAGGCTTCTGGGAGCCACCCTGGGATGGGGTAGAGGAATTAGGACAGAAGAGCTGAGACAGAAAGCAAGACTTGTATGAGGTCACCATGACTCCTGAAACACCCTGAGATTGGGACCAGAACAAACAGCTAGTACTTCTGAAATTAGAAATTAACCTCTGATAATTAACGGATGTGATTTTTTTGCCAAATGAGCCATATTCTTAGAATGAATGTGAGGCCTCTTCCTCTTCATTTCTCGCGGGGCCTGTCTAAGCACATCTATGGGAGAAACATTCCAATGGCATCCTAAAGGAGAGGATGTCATGGAAGCTAGGCTCTGCAGAAAAGGGCTGTGGTCCTCTAGTTAACACTCCAATAAATCGTGGCCCTTGATAGAAATAGTCCTGAGTGGCTGTGGAAGATCTATTTCAAATAAAGAGTTACAAGGATTCAATAATAATGACAGCAGGGGCATCACTCGCTCATACTCTGCCTTCATGGGAACTAGCAAAGGATCCTCTTTATTCAAGGCACTTCTGTCAGAGAAACACCAGGAACAAATACACAACATCCTGTTTATTTGAACACAGCTTCGGGATGGATTTCTAGCTGCGGGATGTGTGGCCGCGTGGTATCGATAGGCCACTGAGGCTGCAAAGAAGATGGAAATGGGTAACAAGGCAGCCACACAGCTGACAGGCCAGTAGTAGGGACGGCAGCATCACCGGGCAGAGTGAGAGGACAGCAGGCACCACCTCCCCACCGAAGACAAGCCCAGGGTTGGCTGGCGAGCCCCTCTCAGTCCTTCTCTTCCCCATGGGTGATGATGTGCACCAGGTTCTTATAGTCCAAGTTGCCAGTCACATCTGGGGGGAAGGCGGCGAACATCTGGTCAATCTGTAATGAGGCAGCAGCACGTGCTCAATGTGACGGGAGGGAAAGCAAGAGGGACCACCGTGTGCGGGTCCCCGTGCCGAGCCAGAGGCAGCAGGGTGGGGGTGGGTGGGGGGACACGACGCTCCGTTCCCCCTCCAGGAAGGCCTTGTTACCCCACTGCTGCAGAGAGCTGTCAGCCCCAAGGTCATGGCCTTCCTGGGCGGGGCAGCCCACAGCCAACTGATCAGGATGGGATCCAACCTGGGGGCCTCGCTCCATGGCTCCCTGGGAGGTGGGGTGCAGCCAAGACACTCTTTGGGCCTGAGCTGGGGTCAGCAGCTCCCTCGGAGCCTCCCTCCTTCCTTGCCCGCCCTTGCTTGTCTGCAGGTGCTGACCCCACGGGCTGTCCTGCGGGGATGTTCTTGGGAACCCAGCCCATAGCAGGTAAAGCGAGGATGACAAATGCATGTACACAAAGGGGCTGAGCAGGTTGTGTAAGGGAGCAAGCGGGCCTGCTGGGGACTGTGGCTAAAAACAGTCGTACAACCCATCCAGACAGAGCCAGCCAAAGGCAGCCAAATGCGCTAGGAGGTCAGACTTTTTGAGGGAATCTGATTCTTGGAGGGAAACGAGAAATCTAGATTTTTTTTTCAACGTGCAATTTCCACATTTAAAAAGTATGGACAGGCGTCTGGGTGGCTCAGTGGGTTAAGCCTCTGCCTTCGGCTCAGGTCATGATCCCAGGATCCTGGGATCGAGTCCCACATTGGGCTCTCTGCACAGCAGGGAGCCTGCTTCCCCCTCTCTCTCTGCCTGACTCTGCCTACTTGTGATCTCTGTCTGTCAAATAAATAAATAAAATCTTTAAAAAAAAAAAAAAAGTATGGACTAGTTATTTTTTAAAATATCTCTCAGCTGGGGTGCCTGGGTGGCTCAGTGGGTTAAGCCTCTGCCTTTGGCTCAGGTCATGGTCTCAGGGTCCTGGGATCGAGCCCCGCATCGGGCTCTCTGCTCGGCAGGAGGCAGGAGGCCTACTTCCCCACCCCCTCTCTGCCTGCCTCTATGCCTACTTGTGATCTCACTCTCTCTGTCAAATAAATAAATAAAATCTTAAAAAAAAAAAATACCTCTCAGCCAATACTAGCTAACGCTTATTAACACTGTCCTTGTCATATACTTCAACACTTTATACATCTTAACTGGTTTAATCCTCACAGCGTACTACCAGGAATGTTTTATTACCCTTCCTGCTTTATAGATGAGGGAACTGAGGCACAGGGAGGTTAAAGAGCTTGACCCAAGTCACCAGGCTGGTAGGAGGTGAAGGCAGGCTCTTTCAAGTGCTTGAGTTTCCGGGGGAAACCTAAATACAGTGTTTAGTGAAATGTGGAAACTGATGGCTTCAAGCCTGAGAAGGGGTTATTTTAAATACTTCACTAATAATATCAACAGAGCCGTTGATATTATTAACAGGACTTTGGGCAAATTAGCAAAAGTGCCCCTTCTTCCAGGCATATTACTGCCCCTACCAGAAAAAGTCATATATACGGCTTAATATGTGTGTGTGTGTGTGTGTGTGTGTGTGTGTGTGTGTGTATAAAACAGACACTTTACTGCCATCTGCTGGAACACAATTGAAACCAGCAGATAACTGGGTAGTGTATTTTACGAGCATAACAGCCAGAAGAATTGCACAGTGTGGAACCTACATGACAGTATGTGGCCCCCTGCAAATGACCCTCACTCCATCAGGAAATTGGTGCTCAAACCAGGGCTCCGAGCACTGTGAAGAAGGTGGACCTAAAGTCAGACCTAGGTTTGAATCTAGGCCCCCGCATTTAGCACTGGTGATGTCCTTTCAGGCAAGTGACTAACTTCCCTGGGCCTCAGTTTCCCCACCTATAAAGGGACAATACTAGTAGTCCCTACTTCATAGGGTGGTTGAGAGAATGATATGAGGAAGGGGCCCAGAAGCAGGGTCTCTGTCAGTGTGGGGTCAGGGGTGTTTTAAGAAAGAGGGTCACACAGGAGCTAAGGTGATTGTGTGTTCAAGATGCCATTACCTCCTCTTTGGAAAATCTCTCTGCCTGTGTGGTCAGCATCTCCCGAATGCTGCCAAGAGAAAACAGCAGTTGTTGGCACCAGCAGTTGTGGGAAGCAGGGAACCCCCACGTCCCCCGCTACACATCCTACTCACTAATCAGCCTTGAGCACTCCTTTGCCTTCAGGGTCAAACACTTTGAATGCGTTGAGAATGGTCTCTTCGGGGTCTGCCCCTGAAAGAGAGAACAGGGTTGAACATGCCGTGGGTGGCTGAGGACCCACGGTACCCCAGGAGGCAGGGCCCAGCTCCCTCCAAAGATGGAGGGGCCAAACCCAGGCTGTTTTGCTTGGAGGAAAGGCCCTGCCTTCCTCTGAGCGCTGAACCTTGGTAATGAGAAAGAGTGGGCTGGGAATCCAGTCACTTCTGAGCAAACTCGTGCTGAAACGTGAATCTAGATTTAGAAAGACTGGGATTTGAATCATAACTCCAGCATTTGCTAGCTGTGTGGCCATAGGCAAGTGGCTTTCCATCTCTGAGCCTTAGACCAGAGGTAAGAAGAGAACCTTCCTCCTAGAGGCTAAACGAGGGAATGCATCCAACGTGCGTGGCATGAGGTCTGGTCTAGCTCAGGGTAAGACTTGGAGCAATGGGAACTGCTGCTTTTATTTTTTCTCCCCCCAGGGTTACTCTGTCTTCATCTCCTGCCAACCCTTGTCTGCCCTCCTGGTGCCCTTCATGCCCAAAGATGAAAATACACACACACACACACACACACACACACACACACACAGATGCACAAATGCAGACACACACGAATATACATATATGGACTTACACATGAACTTACCCTTAAGTTTCTCCCCAAACATTGTTAGGAACACCGTAAAGTTAATTGGACCTGGAGCTTCCTTGAGCATTTCATCAATTTCCTCATTTTTCACGTTCATACGCCCTACATCAGGAAACACACAGTCAGAGCAGAGCCCCCCAGGCTGGGTCAGAACTAGCTCTGAGGACCCTGGCATCTGCCCTCGTAATTACACTGGAGGGAATCTAGAATAGGGACAATCAGAGATGGAGTGGGCATGATCAGATTCACTGGAAAAGATGTTCTCCACAGTGTCATTTATAATAGCCAGACAGCTGGAAACAACCCAAACATCCAAATGAGGGGAGGGGCTAGCTATTTTTATAATAGTGTCTTCAGAACCCAGAACATTTTAAACAGATATTTTAACTTTTTACTTAAATGGGAAATGCTCATATTATAAATTATCCCTCTCAGTTGGAGGTGAGAAAGACAGATCAGAATCACCTGAGGGAACTTTTTCTGATTATAACTGCTGTAACCCACACAGCCTTAGAGATTCTGATATTAGCATTGGCCACAAGCCCATATAGTGCCTTTGTGCAAATTTTTAAAAGCCACTCCTTCTTAAGATAATTTATGTTTTAAATATAAAAATCTGCAGTGGCTTCAGACATGAATAGTAATCTGTAGAATGGTGTAGTGCACAACCTGCACAGCTGTTCATGGTGGCGCTGAGTTCTGGGAGTGGGAGTGGAGAGGGGTGAGTGGTTGCAGGTTGGACACATATAGTTTGAAAAAGCTCCATATACTCATGCTCACACTGTTGAGATGTTGAAGAGGTGAATCCAAAATAGAATGATTCTAATCTTCAAACAACCACAACAAAAAAACCCACAAAAAACCAGATGTACCTAGAAAAGACTTAGAGGCTGAAATGTGACAGTGGAATGTGACCTAATGGTTTTCTTCTTTATACTTTTCTGAATTTTGCAAATTTTCTACAGCGAGCTGGCATTGCATTCAAAATCACACACACACAAAAAAACCATTTTAAAAGAAAAATGAAAAATATGTCAAGACACTTAAAAGCCTCAACACTTTGCTGTCTTCCGAAGCTTGTCTTAAAGGCCAGCCATGATTGAGCTGTTTCTTTGAAAAATGACAAGCTCTTGACCTTTACAGTTTCCTGAAAAATGACAGCTCTTGACCTCGGGAGGGTGGGCTAAGGAGACCCTCCTGCAGGCCTGGCAGGGGGACATACCGAGAGCAGCAAAGGTGTCCCTCAAATCATTCTTGTCAATGAAGCCATCCCTGTTCTGGTCCATGATGGTGAAGGCCTGTGGAAGGGGGGAGGTTGGTTGGTCAGCCCAGGAGTAGTTGAATGGAGGAGCCCAAGAGATTGGGCTATAGACTGGGAGAAAGGAGATTCTGGGATTCAGGGAGCATGAAGGCCATGAGATCGAGAATCAAAAACTGGAAACTGCCTGGCCGTTCCTTAAAATGTTAGGCATAGAGTTACCATAGGATTC
This sequence comes from Mustela nigripes, assembly GCF_022355385.1. NCBI lineage: Eukaryota > Metazoa > Chordata > Mammalia > Carnivora > Mustelidae > Mustela > Mustela nigripes. Next base: position 8,331,092 of record NC_081564.1, read on the forward strand.
AGTAACTCCAGGGCTAGGCGTTTACCCAAGAGAACTGAAAACATCTGTCCCCATGGAAACCTGTGTCTGAACGTCCTAGCAGCTTTATTTACAATAGCCCCAACCTGGAAACCGCCCACGTGACCATCAACTGATGGATGGATCCACCGTGGTCCAGCCCCGTGATGGACTCCTCCTGAGCGAGAAGAAGGAAGGAGAGCCTGACACCTGCTGGGACACAGGACACGGAGGAGGCCTGGCTCAGGACACTGAGTGAGAGAAGCCACGGCGAAAGGCCACGTGCTGTACGATGCATTTCCACGAAATGCCCAGAACAGGCAAATTCATGGGGACAGAAAACAGATGGGCGGTGGCCAGAGACTGGGCAAATTCATGGGGACAGAAAACAGATGGGTGGTGGCCAGAGACTGGGGGAGGGGGGCAAGGGGAGTGACTGCTAATGGGTATGTGGTTTCTTTCTGGGGTGAGGAAACTGTTTGGAAGTCACAGCTCTTTGACTTCAGTAAATAACCACCGAATTGTGCTCGTAGCATACAAAGGTGAATTTGGGATTGTGTTAATTACATCTCCACGAAATTGTTATTTAAAAAATCAAGTTAATACCTGGGTCTCCTCGCCCACCCGGACCCCTACCACCAGAGCCCAGTTAGCTATAAAACGGGGCTGGTAATCTTTCCCAGGGAGCACCCAGGAACACTCCCAAGAGCCTTTTAAATGCCCAGCTCAATTTACAAACGACTTATCCTTTACATGGTTTTTTGAGTTCTTTGCAGCTGTTTCTGAAAGTATTTGCACCCCCTCCCCACGCCCCCCAGCAGCTGATCTCATTCAGAGATTGAGACAGGGTGAGGGGGAAGGGGCGTGGCGTCTTCTCCCTGCACGGTGACAATTTCAAGTTCAGGTATGAATATTTCGTCCTGGGGATTCTCTCCCTGGTGGCCTATGGGACACAACATTCCTGTGATCTGAACATTAGTGAGGACAAAAGGGTACAAGTGTTCACGGCCCACTTGGAGCCCCAAATTGTTTCCCTTTTGATACAGAACCCACCTGGCTCTGCAGTGTATTTTCCTCTAAAGGCCCAGGTGGGAGTGTGGATGACTCAGTGTGAGCCATCACGACTGCAGGAAAATTAATTCAGAGTCTATCCTTCTAAGCCTGCGGGCAGTGGCTTAATTTGGCCTAATTGGTACTTAGGTTTACTTAATAAGGCTCACTCCCATAGAATGTGATGGCGTTTCCACCTGGCTAGTGTTCAACAATGGGGGACTATATAATTTAAAATCCAAGAGATACTCTTTATCATCTCTCAGTTTGGCAGAAATCATATTTTAGGCTATTAATATCCAATGTTGACGGAGGTATGGGGGCAAATGGCACTTTTTCCTTTTGAAAAGGCTGATGGGGGCGGGGATTAGTATAGCATTTCTAGAGGGCTGTTGGGTCTGGTTTTTAGTTCCTTGACCCAGCAGTTCTGCTTTTAGGAATTTACCCCAAGGAAACAAGCAAAGATGTGTTATTCATAATCGTAAAACAGTCTAAACAAAGGTAACCTGCAACCATAGGGAGTGGTTTCAATACATGATAGAAAATGTTGCTGAGGAATTGCCCAAAGAAAAATAGCAAAACAGTTTAAAAGTATATACGCGCAATACAAAAATGACAATATCAGAATGTTAACTGATTATGTCTGCGTGGTGGAACTGTAGGTCGTTTTATGTTCTTTGTGCTTTTCTGAATCCCACCCCCACACACCCCCCGCCAATATTTTCAACAAGAAACGTGCTTTGCTTTGATGATCGAAAAAAATATTAAAAATAATTTCTTTAAATAGTCCACGCACATGTTGAGGTGGGATCTGGCGTCGTTTGGAGGATTAAAAACATCTAGCCCCGAGCGTTCTCTCTAACAGGTGGGAATCTCCCTCTGGGCGGAGTTTTCAACAGCTGCACCCACCTCCTTAAATTCCTGGATCTGGGTCTGTTCGAACATGGAGAACACGTTGGAATTGGCGCCTTCTGCTCTCTTCTTGGCTTTCTTTGGTGCCTGGAGGAGGGGGTTGCGAGGGAGCATCAGTGAAAGGAATCAGAAGCTGGGGAGTTAGAGAACTAGGTCAGGTGGTCTTAGCTCTGAGCGGGCCTCGGCTGCTTATCTGTGAAATGGGGGTATGAGGCCCACACTCATCTCCAAACGGCGATATTGGAGGGATCAGAGGACACGGAATAATGTGTCCCTAAGCACGCTGGTTCTGCTGGAGCTGTAAGCCTTGCAGAACCTCCTTTGCAAACTAGGGGAGGGGGGGAAGCGTCTCGGTCTCCGGGGAAGGAGGCAACACTTTCGGACCAGCCCCAGCAAGATCCAGCCGCCTTTGTTTCTGTGCATGTCACAAAATTTCCGTAATGCACAGAAGGAGGATTGATTGGAGGGGGCGGGGAACATCATGCTCGCTAAACCATGAGGGACACCCTTATGAAATGACACTTTTTCAGGGTGTTAAAACCCACTGCTCCCTCCTCCCCCATTCTCCTTTGATCCGGGCGCGGCAGCGAAATCTCCAGATCTCCGCTCTAAATGTTCTGTCCTTGCATAGGCAAACAGTGCAGAGAAGAGCGGAGTAACTTTTGTCCCTACCCTACCCCATGTGAAATAGAGCAAATGCTTGAACACCATCCATACGTGATTTAATTTAATCCCCCAGTCAACTAGATGCGATTTTTTGGTAAAGATTTTATTTATTTATTTGAGAGAGAGAGACTGAGAGGGGAAGAGAGGGAGAAACAGGTTCCCCACTGAGCAGGGAGTCCTACTCGGACCTTGATCCCTGGACCCCTGGGATCATGACCTGAGCCAAAGGCAGACGCTTAACTGACTGAGCCACCCAGGCGCCCTGCTACTACTACCATAGCCATTTTACTGGAGAGTCAGCCTGGGCTCAGAGAGGTTGGGTCACTTGCCCAAGGTCACACAGTCACAGAAAGGCAGAGCGGAATTGCACTCTGGAGTCTGTGCTCCTAACCATTCCCCCAGGCTGGCCCTGATTTGGCAGCTCCTTGCTTTGGGAGGGGGGGACACCTAACCAAACAACCCAGGGAGACAGGTTTTAAATTTGCAAGTTCAAAAGGTGAAAACAAAAAGATTCTTTTCCCCAGCTGCCTGAACAAGAGAAAAGAATTACAATTTGATCCTTAAAAGCGTTCAATCCCATTTTGCAAGCCCTGGGAGTTATTGATTCCTCGAGAGGTCAGTAGACAAGCCATAAAAAAGCCAACTCTCTTATTTTGTTTTTGCGAGTCCCTGGGAGCTGCTGTTATTTGTGGCTTATCGGGGCATTGATTGGGGTTCCTCTGTGCGCACATACCAAGCACTGCTTTTTTCCCCAGGGTCTGGAGCCCTCAAAAGCCACCTTTCGCCCCCTCCCCTCTTGTCCTCTACTCACAGGTGCTGTTTCCTAACCCCCCCCCCCCCCCACCTCCCCCCCACCCCCACCCCGCGGCATCACACCTCAGAGCCCTCACTACTCACCATTTTGGAAAGGACACTGCACTGCTTCCCAAGAAGAATCCCTCAGGCTGCCTAGCTCTCCTCAGCTGGGGAACAATAAATACTTCCTCTCCATGTTTAAAAATAGCCCCATGACCACTTTTGGCAGTAATAGGTGAGGCGGACACCACCTAAGGCCCCCCCAGCCCATGCCGTTCTTCTGAAGTAAGGGGAGCTCATTCTCCACCCAGTGACACATGAGACCCAAAAAGGCACTCAAGGTTAAAGAGACAGGCGGCTGGGTCACAGGGAAAGATGCAGCACGCTCTCCGCAACACTTGGGCGGCAGGCACTTGTGCTTGTCAATTTTGAGAAAGAAAACTGCAGAGAGGAGACTGCTACAATTCTCTGACGTGATCAGGGTCCCACCCCAGGGCCTTTGCACCTGCACTTCCCTCCGCCTGGAGTGTTTTCCCATCAGACCTCTGCGAGGCTCTGTCTCTTGCCTCCCTCAGATCTTCGCTCAGGTATTCCCTCCTCAGAGAGACCTCTCCCATCACCCTGTTTAAAATAGCCACTCACCCTCTGCCTTCCTGAACCCCTTCTCTGCTTTGTTTTTCTGCAGAACACTTATCCCTTCCTGACATACTATGGAATTCACTTATTTATTTTGTTCAGTGTCAGTGAACAGTCAGGTCAGGAGAGCAGGGTCCTTTTCAGTTTTCCCAACTGCTCCCTCCCTGGCTCCTCGCTCATGATAGTTGCACAGCAGCTGCTCAATGAATACTTGTTGATTGAGGAAATAACATCTTTCACTTACCGAGTGCTTGCTCTGTGCCAGGAACCATGCACACACGTCTCATGCTCATAGTTCATTTTCCAGACACGCTGTGGGTAGAGACCACCTTATTGTCTGTGTCCCCAGCTTTCATCCCCCCCACTGTGTGCCAGGCACCGTGCTAGTGAGGGGGAGACTGCTGCCCAGTGACCAACTCCCTGCCGTGGTGACACTGTGAGTAAGGAGTAGATGGACAGAGATACTAAGACATGCATAACCCAGGTAGTTTCAGGTAGTAACTCATCCTACATAGGAATGAGATAGATGTGAAAGTAACATGCAGGAGCTGCCTCTCGTTGGCTCAAGGGTCCTCTCTGAGCAGAGACTGGAAGAGGAAGCTCCTAGCAGTGGGGACAGCAAAAGCCTCGGAGCAGAAGGTGAATTGATTGGCTTCTTTGAGGAGCAGAAGGACCTGTGTGGCTGGAGCTGAGGGAGTGAGGGAGTCCGGGGGACCAGGTGAAGCCAGCGAGGCAGGCGGGCTGATCACAGGCTTGGGATTTCATTCCAGATGCAAGGAGAGCCCTAAGGGAGTTCAGAGCAGGAGACCCTTTGTCTAACCTGTCCTGGGGGCTGCCAGTGCCCCGGAACATACTGATTTGGGAACAAGGCCAACAAGCACCACCATGGAAGGAGAGACCCTATCAAGCAAATGAATCTACAGATACCTTCTCAGCTGCTCTGATGTTCTGGAACCTTCCATGGGTGATGAAGGGAGAAAACTGACAAAAGACCCTTGACTCCCAGGAATGAACAATCTAGTTAATAAAGGAGTAAGGCAAATTCTGCCCTTCTGGCCTGACGGGGGGGGGGGGGGGCTGTTAGAATGTCTCCAACCTGAGAAGGTTTGAAGCAGGAAGAGTGGAGTGATGTATCCCGCAGGCTGGGAAAGCAGACACAATTGCATTTGAACCTGAGCTCTGTGTGACCTTGGACAAGTGACTTCACCTCTCTCAGTGCATAAAGTGGGAATGACAAAAAGACCTCCCTTATGAGGCTTCGGGCAGGGTGGAAAGAGATGAGGCCCAGGCAGGCATCACCCACCACCCCTCTCAGCTGAAAACAAAATTCGGTTTTAAGGGCATGAACCCAGGAACTGTTTATTGCCGTGACAAAAAAAGATGTAAATTTTCTTTTCCCTCTTTCCAGTCACACGTGCGTCAGAATTACCCAGGAGCATCTTCCAACAGAATCTTTGATAACAGAAGGTATGTTTTTCTGTGCGTGTGCAGGTGTGTGTACACGTATCCGTGTGCATACACACGCAGCACATAATACACACGCACACTCATGCGCACACGGGTGCACACACACCCCCACACACGCTCCCACACCCATGCCTGTGTACACAGCTCAGTCAAGAAGAGCTTTTCTGTCCAAGATTCTCTGACAACCCCAGAATAAATGTTTCCTTAGCTAATAGGCATACCATGGATTTTCGTTAAAACCCTTGTGTGAGCAGTCAGGGGCGATAAATAGCCAAGCAACATGGTTGTTGCAGCCGCTGTGGCTGTGCAGAATGTGGCAGGGGCTGGGGGGCCCCTAGTTCAGGGGTTCGGATGGGCTCAGGCCCTCCAGAGGTAGGTGGGTGTGTCAGTGTGCCCCCGAAGGGCACCCACACAGCTAGTCCTCAGTGGACATGTTGTATTCAGCTGGATCTTTGGGAGGCGTTGCTGGGGGAGAGTTCTGGTTCAGTAGCTAGAGATGCAGGGTCTCAAACAGGGCTGTAAACTTCCTGGGACCTCAGTTTCCTCCTCAGGAAAATGGAGACCATAATAGTGCACACCCCATGAGGCTACTGGGGGGTGAGTGAGATTATGTATGTCAGGTGGATTCTGGGAACATGGCGGCCTGAATAGCACAGAGCCCCGGGGGCTGCTGGGACTTACGGCCCATAGGTCGTGTGTCAGGCCTTGGGATCTGTTGAGAGAACTGGAGACCCAGAGGTGCCCCCCCGCCCGTGGGTTGGTCACCACTGAGGAGACCCCCCCGCCCCCCGGAGCCCTGAGACAAAGTCCTAGGAGTGGAGAATCTGGGAAGACTTGGGGTTTGGGTCTATGTAGACTCTCAGGCATTTCAGCATCAACCTCAAGAGTGCATTGGAGAGGGATGCTTGGGGGGCTCTGTCGGTTAGGTGTCTCCCTTCGGCTTTGGTCACAGTCCCAGAACCCTGGGATGGAGTCCCCCATCAGGCTCCTTGCTCATCGGAGAGCCTGCTTCTTCCTCTCCCTGATGCTCCCCATGCTGTGCTTGCTCTCTAACAAATAAATAAATTAAATCTTTAATAAATAAATAACATATTTTATATATATAAAAAAAGAGAGAGTGCATTGGAGAGAGTGGGTGGGCTGGAACCTTTCTGTCCTCAGGGCTGAGAGGGCTGTATCTTACCCATGAGCCATAGGCTCACAAGACCCAAGACCCCCTGGAGACCCTCTACCTTTCTACTGCCTGTAGGATTCCTATAGCTGAGAAGTGTTCCCCCATCAGGCAAATCCCATGGAGCCAAAGAGAAAAATAACTAGCCCACCTGAGGTACCCAGAAGCCCGAGAAGAAGGCTGGGCAGGTGAATCAGAATAGCAACTTCTGGGAGCACCTGGGTGGCTCAGTGGGTTGGGCTTTTGCCTTTGGCTCAGGTCATGATCTCAGGGTCCTGGAATGGAGCCCCACCTCAGGCTCTCTGCTCAGCGGGGAGTCTGCTCCCTCCCCCACCTCTCTGCCTACTTGTGATATCTGTCAAATAAACAAATGAAATCTTTAAAAAAAAAAAAAAAGATTTCATTTCACAATGTAATCTTTAAAAAAAAAAAAAGAATAGCAACTTTTAAAACAATCAGAAAACAAACCCAGTGTGTTAGTTTCCTATTGCTGCTATAAAAATATTATCATAAATTTGGTGGCTTCAAACAACACCAGTTTACTATCTCACCATTCTTGAGGTCAGAAATGGAAACTGGGTTGGCAGGGGTGGAGAATCCTTTCTTTGCCTTTTTCAGAGGCTGCCCATGTCCGTTGGCTCATTTGGGGGCCGCATCCCTCCAGTGTCTGACTCCAAACTCTCTGATCCTCCTGCCTCTGTCCTGTCTTCTAAGGATCCCCTGAGACTCTACTGGGTCCACTTGGGTAATCCAAGACACTTCCCTGATTGCACCCTCAGTAACCACATCGGCAGAAGTCATGTAGGCTAACATAGTCACAGGTTCCAAGGATTAGGATGTGGATGCCTTTGGGAAACTTTGATGCCACCCACATACCGCATCTGGAGAAACAGAGCAGCTGGAGAAAAACAGATCAACCGCTGAGTAATATTAATTACAACGATGAAAGTTAAGTTAAAATTCATGCAACTATACACCAGAAAAAGATCAATTTTATTGAATGGTAATTTAAAAAAATTACCCATTGACAATTTCAAGAGAAGAGGTAGAGGAGAGGGGAAAAAATGTAAGTAGTGCTTGTGGATGGACTCTGTTTTAAAGCAAGAATGATTTTGATCCCCAATTTGAAGGATATTAATTACTTAAATATTTATTGAAGCCTTACTATGTGCCGGGTCCTGTTTCCAGGGTCTGATATCAGTAAAAGTTCATTCAGGTAAGCAGAGACACATATATAATAAGTCTGAGAAGAGTGGGTAGTTATCTTCAACTGTAATATGGCACAATATTCTCTTTTAAAAATGTAGTAGTGTATTCATTTGATTATTATTTTTTTAAATCGCGTATGTGGTTTACTCCCTAAAACTAAAACAAAATAAAACAAAACACCAAGGGAAATTCAAGTGAAACTCTATAAAGTGACTTCCTAGAGCTTTAAGACCTGATTTCTAAGCTAAAATTTAAGTGGATGGATGGCAAAAATTGGGTGGTCCCTACTTCGATCCAAATATGAGGTTTGAGTTCAGGCCAGCTTGCCTGTGTGATCTTCTGCAGTTTCTCCCGAGTCTCAGTTTCCCCATCTGTAAAATGGGGATGATAACAGCATTCACCTCGTAGGGTTTTGATGAGGTTTGAATCAATGGGCCATTGTGAGCACTCCATAAATGCTAGCTGTTTGACTGGTTTTTAGACCGCCACTTGGGTCCAGGAAGTTTCTAGCCTTTTCCCAGGCCTAGGGGCAGGAATCTTTGAAAGGGAGACAGTCTTTTTTCCATTGACCATTTGGAGCCTCGTCATGGAGCACCATGGAGTGTCTCAGGGTCCATGTCTCCATGTGAACTTGGATTTAATGCCTTTGCCTTGTTGACTGTGTTTTCAGTGGGTAGAAGGGAGGCTAAGGGTTTTATTTTTTATTTATTTGAGAGCGAGAGAATGAGCAGGGGGAGAGGCAGAGGGGCAGAGGGAGAGCCGCTGAACAGGGAGTTGAAGCAGGGCTTTCCTGATGTTCTCCTAAAGTAAACATTAACATTTTAAGTGTCAGGGCCACCTGGGTGGCTCAGTTGGTTAAGCATCATCTGACTTTATTCAGCTCAGGTCATGTTCTTGGGGCCCTAGGATGGAGTCCTGCGTCCAGACCCCTGCTCTGCAGGGAGTCTGCTTCTCTCTCTCTCTCTCTCCCTCTGCCCCTCCTCCCTGCTTGTGTTCTCTCTCTCTCTCTCTCAAATAAATAAATAAATAAATAAATAAATAAATAAAATCTTAAAAATAAATCTTAACAAAATTTAAATTTCAAAACGATGCACGGTCAAATAGGCAAAATGAATCTACAGAGTTTCTGGATTTAGCAAAAATATATATATACATAGAAAGTCCAGTTAAATCAGAATTTGAGATAAGCAATGAGTAATTGGGGGATTTGGGGGGTTGCTGGGGATGTTCTGTATCTTGATCTGGGTGCTGGTTCCACAGATGTACTGTGTTTGGGAGGATTTGTGGAGTTGGGCTTCTCTGTCAGTGACCTTCTCTATGTCCATGTTTCATGTCCACAAAAAGTTAAATCAGTGCTATGTGAATGAGTGTATTCTTTTTTTTTTAAAGATTTTATTTATTTATTTGAGAGACAAAGATCACAAGTAGGCAGAGAGGCAGGCAGAGAGAGAGAGAGGAGGAAGCAGGCTCCCTGCTGAGCAGAGAGCCCAATATGGGACTCCATCCCAGGACCCTGAGACCATGACCCGAGCCAGAGGCAGAGGCTTTAAACCACTGAGCCACCCAGGTGCCCCTGAATGACTGCATTCTTAATATAAAACAATTTGAAAGTACCACAGAAATATATCGACTACAAAGCTTCCTTTCTATCACTGTGGCCAAATCCTCCCTGGAGGGAATGAATGTCTTTGTTTGGTATAAAATCTTCCAGGCTATATGTTTTTGTTTTTGTGTTTTTATAATTTTTTTATTTTATTTTAATTCCAGTGTAGTGAACATACAGTGTTCTGTTAATTTCAGGAGTGCAATATAGTGATCTAACAATTCTGTGTATTACTCAGTGCCCATTGTGATAGGTGTGCTCTCAAGCCCCTTCTCCTCTCCACCCCTCCCCGGCAGCCACCAGTTTGCTCTCTATACATAGTTAAGAGTCTGTCTTTTGTTTTGTCTCTTTTTTCTCCTTTGTTCACTTTTTTTGTTTCTTAAATTCTACATGTGAGTGAAATCACATGGTATTTGCCTTTCTCTGGTCTATTTTGCTATACTCTCTAGATCCATCTGTGCTTTTACAAAGGGCAAGATTTCATTCTTTTTTTATGGCTGCATAATATTCCAGTGTAGAGAGGTATATACACACATATGTAAACCACATCTTCCTTATCCATTCATTTGTCAGTCGTCACTTAGGTTGCTTCCATAATTTGGCTCTTGTGAATAATGCTGCAACAAAGCTTAGGGGTGCGTGTATCCCTTCAAATTAAAGTTTTTGTATTCTTTAGGGAAATACCCAGTAGTGTAATTGATCGCTAGATCCTAGGACAGTTCTATTCTTGATTTTTTGAGGAACCTCCATACTGTCTCCTGCAGTGGCCACACCAGTTTGCATTTCCACCAACAAGGCATGAGGGGTCCTTTTTCTCCACATCCTCACCAATACTTATGTTTTCCAGATATATTTTTAATCATTTGCTTTTTTAACCTGAGTGGCCCCTGTGGGAAACTGCGTGTCTCTTAAGTGTCTAGGGCAACGAGCTTTTTTTGCCTATGTCCACGCTCTTTTGTACATGCAAACAGACATTTGTTCACATTGATATCATGCCACACACATGCATAACATACAAATACACTTTTTCACACAAATGGTAAAACACACACACACGCACACGCCACTTGGGCCTTTCCTCTCCAGGACAAACCTTGGAGACCTTGAGAGGAATCCTGGCCCTCACCTCACTAATGAAATGGGATGCGTGTCTTCCCCTCTGTGCCCCACTGAGGGGCTGGCGACAGGGCCGGGTCGCGCAGCCAGCCCACTTAGTATGTGCTCTTTCGAACGCCAGCTGAGCGGGGCGCCAAAAACAAAACAAAAACTCCACAAACTTTTTTGGGAAAGGATTAGCTGTATTTTTAAAAAGGTTTAAAACAGTCATTGTGGGGGAAAATCAGAACATCGTGGGATGTTCTTACGCTAGTTTGACCATTACGCACTGTTTTTATCTTTCATTTTATATGAGGCCGTGGGAGTCAGTGTCTTTTCTGTTTTTAGGTTTTTCAGAAGTTTTCATCCAGCCCCAGCTGGGGGTATTTTAAAATTAATTTCTTTTGTAGGGTGCTTTCTCCTCTCTAGCTCCTGGATTTCAGATCCAAGCCGTTATGCCCCACCTTGTAAGGTAAACAGGAAAGCCTTCTCCATATGGTTGTTTTGTAAAATTCTTTGACAAACCAAATGAGTTCATATATTAATATCAGTGAGTTAAAGAGTTAATCTAGTAACACATTAAAATTTAGGACAGAACCTAGCTCAGAAAAGTGCCAGATACACGCTCACTATGTTACCACTGGAAGTAACTGGCTTAGCGGGTCAACATGCCTTGGGGCGTCATGTGCCTTTAAGGGGGGTGGTGAAGTCAACCATCTCCAGATAGAACAAAGGCATACCAGGCCCTGCCAGCCCCAAGCCTGGTGGCTGATAGACTCTGTCATCAAGTGATAGCACCTATCTCCCTGTGTCAAGGCCCCGCAGGCGTCAGCGGGAGCCACCAAGTGGGGAAGGCAGCTTCTCCAGCAAGTTGGACGCGGGGGGACCAGGCCTCATGCCCAGTAGAGACGGGTCAGCCACATTAACCGGGACACTCGCTGTGTGCAGACTGCAGTTTGGGCAAGCGACATCAGTTCAGCCTGCCTCAGTTTCCTCATCTGTGAAGTGGGGAAAATAGTGGTCCTTCCCTTCAACGTTCTGAGGAGGTTTGAATGAGTATGAGTATCGTTAGCTGATATTTGGAAAGTGCTAGGACAGTGCTGGGCATACAGGGAGTGTTCAAGAAACTGTCAGCTCTTACTCTAGGCTGTCACCTGGATCCGGGGAGATGGGAGTCAAAGAGATAACATGATCAAATACGAGTTTATTTTTTCTCCCCTTCCTCTCCTAAACCCTTTTTCTATTAACGACTACTGCTCTTTTAGGCACCCAGACCAAAATCCTCAGCCAATTTCATTCTGCCCCACCGGTGACAAAGTCTATCTATTTTGCCTCTAGAATGTCTTTTTTTTTTTTTTTAAAGATGTATTTATTTTAGAGAGAGTGCGCATGAGTGGTGGGGCTGTGCAGAGGGAGAGAAGCAGACTCCCTCCTGAGCCACTCAGGTGCCCTGCATGTAAAATGTCTTGCAAATTCACTTCCCCCAGTCCTGTCCCAGGTCTGGACTATGTTAATAGATCTCTTTTGGTTTGAGGCCTGTCCTCTAATGACTTTCTACCCCTATCTTTCACACACCCCCAGTCTAAATACTTTCCTCCATGCCTCACTCTGATGATGACCCATACATGTTCCAGAACCCTCAATGGCTCCCCACCACATCGGGAAGAAATCTCCCCTCCTTGGCTCAACAGTGGAGATCTTTTACCACTTGACCCTGCTCTACCAGAATAGTGCAATGATTGAAAGCTGGGTTCCAGGTCAGCTCCTCTACTTCCTTAACTGTGAGCGCCCTGCGCCAATGACTTAATCACCCCAAACCTCAGATTCCTTACTTGATAAACAGGAGAAACAGTGATGCTGACCTCGGAAGATGGTTTTTAAAGTAAAACTAGAAAATTGTGATACTAATGATAGCAGCTAACATTTATTATGTGTTGACTCTGTGCTGGGCACTGTTCCAAGTGCCGTCCACATGGCAACTCCTGCTGTGTGTGTGAGAGGCTTTACATAATGCTGGGCATCGAGTACACACACGGTGAGTGTGGGTTCCTGTATGCCTATGCACGTGCATGTGTGTGTGTGGTTATTATGGTTTACCTTTCCAGGCTCATTTACTGTTCCAGCAACCCCCATCCCACACACACACCTGCTAGGCTCCTCACACAGAGCTCTTGCAGGAAGATACTCTGTGATGCCTGGAAAATGTGCTTGTTTTTTGAGTTGTTCCTCCTTCCGTGACAGCTTCATGACGGAGAAAGGACACCCTTGAACTGGCTGAGTACAGCAGGCATGTGTTGGCTCCTGGAGGGGCTGTAAAATCTGGTGGTGGATCCTTAGGGATAGGCAGTAAAGACTGGGGATAGGAGGTCTGAGCAGGTCCCCAGTCACTGCCCCTTGAGCTTGCCAATCTGAGGTCCGCAACGAATCCAGACTCTCCCTTATCTAGAGTTTTCTGTGTGACAGGAATTGTGCTCAGTGCTCTACCCATCATCTTAGTTCATCTTCAAATAAGGTTTGAGGAAGATACTAATATTCGACCCATTTTCCAGATGAGGAAACAAAGGCTCAGATAGGAGCGGTCAGTCTTTAGGGCCCACTTCAAGTGCCTGCCAGGTTTCAAAAGAGAATGTCAGACCCTACCCTTGTGCCTTTCCCCACCCTGATATTCTGATTTTTGGGCTTGGGGATCTGGGCCCCAGCTCTCACCACTCAACAGGGAACCCAGAGGTCGGATCTGGCCCCAGGCAGCCAGACAGCCCTTTGGTGGCTTTTTCTTTCCTGGTATTTTTAGCTCTAGGTCACCTGCCTTGCCTGTGTAGGGGACAGAAGCACCCAGACAATTCCATTTTTACTGGTGCCCTTCAGATGCCCGCCTCCCCACACCCGCCCGCCCCACGGGCTCAGCTGTCTTAGTGGCATGCCTGGCATTCCGGGGGCATTGTTCCTCTCGGTGAGGCCCAAATTCCAGCAGCAGCTGCTGCCCCAGCCTCCCCCCACCAGCTTTTCTGCACCCTCCACAGCCCGCCTGTCAGAGCCCCTTTGCTGAGGCCATGGCATCGTGACAGCCAAACCTGTCACCATGGCCCCACTCTGGAGCTATATAAAGGTCGCACTCCTGGCTCATTCGTCATCCGACCTGAGGTTCTCAGGTGAAGGACCTTCAGCCAACACACAGCTTTGCAGGCCCGGGGCCCCTGTCCCTTCCCTGCACGGACATAGGTGTTCATGGGGCTTTGATTCTGGTGAAGGAGCCTCTGCCTCAGCTCTACTGATATTTGGGGTCAGGTCATTCTTTAATAAGGGCAGGGAGGCTGTCCTGGGCATTGCAGGACACGGAGCAGCATCCCCGACCTGCACCCAGTAGAGGCTAGCATGTAACAACACCCCCGCCCCTTGCCCTGCCTTGGGACAATCCACAATGTCTCCAGACACTGCCAGCTGTTCCCCTTAGAGGGGAAATGATCTGGGTCGAGAACCACTGAGAATTGGTGGTCGAGAACCACCTAGAGAATTATTACTATGCGAGAGAGGATTCCCTGACAGTAGAGAGTTTGAGGGTGGTTTGGGGTACTGAAGTCCACCAACCCCCCCCCCCCACTTGGCCCTTCTTCCTGGTGTCTTGTCATCTAGGGCTAAGGAAGAGATCTGGGGTAGAATGCTCCCTCTGCCAGTTGCTAGCTGGATGAGGGATGGCAAGTATTCCTTGTACAACCTCTCTTTTCTCATCTGTAAAATGGGTTGGTAAGATTACTGACCCCATGGGGTCAATGCTGTGAGGCTGCATTGAGATCATGTTGAACAAAAGGCTACTTTGTTTTTGCCTTCCTATTTCCCGTGGTATTCTAGCCTGCCCTTAGATGAAAAGGCAAGACTTTTCTGCTCATGGCTTTTCTGTTCACTCTTAGGTAAAGGACGGCCCTATGGTCATTTAATCCCCAGCAGTCTTACTTCAGTACTTAGAATGTTCAGCCCCAAATGGGAGCCCAGCTCAAAACTTCTCCCTTGATTTCATGTCCCTCAGCTCAGGCCTGCAGAGACTGCACAGCTATCCCGATCAAATCTCTGCCACCACGACTTGGGTGACTCCAAAAACTTCCCCAAGTGTCTCCTTGCTTTCAGCCTTTGGCCCTCTGCAGACCATTGCCACATGGCAGCCAGAGGGACCTAATCAAAGCTGGTTGTCACCACCCATACTTTTAAATGACTGCCAACGCTCTTAAGATAAAGACTCTTCCATTCGTCTAGACCTTTCTTCCCTTCTCTCTCTATCTAGATCAAGGTTTCTCAGTGTCACCATGCATGGCCCTAGAACTTTCTTTCAGGTCTCTGAGGGTACTGACAAAGGAGGAATAGTAAATGCACACCCCTATCTCATTCAGTGCCCATGGCAGACATCACTAGCCAATCACAGCACCCTCTCTAATTGAGCCAGGATGACCATGCTAAATTGGAGTTGGCAAGGGAGATGAGCTGACATCCTTGACCCCTCCAACATGGTTGGACGTGGGGGATAGAGTGAGGTCATCAGCACTATTGACATTTGGGACTAGCTAATTTTTTGTTGTGGGGAGCTGACTTGTGCACTGGAAGATGTTGAGTAGTGTTCCTGGCCTTTCCCCACTAGATGCCACCCAGTTGTGACAGTCCAGGATGTCTCTAGACATTGCCACATGTCTGCTCATGGCTTTTCTGCTCACTCTGAGATAAAAGAGTGCTCAGGCCTTTCCCACAAATGTTCTGGAATCACTCTAGGACTGTCTTCAGTCCCTTTCATATTCAGTTTTTAAAAATTTTATTTTATTTATTTATTTGACAGAGAGAGAGACACACACAGCAAGAGAGGGCACACAAGCAGGGGGAGTAGGAGAGGGAGAAGCAAACTTTCAGCCAAGTAGGGAGCCCCATGTGGGGCTCGATCCCAGGACCGTGGGATCATGACCTGAGCCAAAGGCAGGCAAATGCTTGATTGAGCCACCCAGGGGCCCCTCATATTCAGTTTTATGGAACAAGTCTATAGGCATACCTATAATGTGCCAGGATGAAGGGCTCTGGAAAGATGAATGAATCCTGGTCTCTGTCCTGGAAAGTTCTAGAGAAAGAGACAGACTAGCAAGATGATAAGGCAGGATGCAATAAATGTAGCAACAGGGCATTCAGTCAATTAACAAGTACTTACTGAGGGGCTACTATGTGCCAGGGACTGTGTTGGGTGCTGGGGGAAAATGATAAACAAGATAGGCACCATCTCTGTCCTGTAGTCCAAGCAAACAGTCAGATGCTCATCAGATAATCAGACAAATAAATGTGAAATCCAACTGTGCTAAGCGAGGGAGAGAGGGGCCTGGTGCTGGAGACCTTTATCTGGGGAACTGGGTAAGAATGAATAAATTAACTAGACCACCAAAGATGTCAGCTTATCTTCCCAGCTCAACTCCAACTTAGCATGGCCATCCTGGCTCAGGAAGAGAGAGTGCTGTGATTGATTAGCAATGTCTGCCGTGGGCGCTGGATGAGAAAGTGGTGGCGCATGCCACATGCTCCTGTATTTGCTATTCCTCCTTTGTAGGTATCCTCTGAGACCTGAGACAGAAAGAGAAATTCTAGGGCTATGCGTGTTGAGGAGAACAGGAGAGAATTTGGGGGTTGGGACACATAACGGAGCCATGTTATTTCCCCAGGAAAAGCCGAACAGAAAAGCTAGGTTTGCCCTGTTCTCTTAGGTGACTTTGGACAAGCAAACAGGAGCCTGAGGGATTAAGGAGGAGTACATGCTAATATTCCTGTATCCCAGCCAGGGTCCGGGGCATTTTACAAAAGACAAAAATAGACAGGAGAGACAAGAAAGACAAAGAGGGACAGATCACAGAATCTGCTGTGGAATGAAGGTGTGAGGCCAATTAGGGCCTCTGAGGTGAATCCTGGTCGTACCAGGGGAACAGGCCCCAGGGAAGGCAAAGGTTCTGCCTGGTACATTGCCCGGAGACTGTCCTCAAGGTGAGTGAGTGAGTGTTAATACAAATGGAGAGAACAGGCTGAAAACTTAGTTCTGAACATAGAGCTAGGACCCCTGGATGAGTAAGGGATGCTTTGGGCTACAGGAGACAGAAGACCATTAACAGCAGCTTAAACCAACAGACAGTTATTTTTCACTTATAACAAGGAGTTTGGGAATAGGGAGTTCCATGGCCATTTGGTACCTGGATGGGATCAGAGTTCCTGGTGGTGTTTCTGTGATTCTATTGGCTTTCCCTTAACGCTACCAAGACAGTGGCCACGGATCCAAGTAGCCTGTCTACTTCCGGTCAAGGAAGGAAATATCTTTTTTTTTTTTTTAAAGATTTTATTTATTTATTTGACAGAGAGAGATCACAAGTAGGCAGAGAGGCAGGCAGAGAGAGAGAGAGGAGGAAGCAGACTCCCTGCTGAGCAGAGAGCCCGATGCGGCACTCGATCCCAGGACCCTGAGATCATGACCTGAGCCGAAGGCAGCGGCTTAACCCACTGAGCCACCCAGGCGCCCGAGGGAAATATCTTTTTTAGAAGCCCTCCAGGAGAGTCTCCATACATTTCATCCACCAAAACAAGGTGAGGTGCCCATGTCTAGACCAAGCCTGGCCTACTTTCCTTGAGATCAAAGGCTCTTTGGCCAAAACCTGAATGGAGACAGAGTTCTGTTAGCAAGAAAAAGGGTGGCAAATGGATTTGGGGTAGGCACAGCTCACCCCATCCCCTACAAAACAGCTGAAGTAATTTTTCCCAGAAATATATGGTGGAATATAAGATGTTCTGTAACCAGAAGTTTCTCTAGCCAAAGCGTGTAGTTAAATAAGTTCCTCCATTATAGAAGTTCTCAGGGGTGCCTGGGTGGCTCAGTGGGTTAAAGCCTCTGCCTTCGGCTCAGGTCATGATCTCAGGGTCCTGGGATCGAGGCCCGAATGGGACTCTCTGCTCAGCGGGGAGCCTGCTTCCCCATCTCCCTCTGCCTGCCTCTCTGCCTACTTGTGATCTCTCTCTCTGTGTCAAATAAATAAATAAAATCTTTTTAAAAAAGTTCTCAGAGCCTTTTTAGAATAACAATTAATATGTACCGAGTACTGACTACTTGTCAGGCACTGTATTAGTTGCCTTATTTCTATTATCTCATTAAATCCTTCATAAGTCTATGGGACAAAGGATGTGGAAATTAAAGAAGCCGGCAAAGCCAGAACATGAACCCAAGATCCCGATTCTAGACCACTCTGCTAAACCGTATCCCACAGAGCAAACATTTACTAAAATGGACAAATTATTCCTCTCTGAGGGGATGCTTTGCTGAGGCTGAAATCCTGGAAATTTCCTCCACCAAGACTGCTTCTGGCTACTAGGAAAAGAATTCAGATTTAAATATCATGTCCTCATGTGGACCCCACCCAAATCAAAGTCTACCTCTGCTTCTCTTTTTCACAACATCCTGCTTTTCCCTTTCAGACCCCTTACTACAGAGTTAAATTAGATATTGGAATTTATTTATGGAGGAAGCCTCTGTCTCCCCACTAGAATATCAACTTCATGGAGGCTGAGATTTTTGTCTTTTTCTCGCGGTGTTCCCAGCTCGGAGCACCATGTCTCGCCCACAGTGACTGCCCCGTACAAATGCCAAGTCAGTGAACAAATCTGGCCAATCCACTTCCTCTTCTGTAACTGGACTTGCACATCCATTTACAAGTCTGGGTAAAGATTGGGTTTAAAATTATTGTTTTGTGGCGTGGGTTGGATAGAAGAATACATGCTAAACGCAAAACCGGGGAAAAACTCTGGACTTGAACTGACTCTAGAGAAACCAGAAGTTTAAGAAAAGATCACCGGAGGCTTGATTGACTGAGAATTATGGCTGATTTCCATCAAGGTCAGGCCAGACCAAATTTTTCAACAGGAGAAATCCATCCATTGTGAGGGATGGACTTGGCCTGAATTAGGACTCAGAGCCGTGCAACTGGGCCCCAATTCCTTCTTAGCCCCTCTTCCAGCCTGGAAAGTCCCCCACAGACTTATCTAATGGTCCAGAGGAGAACCCAGGAGCCTCCTCCACCTGGTTCCTTTCCAAATTCTCAGGCTTAATTATTTGAAATGCATCTGGGCCATCAGCTGAGCACTGCAGTTCTTCATATTTCCCAGCAGGGGGCGGTGCAACTTTAGGGCTCAGCCCAGCTGGGTCTGCTCACAGGCAAATTCAGGGAGAAGGAATATGGAAAGATGAGAGGGACATCTTTTCTCCCCCTGTCCCTCGCAGGCCAGCCAGACCCGTCTCATTCCACCACTTTTGAAAATCAGAAGGGCGAGGATGAAAGTTCTTGTAAAGAAAAACCATTTGCTTGTTTGTCTCTCTGTCTTTCATTCATTCACTCATCCCTCCAGTATTTATTGAGCTCCTACTATGCTCCAAGCCCTGCTTTACAATCTCTGAATCAAGAGGGAGCAAAATAGACAAAGATACCTATCCCTCTGGATCTGATCTAGGTAGGAAGAAGTGGGGAGGAGATCAGAGGTGCTGAACATAATAAGCGAATTGCATATTAGGTTAGAAATGTTTATGTTCTTCTGTGGAATAAAAGAAGGAAATACTATATAGCAAGAGGGAAGTGAGAGAGGTGCGTGTGCATGATTTTAAATAAAGTGGTCAGGAAGGTTCCTGGAGAAAATGACATTTGAGCTAAGACTTGGAGGAAGTGGAGAACAGCTGACGGAGAACATTCTAGGCAGAGGGACCTAACGGCGAGGACCAAGGTCATGCTGGCATAATCTAGTTTACAGTTTCAAGAAGTGCAAAAAGTGATATTTACCTACTGTGGGAAAATCAGATGTTGAAGAAGAAAATTATCATCTGTAATCTCTCTTCTCAGAAATAACTTGTTGGTGTATATTTTTGTGGTCTATTTTTAAGCACACGGTTATACAGATGTCCATATATGTTCTTTTTTTTTTTTTTTTTTTTTAACGAAACGGGGGGAGGCATTTCATTCATACAGTTCGTTTCACAGCCACTTGTCTGTTTACTTATGTAACCAGAAGTTTGTTCTGTGTCAATAAATATTGATCCACATATCAGCTTTAAAATGTCCCATTTATGGATACCCCATATTTTACTCATTCATTTTTCCCCTGTAATAGCATTTTGACTGTTTTCCATCTTTCTTTATAAAATGGTGATGTAACATTTTTTCATTGTCCAAGTATCTGATTATTTCCTTAGGAAGCACTTCTACAAAATGTTGGCCCGAAGTTCGTGCACCCTTTGAAGGCTTTTATATGTGAGATCTATGTGTTTGTCACGAAGACATTTGGGCCGGCTTCAGGGGGACCCTCTGGTGGCCTGAAGATGTGATCCTTCGTGTGAAATTGCCTTTTCTGAAGAAAAATAAATATCCTGTAGGAGGGTTTGTCTCCAGGGGCTGGCCATATGGGTAATTTTTATTTTAATTTTCTTCTTTACACATTTCTATATTAATTTTTTCTATATTGGGCATGGATTGCTTTTTATATTAATTTTTCTCACCAAAGCAATATTTGCTTCTTATAAAAACCAAACACAAGAGAAGTGTGGAAAGTAGAAACGGAAGGGTCCTATCTCTGCAGAAGTTGCCATAATCGATTATGGGGGTCCAGGTTTTAGACATGGTCCAGCTCCTGTCCACATTTCTACTTTTAGTGACACATCTCTCTCCCCTGTGCTCACTCTGCTCTAGTCACACTGGCCTTCTTGCTTGTCCTCAAGAACACCAGGCTCATTTGGCCTCAGTGCCTTTGCACCAGCTGTCCTTGGGGCCTGGAGCCCTTCTCTCAGATCTTCACTCAGTTGGTTCTTTGTCCTCTGTGTGTCTGAGCCCAAAGGACCCCTCCTGAGAGAGAGCCCCTCCCTCCGACCCCCAGAGTAAAGAAGTCCTCCTCTGACTCAATCACATTGTCTTGCTTACTTCCTTCTTAGCACATAGGGCAATCCAAACAGGTCTTGTCTTATTTATTTGCTTCCTTATTTTCGGTCTCCCCTATTAGACTTGAAGTTCCTTATAGGCAAGGATTTTTGTCTGTCTTGTCTACCACTGTCCGGGTGCTAGCACATAGAAGGTGCTCATTAAACATTTATGAGTGCTGTTCCCTAAATGGACATACATAAACATGCATATGGTTGAAGACTAAATGAAGAACTCTCACAAATCGACAACAAAGTGATAAATAACCCAATTTTAAAAATGGGCCAAAGACTTGAATAGACATGGCCAAGAAGCACATGAAAAGATACCAACATCATTAGCTATTAGGGAAATGCAATCAAAACCATAATGAAATGCCACGTTACACCCATCAGGATGGCTGTTAAAAAAAAAAAAAGAACCCAGAAAAGAAAGTGTTGATGAGGATGTGGAGAACTTGAAACCCTTGCAAATTGCTAGTGGGAATGTAAAATGGCACAATTGCTGCAGAAGACAGTTTGGCATTTCCTCAAAAAGTTAAACAGAATTACTATATGGCCCAGCAGTCCCACTCCTAGACGTAGACCCAAAAGAACTGAAAGCAGGTCCTTGATTAAAATCTTGTTCACAAACGTTCATAGGAGCACTATTCACAATAGCCAAAAGGTGGAAACAACCCAAGGTCCAGCGACTGAGAAATGGACAAACGAAATGTGCTCTACCCAGACAATGGCATATTAGTCAGCTTTCAAGAAGAAGGAAGCGCTGACGCCTGCTACAACGTGGGTGAACCCTGAAAACAGGATGCTTTGTGAAAGAAGCCAGACCCAAGAGGTCACATGCTATATAATTCTCTTTATATGAAATACCCAGACTGGGAAAAGCCATAGGGACAGAAAGCAGATTGGTGGTTGCAAGGGGCTGGGGGAGGGGACTATATAATGGGTATGGGGTTTCCTTTGGGATGATGAAAATGTTTTGGAATTAGAGGCAATGGTGGTACAACATCATGAATGTACTAAATGCTACCGAGTTTTCTACTTTAAGACGGGTTAATTTTATATTATGTGAATTTTACCTCATTAAAAAAAGAATACTGTCATAACAATAATCAATCAATCAATCAAATTAAGATCATGTTACACATTTAAAAAAAAATCAAAAGGGCTAGTTTAAAACATGTCTTCTGTTCTTGCTTTCTTCACTTAATATATCTTCGATATTGTTCTCTAAGGGGCTACTTTGCTCTTTGCAATGGCTGCAGAGATTTCCATGGTGCAGAAGTCTCGAGTTATTTATTCGATCCCTTGCGGATGGACAGCTGGGGGTTCGGCCACTATAAACAACGCTGCATGGAGCGTTTCGTCGAGGGCAGGATCAGACTGAGCGGGGCTGGGCAGGGAGACAGACTTCAGCAGCTCCCTTCTCTGTGGGCTCCGCACTCCTAGCAGAGGCCGTCACTTTCGAGCTTGTTCAGGAAGGAGGGGCAAAAGGAAGAAACAAACCAGAGGAAGGCATGAGATGGGAGCCGGGTGAGGGGGGTTGGTGGGGGGAGAGGAAGGAGAGAGCAGAACATGGTCCCAGCGTGGGGGTGGGAGACAGGCAACAGGGCTTGAGCCCACTCTGTACTCCCTCCTCCATGTGAGACTCTGGGCAGCACACCTAGCCTCTTGGAGCCTTAGTTTCCCCATCTGTCAGACAGGTGCAATCACAGTCCCCACCTCACGGCATCATGAAGATTAAGTGAGCAGTTTCTGCAAGTGTATGGTCCAGGGCTGGGCACATAGCAGGCTTTCAGGAAGTAGGAGTTAATATTCGTGCTGGTGGTATTTCTAGCAGCGTTGCTATTCTACCTTGATGAGCCGCTAGAGAGAAGTCCAGTATGCACATTCTACAGATAAAGAGGTTAAAGCAAAAGGCCACCAGCAGGGTCACATAACCCAGAACGCACACGTGGCAAAGAAGAACTCATTCAGAGATGCACTACATTCCCAGACTCCTTCAGCTTCTCCCACAGCATCCTTCCCTGCCTTGATGAGCTCCCCCAGATGTCCAGGATGGGAACTCCCAGCATTCCCAGGGAGCCAGCATCCGGTATCCAGAGAACAAAGAAATGGGCTGCTTGGAGAAGGTTGGCATCTGGAGGTGTGGTTTGACCATCTCTGCTCAGGGCAGCTATGTGCCACCAACTTGAGGCACGAAGAAGCAACAGCAAGCAGTGAGCACAGCACCGGGAAGGGGCAGTGAATGAGACCGTGGATCCTCAGGAACCTGACTGCACCGGCCCCCGGTCGCTGGAAGACTCCAGGAAGGTCCGTAAGTGAGCTGTGGGGACAGACCTGAGATCAGGGGCTCTCCTTCAAGGACACTCCCAGGCAAGACGACTTTGCCCAAGACAACTTTAGGGTCTGCCAAGACTTCAGCAGATGTTTCAGGACGTGTTTTGAGATCCACAGATGAGAACAGCCGTGGGATTCATAGGAGTGTTTTCAGTTTCCAGCCAGAACCACATCTGTGCTTTTCTTTAGTTGTAAAAAAAAAAAAAAAAAAAAAAAAAAAAAAAAAAAGAAAGAAAGAAAGAAAAAAGGTCTGCCTAAAATTTTCTGATAGAAGTAATATATGCTCATAGCCAAATAAAGGTTAGAAAATGCAGATGAGTCTAAAGAAGAAGAAGAAAAAAAAAACTGTCTCGAGCTCCCCCACCCAGAAAAGAGCATTTCTTCTAGACTTCTAATGTATTCAGACTCATGCCCTCCCCCGCCCCCGTACTGTACATATTGCTTCTTATTCTGCATTTTTTTACACTTAAAATATGTCATGAGCACCTCTGCATGTCAATAAATAGAGCAGAATGTATCCTTTTTAAATGTATCCTTTCGAAAGGTTGCACTGTGATCCGATGTGCCGGCATTTCTTCGCAAGCCCCCTCTGCCTGGACCTCTAGGCTGAGTCAAATTTTTGCCCGATTATAAGCCACTCTCCATCGCTACCCTTGTATCTTATCTGACTACTTCTTTGGAATTAATTCCTAGTAGTGCAATTGTGAGGGTAATGGCACTTTCTAAAGAGATCTGATGCATGGAACCAAACTGCCTTCCAGAAAAGATGCTCATTTACACACCAGCTCTACATTCTCCCACACCCTCACTAAAACCGCTTACTTGAGAGCTTGAATATATTTCCAAAGTGCTTTTTAGCCATCTTGATTTCCCCTCCTCTACGTCCTCATTCTTCTTGTATTGCATTGCAGCATTCTGTCACATCTCACATTTTTTAAAAAAAAAAAGGACTGTATTACAGTTATTTTTTTCTTTTTGCAAATACATTGCAAGTATTTTTCCAGTTTTCCGTGTCTTTATTTCATTTTTATTGCGGTAAAACATTTGTGTATTAAATATATCGTTGTAACCATTTTTAGTGTACCGTTCAGGGGGCCTTAGGCGCACGCAGAGGGCTCAGTGGCCACCACACCCATCTGTCTCCAGAAATTTTTAATCCTCCCAAAGTAAACTTTGTACCCACTAAACACCGACTTCCCAATCTTCCCTTCCCTCGGCCCCTGGTAACTTCTACTCTTCTTTCTGCCTCTTTGACTTTGACTATTCCAGAAACCTCAAGTAGGTAGGAGTCATACCATAATTGTCCCTTGGTGACTGGGTTCTTTCACTTAGCATAATGACTTCATGGCTTATAGATGCTGTAGCATAGGTTAGAGTTTCCTTCCTTTTTTTCTTTTTAAATAATTTTATTTATTTCTTTATTTTAAGATTTCATCTATTTGTTTGACAGAGATCACAGGCAGGCAGGCAGCAGACAGAGAGAGGAGTGGGGGGGGGGAGCAGGCTCTCCGCTGAGCAGAGAGCCCGATGTGGGGCTCGATCCCAGGACCCCGAGACCATGACCTGAGCCAAAGGCAGAGGCTTTAACCCACTGAGCCAGCCAGGTGCCCCAATCTCCTTCTTTATAAAGGCTAGATGATATTCCCCTGTATGGCTAGACCAGATTTAGTTTATCTATTCAGGCCTCAGTGAACTTCGGCTGTTGTCTATAATGCTAATATGAACATGACGTAGAAACCTGTGCCTGCATCCCTGCTTTCAGTTCTTTGGGGTATGTCCCCCGAAGTGAATGTCCTTAACTTTTAACTTTGCCTCTTAACTTTATGACTTCTTCTTTCATATGCAGATGTTTTACATTTTGAGGTATTCATCTATTAATCTTTTCTTATTGCATTGGCTCTATACTGTTTTCAATACCTCTAGGTAAGGACTCTATTTATTTATTACTATGTAACAAACCACCCCATACTTTAAGGGCTTGAAAAAAACAGTCCTCATTTCTATCACTCATGAATCAGCAATTTGGACAGGAACCAGTGGGGTTGGCTTATGTTTGCTCCAAGGGGCTTCAGGTGAGGTAGCTCCGTGTTAGAATCCTTCTAAGACAGCTCACGCATGTGGCTGGCATCTTGGTGCTGTTAGCTAGCCACTCGGCCAGGCGCTAGACTGACAATGTCAGGTCCTCTCCATGGGAACCTCTGCTAGGGCCACTTGGACTTCCTCCCATCATGGTGGATGGGTTTCAAGAGGGAGTATCCCAAGAGATAAAGGTGAAAGGGTATGGTATTTCTGGGACTGAGCTTCAGAAGTCACACAGTCACTTTTGCTGTACTTCATTTGTCCGGGCAGTCATAAAGGCCAACCCAAGTTCAAGGGGATAGGGCATAGATTCCACCTGTTGATGGGGGAGTGGCAACATGCTAGAAGAGCACATGGAATGGGAAATATTATTGCAGCCATTTTTTGAAAATATAATCTTCCAAGTTTTCTCTCTGGTTCAAATAATTCACACCCCTCTCAAATGCAAAATACATCCCTCCAAGATTTCCCTGAAGTTTTAACCCATTAGGATTCAGGCGCAGAGCCAAGATGCAGGATCTCAAGTCCATGTACAGATGAAAATTTCCAAACATAATGCCTTGGGTATGGCTCCTAGAAAGCTTCTTTTGACCTGAAGATATGTGAACTAAAGAGCACGTCATCTGCCTCCCGCACCCAACATACAATGGGGGGACTTGCATAGGATAATTGATATGGACATATCCATTCAAAGAGGGAGGAAATGGGAGGTATACCGCAGTCACTGGTCCATAGCACTTCTGAATCCAGCTGGGCAGATGTTGCCCGTTCCTGGGTTAGGACCCAGTATTGCTTCCTGGGTAGGACTCTGAGCCGTCCTTCTTTTTCCATAAAATATAGCCTGTGTTTGCAGCTGAGTGGTTTTCTCAGCTTACTTCCTACCCATAGAAGGTTTGGAATCCAAAGACCTCATTTCATTTTGCAGTGTTTCTGTTCCTTTTAGTCCCAGCTGGCGCTGCTTCTACTAGTGCAGTTCTATTAAAAACGTTGTGAGTTTTCTACAAATCTTACTGAGGCTCATACCATGCAAGAAAAGCCAAAATAACAACACCTTAAGATAAACCCTTCTCTACCTCGGGCTCTCATTGAGGCAACTACCTTTAAGATTCTTAGAAGCCTGTTTGTACAGAGGAGAGTATCTGTGAGGCATGGCCTTTATCTCTAAAGGGGCTTTTGTCTACTTAAAAGGTTCAATAAGGCACTGTGTTGTATATTTCCGGTGCCTTAACCAAGGAACTCATAGTTCCAACCTGGATTTGATATTTGGCCCAAGACTCTTCTTCTTTTCCTCCCCTCTCCTTCCTTCCATTGTTTTCTTCAGTCGTCCCCCACCACCACCTTTACTACATCTCTTCCCTCTCCTTTTTATTTTTTTTAAAGATTTTATTTATTTATTTGACACAGAGAGATCACAAGTAGGCAGAGAGGCAGGCAGAGAGAGGAGGAAGCAGGCTCCCTGCTGAGCAGGGGCTCGATCCCAGGACCCTGAGATCATGACCTGAGCTAAAGGCAGCGGCTTAACCCACTGAGCCACCCAGGCGCCCCTCTTCCCTCTCCTTTTACTAAGTCAGATTTATTGAGGCAGACTTTACATACAGTAAAACCCACCTTTTTGGGGGGTACAGTTGTGTAAATTCTAACAAATGCATAAAAGTGTATAACTACCATTACAATTTCAGTATAGGGCATTTCTATCACCCTAAATTGTTCTGTTACACCTCTGGAATCACTTCCATTACCCACCCCAGCCCTGGAAGCCCTCTTTGCTTTGTATTTCTTTTAAGGTTTTTATTTTTAGGTAATCTCTACATCCAAACTAGGGCTCTCATGACCCCGAGATCAAGGGTCACATGCTCTACCAACCAAGTCAGCCAGACACCCCATCCCTCTTTTGTTTTCTGTCCTTCTAGTTCTGCCTTTTCCAGAATGCCATACAGAAAGAATTATATGGTATATGGCTAATTCTATTGCATGGATATTCCATGATTCTTTTATTCATTCACCTGTTGATGGGTAATTGGCTATTACAAATAAAGCTGTATGGTATTGGTACACAAGGCTTTGTATGGATACGTGTCTTCATGTTGGTTTCCTATAGTTGCCATGACAAAGTACCACAAATTCAGTGACTTAAAACAACACATATTTATTATTTTATATTTCGGGGGGAGGGTCAGAGGTCTGAAATGGGTTTCACTAGGTGAAAATCAAGGTGTCAGCAAATGTGCATTCCTTCTAGAGGCTCTGGGGTAAAATCTGTTCCCTTGCTTTTTCTAGCTTCTAGAAGCCACCAGAAATTTCTTTTTAAAACTTACTGGTCCAGGGGCACCTGGGTGGCTCAGTAGGTTAAGCCGCTGCCTTCAGCTCAGGTCATGATCTGAGGGTCCTGGGATCGAGTCCCGCATCGAGCTCTCTGCTCAGCAGGGAGCCTGCTTCCTCCTCTCTCTCTCTCTGCCTGCCTCTCTGCCTACTTGTGATCTCTCTCTGTCAAATAAATAAATAAAATCTTTAAAAAAAAAAAAAAACTTACTGGTCCAGGGACATCTGGGTGGCTCAGTTGGTTAATTGACTGCCTTCAGCTCAGGTCATGATCCCAGCGTCCTGGGATCAAGTCCCACATTGGGCTCCTTGCTCTGCAGGGAGCCTGCTTCTCCCTCTGTCTCTGCCTGCCACTCTGTCTGCCTGTGCTCGCTCTCACTCCCCTCTCTCTCTCTCTGACAAATAAATAAATAAAATAAAAAAAAAATAAAACTTATTGGTCATTCCTCCATCTTCAAAGGTAGTCATGGGCAGTCAAGGCTTCTCCCCAGGCCTCACTCTGATACTTACTCTTCTGCTCTGCCCTTTCACTTACAGTGACCCTTGTGATTACACTGGGCCCACCTGAATCACCCACGCCCATCTCCCTGTCTCAAGGTCCTTAACTTGATCAGACCTACAAAGTCCCTTTTGATATGTAACATAACATATTTATAGATTCTGAGGCTTTGGACATGGGCATCTTTGGGAAGAGCATTATTTTGCCTCCCACAACTTTTCTCTCTCTCTCTCTCGGGTAAACACCTAGGAGCAGAATGGCTAGATTATATGGCAGGCATATATTTAACTTTTTAAGAAACTTGCCCAACTGTTTTCCAAAGTGGTTGTACTATCGTCCATTCCTATCAGCACTGTGTGAGAGTTTCAGTTTCCTCCACATCCTTGCCAACATGTGGACTGGTCTATAAATTAGATTCCAAGGGTCTCTGTAACAGGCTGCCACAAACTGGGGAGCTTAAAACAACAGAAATGTGTTCTCTCAAAGACCTGGAAGCTAGAAGTCTGGAATCAAGGTGTCTTCACATTTCTTAAGGACACCACTCCTTGGATTAGGGACTACCCTAATCCAGTAGGACCTTGCTATAACTAATTATATCTGCGAAGACTCTGTTCCCAAATAAGGTCACATTCTGAGGTTTCAGTGGACATGCATTTTAGAAGGACACTACTCAACCCACTAGTCTTTTGAATTTAGCCATTCTAGTAGGTGGCTGGTAGTTTCTCACTGCATTTGATTGTTTGTTTTTTTAAGGATTTCATTTATTTATTTATTTGGCAGACAGAGATCACAAGTAGGCAGAGAGGCAGGCAGAGAGAGAGGGAAAAGCAGGCTCCCTGCTGAGCAGATAGCCCAATGTGGGGCTCGATCCCAGGACCCTGAGATTAGGACAGAGGTTTTAACCCACTGAGCCACCCAGGTGCCCCATCTCACTGCATTTGTAATCTGCATTTCCCCCAGGAATCTAATGATACTAAGCATCTGTCCGTGTGTTTATTTGCCATCTGTACATATCTTTGGTGAAATGTCTGTTCAAATCTTTTGCCCAGTTAAAAAATTGCATGGCTTATTTTCTTGTTATTTAATTTTGAAAGTTCTTTATATATTGTGTATACAAGTTATTTTTCAGATATGTGACTTCCAAATATTTTCTCCTAGTCTATGCCTTGAAGTGTTTTTATTTTAAGATTTTAAACATTTATTTATTGGGCAGAGAGACACATTGGGAGAGGAATACAAGCAGGGGGAGTGGGAGGGGGGAAGCAGGCTTCCTGCCAAGCAGGGAGCCCAATGAGGGCTCTGGGATCATGACATGAGCTGAAGGCAGACATTTAATGATTGAGCCACCCAGGCACCCCTGTTTTCATTTTTTCAATAGTGTTATTTAAAGAGAAGAAATATAAAAATTTCATAAAATCTAATTTACCAGGTTTTTAATGGTTCATGATTTTGGTGTTATATTTAAGGAATCTTTGCTTAATAATCCAAGGTCTCAAAAGTATTTCTTTCTTCAGAAAGTTTTGTAGTTTTATATTTATTTAGGCCTAGGAACCATTTTATGTGTGTGTATATATACACACTATATACACTTTTATATATCCACATATATATATGATAAACATATATGGATTAGTTGTAGAATGTCTTCTATCACCTCACCATTTCTATTCAACTTTGTACTGGAGGTCATAGTTTGATAAGGCAAACATGAGAAATAAGACATTATATTGGTGAAGAAGTAAAATTTGCAGATGACATCAACCCACAAAGAAAGGCCTGATGGAAGCAACCAAAAAAGCTACCAAAACTAGTAAGTTTAGCAAGGTTGCAGGATACAAGATCATTATACAAAACTCAATTGCATTTCTTTATACAGGAAATAAACAGTTGGAAATTGGAGTTTTAAAAAACAATACCATTTACAATAACATCAAAAGTAAGAAATATTTAGGGATAAATCTGACAAAAGATGCATAAGACTCAGACTGAAACTGCAAAATATTATCAAGAAAAATTTTAAGAGACCTAAATAAATGGAGAGATACAGCCTTGTTCATGGGTCAGAAGACTCAATTTTGTTGAGATGTCAATTCTCAAATCGAACTATAAATTTAATACAATCCTGATCAAAATCCTAGCAGGCTTAAAAAAAAATCCTAGAAGGCTTTTTGTAGAAACTGACAAGCAGATTCTAAAATTCATATGGAAATGCAAAGGACCTAGTATAGTCAAAATAAGGTTGAAAAGTAGTAACAAAGTTGGAGAACTAACATTACTGATTTCAAGACTTATAAAACTACAGTATTGAAGACAGTGTCATATTGGTGCAAAGATAGACATATAGATCAATGAAACAGGATAGAGTCAGAAATAGACCCCCATATAAACGGACAGATGATTTTTAATAAAAGTGCAAAAGCAATTCAATAGAGAACAGATAGTCTTTT
Source organism: Mustela nigripes (assembly GCF_022355385.1). Taxonomy (NCBI): domain Eukaryota; kingdom Metazoa; phylum Chordata; class Mammalia; order Carnivora; family Mustelidae; genus Mustela; species Mustela nigripes. The sequence goes on from NC_081564.1 coordinate 8,361,323, forward strand.
GCCCATTCTAAATCGCTTTGTTTGTTTCATAATAAAACAATTTTTAAAAAATTGAGTTTTGAGAATTTTTTAAATCTATTTATCCTAGTTACCAATCCTTCTTAAGATATGTGTTTTGAGGGCGCCTGGGTGGCTCAGTGGTTTAAGCCGCTGCCTTCGGCCCAGGTCATGATCTCAGGGTCTTGGGATCAAGTCCCGCATCAGGCTCTCTGCTCGGCAGGGAGCCTGCTTCCCTCTCTCTCTCTCTCTCTCTCTCTCTACCTGCCTCTCTGTCTACTGTGATCTCTCTCTGTCAAATAAATGAATAAAATATTAAAAAAAAAAGATATGTGTTTTGAGGGGGTCCTGGGTGGCTCAGTGGGTTAAGCCTCTACCTTTAGCTCAAGTCATGATCTCAGGGTCCTAGGATCGAGCCCTGCATCGGGCTCTCTGCTGGGTGGGGAGCCTGCTTCCCCGTCTCTCTCTGCCTGTCTCTCTGTTTACTTGTGATCTCTCTCTGTGTGTCAAATAAGTAAATAAATAAAATCTTTAAAAAAAAATGTGTTTTGCAAGTACTTTCTCCCTGTGTGTAGCTCCTTGGCTTTTCATTTTCCTGACGGTGACTTTGAAAGAGCAGAAAGTTTGAAATTTTGATGAAGTCCACTTTACCAGTTTTCTCTTTATGATTTGTGTCCTATACAAGAAGTCTTCAGCCACAAAGATTTTCTCTGATGTCCTCCCCTTGAAGTTCTATACCTTGAGATTTTACATTTAGGTCTATGATCTCTTTCGAGTTAATTTTTGTATAGAGATGTGCTTTTATTTTTTCCTTTGCAGATGGACATCCAGTTGTTCTAGCACTATTTGTTGGAAAAACTACACTTTCTCTATTGAATTGCCTTTGCACATCGGTTGAAAATCAATTGACCGCATATGAGTGGGTCTATTTTTCCTGGCTCTCTATTCTGCTCCATTGATCTATGTGTCTGGCCTTTCACCAGTACCACACTGTCTTGATTACTATAGCTTTATAGTAAGTCTTAAAATCAAGTAATAAAAGCCTGAGGTCTTTTCTCAGTTGGAGAATTTTTTTGGGGGGTGGGGGGCAACGCTTTTGTTTGGGGGCCAGCAGGCCCTGGCTCCTTTATATTTAATATATTGTTCTTTGGACATCTTTCCCCTTTAGCATTTATCATAGGTAGCAAGAAAGAGCCTGACGACATTTTCAGTATTCTGCTCTATCATGGAATTCATTACATAGGTTTTCTCTTTTCCACATTACTGCCGGTGACAATCTTGCTGCTAACCAGAAGGTTTCCCCTTCTTTCAGTTTCAAACAGCATTTTTCTTAGGTCCTCACTGATGTCCTCCACAAAGCTTCATAGACTTTTAGTATCTCCAAGGCCCTGGAAAGATCTCAGATGTTTGTTTGGGCTCAGGGTCTCTTGTGCAGTTGAAGACAGATGGAGCTGGAGATGGACCGGCAGGGGACATCTCTCTCCCTCATCACAGAGTCCCAGGACCTCTCCGTGGGGGCTCCCCACATAGGCTAGTTGGGACTTCCTCCCCGCATGGCTGTCTCAGAGCAGCCAGACAGCCTGGCCGGGAGCTGAATGTTCAAGTGTGAGGGTTCCAGCTCACAAGGAAGGGACTGCGCCATCTTTATGACCTTGGAAATGACGTGTGGATAGAAGCTACTTCCAGCATGCTATATGGATCCAAACAATCATAAGCTCACCCAAATTCAAGGCAAGAGGACATTGACTCCATGGTTTGGTGGGGCAGCGGCAAGCTTCTAGGAAAGCATCAGCAACAAGAGATATTTTTGTGGCCGTCTTTGCAAAATACAATCTGACATAGTAAGGAAACACCTCACTGATGAAAATTCCTCACTTATGAAAATTAAAGGAAAAAACCCTCCCATATTTGATAATTATTTTGTGCCTTTCCTCCTTTTGTCTTTCTTGCAACTTCCTCTAGGGATTTAGGTATCAAAATCAGTGGGATGTTGGAAGTAGCTCACACCGGCTCCTGAAATCTGATTGTAAAATTTTCAGGAATTCTGCATGCTAGTTGTTAAACACAGCAATTATTTTAAATTACATTATATAATCTCACACTGGAATAGATTAAATTAAAAACAGGTAAAAAATATGCAACACTCATTACTTTATAATTATTTTATAAATTTTGCTCTTACCGAGGCTCTTGAGGTTAAGTAGTTTGTCGTGTCGATGTGGTGGAACCTCTGTTCAATGGTACATCCCTGCGCGCCCCTTCCCAAGTCCACATTCAATGACTCTGCTCTGGTAGCTTGCCTCTGGCCACAGTGGGAACATTCCCACCACAGAAACTGGTACTTGCTGCAAATCAGGACTTCGTGAGTTTGCTTGCCTAGTGCTAAGAAAAGACACAGAGAATGTGTTAACAATGCAGGTGTTGTACACACCAAAAATATTCTTTTTTTAAAAAAAGATTTTATTGATTTATTTGTCAGAGAGATAGAGAGAATACAGGCAGGTAGAGTAGCAGGCAGAGGCAGAGGGAGAAGCAGGCTCCCCGCAGAGCAAGGAGCCTGATATGGGACTCGATCCCAGGACGCTGGGATCATGACCTGAGGTGAAGGCAGTCGCTTAACCGACTGAGCCACCCAGGCATCCCACCAAAAATAGTCTCCCGGTATTCAAAAACTATTATCTACTGTAGTCGCTCAAGTCATTGATGGATGAGTGAAGTTCTATTCGTGTTCCTCGTTCCACTGTCATCTTCTCCATTATGTAAGTGGAAAATCAAGGAACATTCATCTCAGAACTCCGCTCGTGGCTGGAGTACCTCCCACCCCGATGGTCAGATCACGATGGACTTGCAGCCTCAGGTGGACAATGGAAACAGAGTTTGGCAAAAATAGATGAAATGTTATCATTTATGACAACATTTAATATGTATTATGAATGTTATCAGTAACTTTTGTGTTTTACATCCTTTTATTCTTTAAGTTTATGATTAAAAAATGCATGTACGGGGGTGCCTGGATGGCTCAGTGGGTTAAAGTCTCTGCCTTCCGCTCAGGTCCTAATCCCAGGGTCCTGGAATCGAGCCCTGCATCGGGCTCTCTGCTCAGCAGGGAGCCTGCTTCCTTTCCTCTCTCTCTGCCTGCCTCTCTGCCTACTTGTGATCTCTGTCTGTCAAATAAATAAGTAAAATATGTTTTTAAAAATGCATGTACGTACATGCCTGCCTACATTTTTTGAGGAGAACCAGTTGTTACCATCCACCACTGATCAAATCCTAACACCGGAAGAGTAAGTAACGGGGAAGTTAGTGGGGGTCAGAAAGAGTAATAGCTAATGCTCTTTGGATGCTAGCTCCATGCAGGTGCTAGTCTCAGTCCTTCATGTACCTTCTTTCATTTCTTTCTCACAAACCCCCGTTAGGTGGATACCATTTTCAAGATCAAACAACTAAGGCAGAGAGAAGTAGAGTGATTTGCCCAAGGTCACACAGCTGAGAAATGACAGAGCCAGGACTTAAAGCCGTGGAGACTGGATCCAGAGCCCGTGTTCTTAGTTTTACCTCTTTGCTTCCTCCCCAGGGGCAGGGTGCTAAGTGTCCTGGAGAGTCGTTAAAAAATTGTAATGATTCCAATAACAACAGTAGACTTCTACAAAATCAAATACTTACTTTGTACCAGGCTCTGTGCTAAGTGATTTCCACATCTTGGCGTGTTAATTCCCAAACATCATCTGATTTCTGCTCTCATCCCCATTTCATAAGGGAGGAAACCGAGACACAGAGATTAAGGTCACTTGACCAGGAATTGGTGGGCTGGGACTGGAACCATGGATCTGTCTGTATGAAGGGCCTGGGCTCTGTAACCACATTCTCAGCCAGGACTCAGGCTATCCAAAAATGATACACCTCCCATGTAGGAAGCTGAAGGTAATGGATCCTCTGAGAGAACTCAGAACCCCATTTCAACCTGACCCCGTTTGGGGACCGTTCTTCTTTTTGGTAAGTCTGCTTGTTGGGTTAAATCTGGAGCAGAGGCCAGGCTTAGCACAGGACTTCCCAAAACTGAGATTCAGCAATACAGATACGGCATTTGAAGGGCTGCACAAATCCAGCTGGGCCCTTCTGTCCACTGTCCCTGCCTCCAACTGCTTCCACGCAAGGAGCGACAACAGAGGCAGAGAACAGCAGGGCTGGGCCACAGGGAGGAAAGGCGAGTCTCGGCGGAGGTGGGGAGGGCTGGAAGCGGCGAGGCAGAGAGAGGCGCGGGGCTTTATTAATTAATTAAGGGAGGGATGTAAAGTAGGACGGAATCCACAGAGGAAGCCAGCGCTCCGTCTTGAATTTATGGGTCGCATTTCTGGTGGCAGTTCAGGTTGCCTAAAGAGAATAGTACCTCGGTCCATCGCCTCCCGACAAGCAAATGCGGCCTCCTAGGCAAAGTGGAATGTGCCCCATCCTGGCTTATAATTGAAAGAACTCCCTCCCGGGATTCCAGGGAGCAGCCTTGGCCATGCAGAGTGGTCATGGTGGGCTGCTCTGGAGCCACACTGTTGGTTCCAATCTTGATTGTTGTTGGTACCTGCTGTGTGACCTCAAGTGAGTGAGTTGACCTCTCTGTGCCTCCATAGCCTCCCCTGTGAAATGGTAATAATAGTACCTTCCTATAAGTGCTTGAAATGACGCCAGATGCATAGTATGCATTCAACAACTGATAGTTACTATTTATTAATAAAGAATGGGGTCTTGGTGCTGAGGAGGAGAAGAAAGGTGCCTCAGTTTACCATGGATTCCACATTTGGTCCGAATGCCAGTGGATGGTGGTGGTGGCAGTATCAGGTGCCACTAATAAGAGAAATGTAGTGGGAAGGAGAGTTATGGCAAGTACGGCAGTTGCCCACTGACAGCACACCCCTCTTTTCTTCCTTGCAAGAGGCAACCTTGGGGGGATTCTGGGAAGTTTATCTTTCTTAATAAGGGGAAAGTAAGTTATAGAAGAATCTCTCTGTTCTAAGACTTTGGTTATTTCCTCCTCTGAATGTAGTTGTGTGAAGATGTGATGCCTGGAGCTGTGGCAGCTATTTTGTGACCATAAGGGAAAGACCAAGAAAATGACACAGACACTAGCCCAGGGCCCTGAGTATGTGCCATTCTTCAAACCAACCCTGGGAGCCTTCTTCCCCGGATTTCTTGTTATATGAGAAAAATCAACCCCTGTTCATTTAGGCCAAGGTCTGGCAAATCTTTTTCTATAAAGAACCACATAGTAGTTTTGTTTTTGTTTTTTGTTTTCATTTTTTAAGTGAGCTCCGTGACCAGTGTGGAGCCCAACACAGGGCTCAAACTCCTGACCGTGAGATCAAGACCTGAGCTGAGATCAATAGTCAGAAATTTAATCAACTGAGCCACCCAGGCACCCCAAACATAGTAGATATTTCAGATATGAATTTGTGGGCCCTATGGTCTCCATTGCAATGATTCAAGTCTGTTGAATCATGAAATCAGCCATAGGCAATATGTTAATAAAGGGATGTTGTTGTGTGCCAATAAAACTTTGTTTTCGAAATTTCATGGGTGCCACAAATTTGCCCTGTGGGCCAACCCTTATTTTTGGCCATATTTCCTGAATTTACCATTCCTTGAACCCAAAGCATTTCTTTTTTTTTTTTTTTTAATATTTTTTCTTTTTCTTTTTAAATTTATTTTTATTAGAGAGAGAGAGAGAGAGGTCACATGTAGGCAGAGAGGAAAGCAGAGAGAGAGGGGGAAGCAGGCTTCCTGCTGAACAGAGAGCCCAATGTGGGGCCCGATCCCAGGACCCTGAGATCATGAACTGAGCTGAAGGCAGAGGCTTACCCCACTGAGCCACCCAGGCACCCCGAACCCAAAGCATTTATTTCTAACAGTATATATGGGCTGCCTTGGAGGGCAGTCTCTCATTCTAAATGCAGCTTTGTTCACAAGCCCTCATTGCTATTAGCACTAATAAACTTATGTATATCATTTTCTTCTACCAATATTCCTTCCCTCCTTCCTTAACATCTGTTAAGCACTTGCTATGTATCAAAAACTGTGCAAATGCTAGGGCCACAATAGGCAATGCTGGATCCTGCCCTTGGGGAGCTCTCATTCTATAACAAAGGGAGTCCAGAAAGGCTTCCTGGGGCGGGGGTGCTAAATTAGCTCCAAGGAATGAGTAGGAATTGAAAAGGTGAAAGGCAAAGAGAGCATGCAGGTTGGGTAGGTAGAAGAACATTCCAGGCAAAGTCCTAGGGTAGGAGGAGACCTGACAACACATGGTTGGAATGGGGAGAGGAAAGGAGAGTGGAGAAGAGCCTAGAGGGGTTATGTGGGGCCAGATCACATGGGTCTGCAGGCCTACCAGCTTTCATACTGAGTGTGATGGAGCTCCTGCAGGCTTTTGAATACAGAAGGACATCAACTTATTGATTGATGGCAGCTTAAACCAGAGAGCTAGCAGGGGAGGTGGAAAGGAGATGGTGCTGAGAGATCTGAGGAGATGAGACTTTAGAGAGTAGATGAGGGAGGCGTCAAAAATGACAGGCCAGGCTCTGATTCTTGACTATTCGGTCTCACCTCCAAGAAGTAGTGCTAGGGCAGAGGGGAATTCAGGAAAGTGTTTTGGAGACTTTATGCAATGACTTTATCAGAAAGAAAGAAGCAAGCAATGGAGAAGAACTCAGGATTCTGCTCTATAATCAAGCCTTGGCTTGTGTTTGTCCTGGGAAGTTAACTGAATTAATTGGACTTCAGCACAATTATCTTAATTTACAGCATTAGGTAAAATCTATACATGTCAAGATGTGCAGCACAGGAACCTAGTGGGGATTGTCAAAGGGGCTATTACATCTGCAGTATTCTCCACCACCCATCAGAGACGTGTTTGACTAAAGACTCTGGGAGGGCTTGGCCCAGGAGCTGTGGGGAACTATAAGGGGATGGAAAAGTGACAGGAACCATGTGTGTGCCAGGCAATCTCTGCAGCCAGATCCAAACACGCTACCTATTTTTAAATTTAATTTTAATGTTTATCAAAATATTGCAAACATGTTGATAAATAGCCCTTATACCTGCCATGGTTTGCACATGACTGCAAATAACAGAAAACCCAAATGCTGGTAACATAAACTGGAAGAGTTGATTTAAATATTTTAGTTGTTCACAAATAGATGTCCAGAGGTGAGCAGTTGGTTAAGCTCACCTCTCAATGGCATTAGGTCAGATGTGTCTTTCCTTTCTTGGTCTTTCCTCATGACCACAAAATTGTTGTGGGAGCTCCTCAAGTCATCAATCACATCTGTGTTCCAGGCAGAAGGAAGGTGGTAGAAGTCTTTCCCAGAGATCCCCCACAGGTTTCAGATTATGTCATCAGTCAAAACTGGGTATTTTGATCCCTCCTAGCTGCAAAGGAGTCTAGGAGATGAGAGTTTTTCTTTTTTAGTTTTTTAGCCTCTACAGAAGAAAGGCAAAGAGAAGGAGGTTGGGATGGGTGTCAGGCAGGTCAACCCTCAGTGTCTTCTGCTATCATCCCTGTCCCATATCTTCTCACGCTGAACTCTCAGCTCTCTGAAGCAACTATTTTCAACTCTTTTAATGGTATCTTCTTCCTCTGTGTTTTATCTGCATTTTCCTAAATGCAATGTTTACTCTATTATTTTTTGATTCTTTTTCCAGACAGACCTCTATTGACTCTCAACTATAGAAGGTAAAGATTTCTTTGTCTTCAGCCCTCCCCCATTACTCCACATGCCAAAGACACACACAGACTTCCCCACTTAATATTTTTTTTTAAGATTTTATTTATTTATTTGACAGAGAGAGATCATAAGTAGGCAGAGAGGCAGGCAGAGAGAGAGGAAGGGAAGCAGGCTCCCCGCTGAGCAGAGAGCCTGATGCAGGGCTTGATCCCAGGACCCTAGGATCACGACCTGAGCCGAAGGCAGAGGCTTTAACCCACTCAGCCAACCAGGCGCCCCCCCCCCCACTTCATATTCTGAGTATAGTTATGGTACTACTTTATTTTTCAAATGATATTTTATTTTTATATTAAATTTAACATTTAAAAAATAATCAACAGATGTTATTTTTATCATATGATCAAGGTCAATATGAGCAGTGAAAAATCACGGTGGTAGTATGTACTCTTGACATGATATGACGAAAATAGCACTTCACCCCTGTAGGTCTCCCTCTCAACGTCTACAACTCAGGCTACTCATGAAGGAAGTATCAGAGAAACCCCAGCTGGGGGACATTCTACAAGATACTTGATCAGGACTGCTCGAAACAGTTAAAGTTATCAAGAACAAGGACAGTCTGAGAAATTTTCACAGCCAGGAGGAGCTTAAGGAGATAAAACTACCTAAAGCAATGTTGATTTCCTAGAACAGAAAAAGACATTAGGTAAAAACAAGGAAATCGGAATAAACTATAGGCTTTAGTTAATAACAATGTATCAATATTGGTCAATTAATTGTAACAAATTTACCAGCCTAATAGAAGATGCTAGTGATAGGGGCAACTGGGTATAAGGTATATGGGAGTTCTCTAAACTCTCTATACTATCAATTTTCCTGTAAATCTAAGACTTTTCTAAGAAGAAATTCTATTAAAATATTGAATTAATATTCAATGTTTATATTATGATGATTGCTTGTATTGTTCACAACAAGTCCTTATGTACTAAGACTACAACATTTTGTTTTCCCTGCCTCTCTCTTTTTTTTTCTTTTTCTCTTTTTTCTTGGGAGGGGGTCTTTTTCTGTTTTTATCAATAACTTACCACAGACTCTACTATTAGTACAAATCTCTCAATACAATCAAGCACTTCAAGTAATTCATTGGTTATTTTTCAGCTCCAAGCACTACTGGATTGTCCTTTTAATTCTCCCTTTGTCAGAAGATAGCAGGTTTTTTTATTTTTTAATCTCTATTTTACTGCTGAAGAATGACTCATAGAATTCATTAGAGAGGGAAAAGAAATTGGATTCCCCTGTATCTGCTGGACAGTCCTTTCTTTCCAACACCTGGCTCTTCTCTGTAGGTTCCTTTGTGGCTGAAGTTGGGAAATTGATGGGGCATTGGGCTTCCTTGGGACTTGGCAGTCTTTGGTTCAGGACTTGTCTTTTTTTTTTTTATGTTTATTTATTTTTTAAGTAATTGTTATACCCAACATGAAGCTTGAACTCAAAACCCCGAGATTAAGAGTCCCATGCTCTATGGACTGAGCCAGCCAGGTGCCCCCAGAACTCTCCTTTAGACTGAGGAACAACAACAATAATCATAGCTTCCATTTGTTGAGCAAGGTCTGGGAACCAGGCACTGTGCCAAGCATTTACATACAGGATCTAATGTGATCTGGAAAGCAAGTCAGTGAAGTTGTTACCTTGGGTGGGGCACATGTCCCCTCCAGTGAGGCATTACCCCCAGGATTCTTGTTTCACATGTGGTAACTTTATTCATTTAATTCCCTGTCTGGCTTCCTAAAAGTCCTCTAAATTTGGGATCCCATAGACTCCCAACTCTAGGTAAGACTCTGTCTCCATGTTCCAAGGGAGAGATGACATGTGGCCTCCTGCAGCTGCTAACACACTCGCTCATCTTGTAGGACTCTGCCCTCGGCTTCTTTCCCCTCCTGCATACTGGGTGTGATGACAGCTGTCAAGAGGGGTCAGGCATTCGAAGTGGGAAGTTTTCCAGACCCAAAGAGGGGATTAGTACTTGCTGGCTGCAAGTTTCAGGGCTTGCCTTGGGGCTGATTTCTCTTGTAATCATTTACTTTGAGATTCATGATTCCCTTTAAGAACCACTTGGGTCACCTACTGTGAATCTGGCACTTTGTCAGACATCAAAGCATCTACCCCTTAAGGTCATGTGCCTCTGGAATCTTCCCTCTCATGGGTTTCTATCCAGTTAAGTTCCTGCTCCTGTGGCCAGGGCCAAATGCCATCTCATCTCAATCTATCCACCTTTAGTGAGCACCTACTATGTGCCAGGCATCAGGCATTATTGTGGTGTTTAGCCAACTTCAGTCATTGAAATTCCCCTTCAGAGTTTCTGTAAGTTCTAGCTGTACTATTTTTGACTTAGTATTTTCTTTAAATTGACCCCTCCTTTTAAAAAATTATTTATTTATTTGACAGAGATCACAAGTAGGCAGAGAGGCAGGCAGGGAGAGAGGAAGGGAAGCAGGCTCCCCGCTGAGCATAGATCCTGATGTGGGGTTTGATCCCAGGACCCTGGGATCATGACCTGAGCAGAAGGCAGAGGCTTTAACCCACTGAGCCACCCAGGTGCCCCCTAACTGACCTCCTTTTTATTTCAATAAATTGTATTTGAAAAGGAACTTAACACCGTTGCCATCACTGAAAAACCAGTGTCAGTTGCTAAAAGCAGACAGTAACCTTAAAAATAAAAACAACTATGAAAATAAAAACTGTTGGGATGCTTGGGTAATACCTTTGATTGAACATCTGACCCTTGGTTTCAGCTCAGGTCACAATCTACAGGTCCCAAGATTGAGCCCCGCATCAGGCTCCATACTCAGCACGGTCTTCTTGAGATTCTCTCTCCCTCTGCCCGTCCCACTCAGGCTCACTCTCTTTCTCTAAAATAAAAATATATCTTTAAAACATAAAATAAGAACTTTCAATGTCTGTCCAACTCATAATTACCTCTAATACCTGCCAATCATGTACCTAGCCAGGGTAGGATTTTATCTCCTTTATACCTCACCATGCCCCCACAGGGTGGGTTCCATCATCATCCCCATTCTAGAGAGGTGAAATTGAGGCTCACAGAGTAAAGGACTTGCCTAGGAAAGAGGGCTGGGAAGTCGTAGGACTGAAATTCAAATCCAGGTCTTAACCATAACGCTTGGGGTCCAAGGCCCAGTCCTGGTTCTTGAGATGCCTACTCGAGTCTATTTCTGTTTTCTTGGCTGTCACTATCATAGGAACTGAACTTCTTCAGAACCATGAAATCTACTTTTACACCCTTCAGGCATTTATCCACACATGTAAGAGGCAGAGATCACTGAGAGAGCTTCCTGATGATGTGGGAGAGCCCTAAGATTCAGTCTCACATCACATGATCCAGCCTGGTTCTCCACCCAACCACCCCCCTACCCCCAACCACCAACTGCACTGGTCTCTCCAGAGAATCCTCTATCCTCTGATTATCTCAAAAGCCTTTTTCTTCTTTAGCTTCAAGGAGGTGGTACTGGTTTGGGGTGTATAAAATGCTGCATCATTCGTGACTCCATTATTCCAAGTGACACGCAATGGCTTACATGCGTAAGAGTTACTCATGTAACTGAGAGGTCCTGGTGTAAAGGACTTCAGGCATAGCTGGATCCAGGCATTACACTATGTCATCTGGACTCTCTCTCTCCTGCTGTCATTCACTCTTCTCTCCACCTGCTTCCCAGATCTCCTCCTTCCTCTCTTCTGTATTGACTTATTCTCTTGCAATGGCAAAAGTGTCCATCAACAGCTCCATGCCTACAACTTAATCAGCTCAATCACTCCTATAGAAAGAGAGCACTTTTTTCCTAATAGATCTGGAAAAAGTCCCAGGCCAAATCTCAGTGACCCATTAGACACCTTGCAATCTCCCCCTCACATCCACTCCTGGGTGGGACATAAGTGACATTCTTTAAGAATCTCCCAACTATCTTAATGTTGAAGGCTTGCTAAAAGGGAAAAACAACCTTGACACCAGCAAGACCTCCTGTATCCTGGTACCTTGTAGATCCTCTTTAGCATATCAAAGTTCTGTTGAATCCTCCCTTTCCCCTACCTTCCCCCAACCCCATGGTACATAAACTGCCACCCCTCACAACCCCAGGACAGCATCTCTTCCTGCCCACGGGTCCTGTCCCCGTGCTTTAATAAATGACCTGTTTGCACCAGAGACGTCTTACGAATGCTTTCTTAGCTGTTGGCTCCGGACCTCTCCCCACCTCACCTCACCTATATTCTAGAATTTCATCACTTTTACCAGAGGAGGGCAAGGAGATGTCCAGGAGGCTAGACAACAGATATCCCCTCTGGACATAAAACTGGTATTTGCAAAACAGCAGCAAGACCCGGATATTCCTATTATTGGAGCAACAAAGAGCTGGATCACCTCAGTGATCCCATAGTGTTTCTGAGGGGAGGTTACCAGGGCCCAGTAACTGTGAAATCAGCCCCTCTTCCCGGTTGCTTGAGAACGTTGACCTCTATCCTCTCCATCCCTTGCCTCTCCCAACTGGGAGGCGGCGATGTTCTGTCTAGATACACCGCCTTTTATTTTATTTTTTTTTTAAGATTTTATTTATTTATTTATTTATTTGACAGACAGAGATCACAAGTAGGCAGAGAGGGGGTGGGGGGGAAGCAGGCTCCCCGCTGATGTGGGATTCGATCCCAGGACCCCGAGATCATGACCCAAGCCAAAGGCAGAGGCTTAACCCTCTGAGCCACCCAGGCGCCCCTAGATACACCGCCTTTTAATTGATTAACCCAGACATCTTGAACAGGTTGCTTCTCTCTCACCACAAACCTTTAGCCAATAAACAGCCTTTGGGCAAGAAGAATTTAGACGGAGGCCAGAGGGTAGCTGAGGTCAGAATGAGAATAAACAGAAGGGATTGTGAAAGAAATGGAGATCCTCCTTCCCCCCCCTCCTTCCTATTCTCCATCTCCATTTCTCTCACTATCCTTTGCACCCGATTCTCTCTCCCCACGCACACGGCCCTACCAGGGTTCCCCACTGCCCTGTTTCCTCTACTTACGTCTTAGCACAGCCTGAGTAGCTCCCCTAACTCTGAATTTTGGACGAGAGAATCTGATTGGCCCAGCCACGGCCAGGAAGCCCCAGCCTGAGCCAATCAGCTCCGGAAGGGTCAGGTCATGTGATCTCAGGCCCCAGCGTGAGAGAGACCACTCGGACTCTTAAAACAAAGTGGCGGCAACCAGGAAGCCGTCCCCGGAGTATCCATTAAAATCCGCCAGCCTGAGACTTAAAGCTGGTGACTTTTTACGTTTTATTTGAAAAGCAAGCCTTCCTGAGGGTATTCGTGAGGTGGAGGGTGTGCGGTTTGCCTTGCTGGTCATAGAAAAGAGATTTGAGATTTAAGAACATCGTCCAAATTTCCCCCCCCAAAACCCTCTACCGGCAACCGCCCTTCCGCGAAGACAAGGCTGCGGGAGCCACCGCGCTCCTCTGCGCAGCGCTCCTGGGCCCGAGATAACATTTATTTGGGCGCTTGCATCACACATGTGCCACATGACGGATTGCTGGACGTTGACAGCATGGCTCGGATACTAAAAACATATGACTCCATATGGAACGCCGTGGTGTGGGGTGGAAATCCTGGACGGCTCGAGGCTGCAGATGGCCATGTATAATTCACGGGATTTGTAAGACTCTGCATCTGCTCCGTTGCTCATTCTTCAGTTGTCAGACAGACATAATCCTGAGCCTCTTATTTTATAACACAGATCTGCCAAAGGGAGCGGGGAGGGGAGGCGGGGGAGGCAGAGCCGCTGCCAGGAGAACTCAGAAATAATTTGGGGGAGAACATTCGGCGTGTCAGCGAGGACAGAAGCACGCACCGCAGGAAGCCCAGGCGAAGTTGGAAACCGGCTGCCGGTTCCCTCGTCCCTCACGGGAGGCCAGGCTCCTGAGGAGATTTCTGGAAGGAGGTATGTTTTGGTCTTGTCTCTATCCTGGAGCCTCGCTGTGGGGTTTGGGTTCCACCTGGCTTGGCCTCGTGGGCGAGCCAGCGGGTCAAATGTCACGATAGGGAGGCGTTTAATTCCCTCCAGGCAGCCCTTCTTAGACGCTGCCTCGGGTTGTCAGATCGCAGCGTTGCGAAAGGAGGACTGATTGCGCGTCACTTCCTTCCCAAGCCTCTTGAGCCCTTCTTCGCTAGAGGAGGTCCCTGTGGAGCCTTTGCTGGTGCCTGACTCCTCCACCCCACCCTGGGGTCCCCTGCACCCAGATTTGGCGCAGGATAGGGGTTTCTTGTCTGGGGACTTTATTTTGGGACGCCGGATGCTTGGCCCTTGGGTAGGACAGGCCAGAGCGCCCGGGAGGTAACGCCCCCAGGAGCTGCTCTCAACCGACCTGGGAGGAGTGGTGCTGAATAAATAGTCCAGCTTTTCACCCGCCTAAGGCAGCTCTGAGCTGTCTTCTACACAGTTCTGCAGAGGGCCCTGCGTCCCAGTGGAGGGGGGAGGTGAGCCCTGGCTGCCCTCTGGGTAGAACTTGCTTATTACCATAACTTTGTTAGCACATATCCTCTTCTTTTTTTTTTTTTTTTAAAGATTTTATTTATTTATTTGACAGAGAGCGATCACAAGTAGGCAGAGAGGCAGGCAGAGAGAGAGGAAGGGAAGCAGGCTCCCTGCTGAGCAGAGAGCCTGATGCGGGACTCGATCCCAGGACCCTGAGACCATGACCTGAGCCGAAGGCAGCGGCTTAACACACTGAGCCACCCAGGCGCCCCAGCACATATCCTCTTCTTGCTTTATCTTCTCTTCTCTACCTGCACTTCCTGGATTCACCTCCCTCCAGTCTATCGGGTCTCAAATTCTCGCCTCAGGGTCTGCTTTTGGGGAACAGAAATTAAGACAGCAACCCTCTTTCGTGTTTCCTCAGACTTCTAGATTTCCTCTGTCATACTCTTGTTCATATTTGGTTGCCAACACCTGGTTAAATGTCCATCCTCCCTCTTATGCCAGGGGAGCAGAGACTGGTTCTGTATCTTATTCTCCATTGTATCCACAGTGCCTGGCACCTAGTAGGTGCTTAATGAACCTTTGTGACAGTAACACTGTGAACTTCTCCTGGCTTCCCTGCTCACCAGCTACGAGATCCTTAGCAAATCACCTAACACCTCTCAGCCCCATCCGTTCCCTCATTTGTAACAAGTGGACAGTATCTGTCTCATCTACTTCATGGAGTTGTAGTGAAGATCAAAATAAAGGATCATGGAGAAATTATAGTGAATTCTGAAATAATCAAAGCTATGACCTACCAGGTTGCAATTTCTAAAAGTGTGACCCTCCTCTGGTTTATAGGGTCAGTTTCAGATGGTACTCAAAAGCAATTTTATTTGAACAATTGCATATTCGTTTGAATTAAATTAGAAAAAAAAGTAGCCCATCAAACTTAAATGTGTTAATTGGGGATGCATTTGGTTTCAAAGAACTGAAAACTCAACCAACAGTGGTGTAAACAAGTAAGGAGTTAAATTTTTTTCAATTACCAGGATTTTTGGACATCAACAGTCCAAGGCAGGTGCAGCTATCCAAATATGTTGTGAAAGATCCAGGCTCTTTCTAATATCCTGCTTTCATCCTTGGCATGAGGCTTTTATCCTCATGGCCTCAAGTTGGTTGCTCTCCTCCAAGCATTGCACCCTCATTCCAGGCAGGAAGAAGAGAAAAAGGGGGAAGGGAAAAGGCTGTACCAGCTGAGTGTATCTACCATAACCACCACCACCATTATCATCATCATCATCAGGTTTTTAAAGAAGATTTTATTTATTTATTTGAGACAGAGAGAGAGACAGAGGGAGGGAGCATGAGCAGAAGGAAGAGGGAGAAGTAAGCTCCCTGCTGAACAGGGAGCACAATGTGGGGCTACATCCCAGGACCTGGGATCACAATCTGAGCCAAAGGCAGATGCTTAACCTACTGAGTCACCCAGGCACCCCTTTCATCATCAGTTTTTTTAATTAGGAAAGCAAAGAGTTTTCTAGGAGCTCCACCCAGTGGACTTCTGCCTACATTTTATTGGCTAGAATTAAGTTCTCTGACCACTCCTAGCTACAAGGGAGTCTGGCAAGGCATTTTTAACCAGGCATACTGCTTGCCTGACAAATTTGGTTAGACTTCAGAAATAACTTAGTGAAATAAAAGGAGTAGATTTAAAGACAAATATTAAATAGACAAGAATACTGCTGGAACCAAGTTTAAGAGACATCCAGTCCCTTTGCCCCATTCCTCTGTACTTATCTTTATTACTCAGAATTATACCTTGGTTAGCCTCTTTCCTTTCCTTCTGGCTCTGGTACTTGCGGTCTCCTTGAGGGCAGGGCTGGGTTTTATTCAGCATTATATCCCAAGCACCTAGCCCATTGCCTGGCATGGAGCAGGTGGAACACATATTCCTAGTCATTGTTTCATGTATTTTTTATTTATTATTCCTCATTCTCAGCAGGGTGCTAAAACACTTTGAACCAAGTCTTATGGCTTTCTTAAAATAAAAATCAATCAAAAATATTGTATCAAGTGAAGGAAGGCTTATACAAAAGAAGTATATATCATACGATTCCATATATCTGAAGTTCTAGAACAGGCTAAACTAACCGTATTGAGAAAAGCCAGAAGAGCAGTGTCCTCTTGGGCAAGCAGGAGCCAGTATTGACTGGGAAGAACAGGAGGGAACTTTCTGGTCGTGGTGATGGTCTGTATCTTATAGGGGTTAAGGTTATGTGGTTTAGACGTTTACCAAGACTCATGAAAAATGACATACAAAAGATTTGTACCTTTCTCTGTATTTCAATAAAAAAAATGGAAAACAAATATTGAACTCTACAACCTGAAGCACAGGTTGAAATGTTGAAAAAGGATGTGTATGCTGCTTGCAACTTATTTCAAAGGGAAGGAGAAAAAAAGATGAATGGCTAGTTGGATAGAAGGATGGAGAAGTTGATAGTCATGTAATGCAACAAACATAACCTTATGTTAATTGTAGAATGTGGGAGGTGGGTACCTGGGTGTTCACAACGCCTTCTACTTTTCTGTATGTTTAGAGTTTTTCATAATAAAATATTGGAGGGAAAAAGACCAAAAAAACATGTGACAACACCAAAATAAGATTGAAGTAGGGTGCTCAGTTTGTTAGGGCTGCCATGACAAAATATCTCAAACTGGGGGCGCTCTTGCGAGGTAGCTCAGGCCTCCAAGCATGAGGATCCCAGGGAATAAGGTGATGAACCTTCATGAGCTAGCCTCAGAAGTCACAGACACATCACTTTCTCCAGACTCCACTGGGCAAAGCTGTCACAAGCCCATCCAGATTTCAGTGGAGAGGACAGAGGAACACCACATCTCAATGGGAGAACCATCTAAGAATCTGAGGTCACATTTTAAAACCACCACCCATCCAGAGAGACATTATCTAGCCCATTTTCCTCAGGAGAAGGAGAGAGGAGAAAAGAAGCTTCTCATCTCTGCAAAGAGAAAAATGAAATTGGGCCGTTACTCAGTAAACACATTGCTGTGACCTGCTTTTACTCGGGCAGTGAGGGCTTCTTTTGGCCATGCTGCTGCTGGGAGAGCCAGCGGACACCCGATCACAGCACTGGACATGGCAACAGCTGATTTTCCCCCTTCTGCCCCATCTCAGTCCCTGACATGTTGACTTTGAGTGCGCCACCCATCCTTCTGTTCGGTTCCTTCCCTCCCTGCTTCCTGCAAACCTCCTGCCCTCAGTCTCCAGCCCGAATAGACTCTCTTACTTGGGAACAATGGAAGCCTACATCATCCTTCCCTTCCTCGGGTGGGCCACCATCTGTATGAGAATCCAGATTACCCTTGCAGCCCGCGCTGGCGATTACCTCTGAGAATCTCTTCATACCAACCTCTCCTGGCAGGCTGGGGGTAAATCAGGGCTGCACAAAGGGAAGAATGTTATCACGGTAAACCAGGATGGGCCCGGCTTGGCTCCGTTGCAGAAAACACACTTCACTCATGCAGAACACGCCAAATTGAAAAGATTGTGGGTTAATCAAATCCTTTTCTCTTCTGTTTTTATCAAACTCAAGAGGGGCTGGCCTATTAATTAGAAACGCTTTTTCATGTAAAACACGGGCACTTTGGAGATAAGGAGGGAAGACCCTTGATTCTACAGTCACAATGACGTTTTAGTTATTTCATTACAAGATGCCTCATTCACCGCCGGCCCCACGGACACGGCGCGGGCCTCCCATGGCTCTCCTGGAAACACTCCCTGAGACTCAGAAAGTTTCCCTGCCAGCAGACAAGGGCAAGAGTTTCTGTTCCTGAAGTCAGGAAGCATTTCTATACAGTGCTAACAGGAAAATGTAGCAGGCTTTTACGGTAGCCACTAGCCTCGTGTGGCTCTTTAAATTTAAATTAATTAAAATTTAAAATCTGCTCTCATTTCAAGTGCTCAGTAGCCACATTGTGGTGGCTAGTGGCTCCTGTACTGGACAGCACAGATGGCGAATATTCCCGTCATTACAGAAAGCTCTATTGGACAGCACCATTTCTTTCAATGAGTTCACAAAACCTCCTGTTTGTCATTTGGGAGCAATAAGAAAAGGATGTCAGGATGGCTTAATATGAGCCATCTCTCCTGAAAAAAGACAGGACCCTACTATATTTCTGCAGTCATACTTGTTGGTGCTTCCTGCCCAGCACTATTCCCCTTCTTTTGGTAAAAGCATCCTGATTTTTTTTCTGGGAGACACCCCTCTCCTACCTGCTACTCACCCACTCTTGTGTGGTTCAGGTGGGGCTGACCTCCCTGCCTACCTTCAGTGGAAGGACATAAGCCTGAACAACTGAAATATTCCTTTCCCTTGTCCTTGGTCATCAGTTGAATCCTATTGGCCAGTTAGGCGTCAACTCTGGGACTTTGGCAGGAATCAGTGGGCAAGGGTACGCTCTTTCTGTTGGGATTGCCAAAGTGGTGGGATATAAGCCAGGAAATACAGGTGGCCGTCATAGCTTATCCTGGAGAGTCAGCCCACAAGGGACTTCTCTGCAGAAGAAGACAGAGCAGAGAAAGACAGGTAAAGAGTCTTGGTGACACCTTTAGATCCAGCTGTATTTAGTAGCAGATCTAGCTCTGATGAAGCTGTCACCATTAATACCTTGGGGCTACCGATTCTCCCAAATCCTCTTCCACATCCTCGTGCTTCAGCCTGTTTAAACCGGGTTTCTGTCACTCACAACCGAAAGAATTCTGGCTAATCAATGCTCTGAGAATGCAAATCCATTTACAAAGGAAAAGGAGGTTATTTTTTTTCCTCTACTGACACATTTCTAGTCTCAAGCTATTTTTAAGATCCTTTTCATCAGATGGGTCTCCCTGCACCTCCCTGGTTTCAGGTGGGCCCTAGTTCCATCATGAAACTCCCTGACCCAGGGAAGCCAGTGCCTTAGCCTGAGGCAACACCAACCGGATTCCCTCTTTCTTAAGAATTTGGATAAGGTTGAAATCAAGACTGACTGAGTTGGTGGTGGGGCCATGTCAGTGGGAGTACTAGACTGAATGACCACATACTTCACACTTTGGCTGCTGGAAGCCTTTGGAAACTCTGTTCTCCCCTGTGCCTGAGGCACGTGTGCCCTTTTTGTAACCTACCTTGAACTTGAGCTAGTTAAAGAAGGTGTCTGTTCCCAACAACCAAATATGCCTGGCTAAGAGAATATAAAAACTTGAAAGGTGTTATTTTTGGACCAAGCAATTCCACTTCTAGGAATTTATTTCCAGAAGGAGCCAAAGTATATGTCCAAAGATTTAGCTATGAGGATATTGAGGGCAGTGCTCTTCATCCTATCAAGAAGCTGGGAAGAACCTATTTACAATAACAGAGGCTCAGCTAAATGCTTTCTGAGACAAAATTTTAGGCACTCAATAAATACTCGCCGAGGGAACGAATGAAATACTAGGTAAACACACACACACACAGAAAAAGAAATACTAGGTAACCATAAATTTCTGTTGGAGAGAGAGGCTGCTTAATGTGGAATATAGTTGTGATACAGTAAATGAAAAAGGTTAGGAAATGTTACATATATTCTGTATGATCTCATTAAAAAAGAAAATCACCATATGTTTGCATATGCACAGAAGAATGTTTGGAAGAATCGTTGGCACCAAGGTGTGAATAGCGATAGCTTCTGAGTAGGTGCAACAGTAGGTTTTTTTTTTAAAGATTTTATTTATTTATTTGACAGAGATCACAAGTAGGCAGAGAAGCAGGCAGAGAGGGGGGGAAGCAGGCTTCCCGCTGAGCAGAGAGCCTGATGCTGGGCTCCATTCCAGGATGTTAGGACCACGACCTGAGCTGAAGGCAGAGGCTTTAACCCACTGAGCCACCCAGATGCCCCAAGTAGTTTTTGTTTTCATTGGTTCCAATGTATTCTTGGTTGTTTGCTTCATTTTCATGTTGATTTTTGATAACAAGTGTTGGTCTCACTGCATGATAGTACGAGCCTTCTCCTCTCTTATATAAAATATTCAAATGGTAAAATTTCTATCAAAACAGTAGTAAGCCTTCGAATGAATTTAAGTTCTGGACTACCAACCAAGGATTCGTACCTGCTCTCGATAATAACTGGGTGAACAGCACCATGAGAAAGAGGGTCTCGCCCAGCTGCCTCCTGTGTCCCCTTCCCGCCACCATACTGTGAGATTTGGGAGGAAGGCTGCCTCTGGTGGTGGTCAGGAGCAGAGACTCTGGAGTTCAAACCCTTCCACTATCCCATGGGTTTGTAATTTGGGGCAAGTTGCAGAACCTACCTAGACCTCAGTTTCCCCATGTGGAAAATGGGTACAATATATATATAGCGGATGGTTGCCAAAGGCTCTGAGGAGGTGATGCAGATAAATGTCCCAGCCCCGAGCCAGGGCTCCATGACCAATACTTCTCTCACCTGACAGTCGGGAGATGGAAACGAGAATTCCCAGGTGATCGGCAATCCCGAGATAGAGACCCCAAAAGAATTGAAAATGGACAAAAAATACTTGTTTGCCGGTGTTCACTGCAGCATTCATTATTCACTGTAGCCAAAGGGCGGAAACAACTCAGATGGCCATAAGCTGATGAACTGATACACAAAACGTGGCATAGCCATACGATGGAATACTCTTCATTCATAATAAGGAATGAAAGCACTGATACTTGCTACAATGGGGCTAAACCCTGAAAATGTGATGCTCCATGAAAGAAGCCAGACATGAAAGGCCCCATGCTGTGGGATTCCACTTCCATGAAATGTCCAAAACAGGTAAATCCGTAGAAACAGAAAGCAGGTTAGAGGTGATCAAGGGTTGGGGGGAGCGGGAGGGAGGAATTATGGCTTCATGGGTGATGAAAAAGTTTTGGAAATTGATAATGACGATAGTTGTATCACGTTGTGAATATACTTACTGCTTTTGAAGTATATTCCTTAAAAATGGCTACAACAGGGGCACCTGGGTGGCCCAGTGGGTTAAGCCTCTGCCTTCGGCTCAGGTCATGGTCTCAGGGTCCTGGGATCGAGCCCCGCATCGGGCTCTCTGCTCGGCAGAGAGCCTGCTTCCCTTCCTCTCTCTTTCTGCCTGCCTCTCTGCCTACTTGTGATCTCTGTCTGTCAAATAAATAAATAAAATCTTAAAAAAAAGGGCTAAAATAGCAAATTTCATGTTATATATATTTACTGCAATAAAGTATATTCCTTTCTTTTTCTTTTTTTTAAGATTTATTTATTTATTTTAATAAATAGAGAAAGGGGGGGCAGAGGGAGAGGGAGAGTATCTCCAGCAGACTCCCCATTGAGCAGGGAGCCCCATATGGGGCTTGATCTCACAACCCTGAGATCACAACCTGAACGGAAATCAAGAGTCAGACACCTGACCGACTGAGCCATGCAGGCACTCTCACAATAAAATATTTTTTCAAAAAACATGGGGTGAGGGTGAGTACTGATTGCGGAATGCCTGCTTCAAACAACTCACCTCTCCTCTTCGAATTCAACATCCCATTTGGTGACCATATAAACACGGATTGCCAAATGCAATCAGCCACATTAATTTACCTCCAAATTGGGCGCTAGGGCCCTGTCTAGGGTTGGAATGGGGTAGAAATGCATGTTTCAGTCTCTCTATTCAGGGCAGTGTTTGTTGAACCTCTACTGTATGCCAAGCGCTGAGCCAGTTGGTGGAAATGCAGTGACTCACACCATTTCTGCCCTCCTGGAATTTATGTACTAGGTGAAAACTACCGCATAGGGGTGCCTGGGTGGCTTAGTCAGTTAAGTGTCTGCCTTTGGTTCAGGTCATGATCCTGGAGTCCTAGGATTGAGTCTTGCTTTGGACTCCCTGCTTAGTGGAGAGCCTGCTTCTCTCTCTCTCTCTCTCTCTCTGCCCCTCCCCCTGTTTGTGCTCTGTCTCTGTCTCTCTCTCTCAAATAAATAAATAAAATCTTTTAAAAAATTACTGCATTATCACTTTGGGCTTAGAGGAAGTATCAAGAGCTCTGGTAACCTAGAAAAAAGTTACTAACCTTGATGGATACAGGATGTAGTCCCAGGAGGTTTCCTGTGGAAAGTTGCATTTACTCTAAAACCTGAAAAATAAAGAAAACTAACCAGAGCCAGAAACCAGGTCAGGTTAAGAACTTTACCTCAGACCTGAGCATGGAAGAGATTATGAGAGGGCTGTATGTAGGGCTCAAAAGAAAAATAATACTAAACAGCAAAATAGGTACAAGGGAACACTAAAAAATGTTATTTCCTCTGTGTTCCATGCTTTTCCAGAGAAAGATAAACATTTAAATTATTTCAAACACTCGGAACATTTGCTTTGCTGGTGTTCTATGCATGAACTGAATCTTTTCACGACAATCAGAAAAATATTTCAGACAGAGGGAAGAGTAAGTGCAAAAGCTCAGAGGCAGAATGGGCAGGCTTTTCCTGGAATTTTTTAGTCCTTGAGTGGTGGGATCATAGCATGGGAGAGGAAAGCAGCCAAGTGTGGAACTGGACAGGAAGATAGGGCCCAGGCCTGAAGTTTCCTTGCAGGTCATTTGAAGAATTTCAACTTGATCTTCAGGGCCATGGGAAGTCACTGAGGTTAAGCTGGGAAATGACATGGCGCAGTGTTTTTAAAAAGATCTTCTTTCAAAGTTAACAAAATGAGATATTATTAGCCGTAGTGGTTAGAGAAATTGCTTTAAAAAAAAAACAAAAACAAAAAACCCTGCAGGCACAATTTTAACTTGACAGTGTTTCATAGACATTCTGGAAAGGGTTTTTTTCTTTTTTTTAATTCATTATGCTGACACTAACTATCAAACCCCATTCCCTTGAGCTCAGCTGTGTTGTAGCTGAAAACTTGTTCGGTATGTTTACTCCACACACCACCCAATTTTCCAAATCTCTGCAAATTTGCCCTTAACAGTAAAATACTGGGTATAGAGCATCTTCCCACTCCACCCAAATTATCCCCCTTGGCGTGCGCTAACAGTCTGATGCTATGATAGTTGTTACGATGGAAAAGATTGGAGCCCTGTCTTATTTGTAAGCTTTTCTGGAGGAACTTGTGGGAATTTCCTGCTGTAACTTTGTTGATATCTCAGCCTGGGGTCGCTGGTGATTCATAGGCCCCCTGTAGCAGGAGAGACTGGGTATGCTGCGGTAACAAACATCTCCTGCCTTCACAGCTTACAGCAACACAGGTTTATCTCTAGCTCATGTTATATGTTGGTCATGGGCAAGTTGTGTCTCTGTTCCTTGTCTCCTTGTTGGGATCCAGGCCGATGGAGTGGCCTCTCTCTGGGGCATCACTGGGTTCGTGGCAGAAGAAGAAAATAACATGGCGAGCCCTGTTTGCTCTTAAAGCTTCTGTTGAAAAGAAACGTGAATTCATCATCACCCCATCCTTTCATGCTCCTCCCTCCATTGGCTGTCTTTTAGCCATTGTTAATATTATCCTGAATAATTATAATGATAATGAAAATAATTAGACTAAGTCTCATTTACTGAGGACCTAATGAGTCCCAGACATTGTGATAGTGCCTTCTGGGCCTGTGCAACAGGTGCTCTTATTATCAGCAATTCAAAGACAGAAGACAGAAAGCTTTGTGAAGTTGAGAGACTTTCTAAAATCAACAGCTAGAGGGGCGCCTGGGTGGCTCAGTTGGTTAAGCAGCTGACTCTTGATTTCTACTCAAATCATGGATTTCAGGGTCCTGGGACTGAGCCCTGCTGGCAGGCTCTGCACTCAGCAGGGAGTCTGCTTCTCCCTCTTCCTCTGCCCCTCCCCCCACTCATGCTCTCTGCCTCTCAAATAAATAAATACAATAAAATAAAAAAATAAAATCAACAGCTAGTATGTCAGGAGAGTGGATTCAAGCCCCGGCGATCTCACTCCAGAGCCCGTGTTTCCAGTCGCCTTGCCTTTGCTTCCTCCTTTCAACTCCTCTCTCCTCCTTGACCTCTACACCATTGGTCATATTATTTAAGGCTTCTATCACCTAATTTCTTTACTGTTGCATGCCCTGGTACTTGTTGCCCAGACTATTGCAGTGTCTTCTAAACTGCTTTCTCAGCCTTAAGGCTTTGCCTCATCTTGGTCACACTGCCATATTTCTCTTAGGGAAGCGTGGGTTTGGTAATGCTCCTCTCCTGCTCAAAAATCCTAGTGGCTCCCCACTGTCTGCTAAAATAAGCTATAGCTTGGCATCCAAGCCCTCCATGTCTGACTTCAGCCTTGTGGAATCCCAGCTTATTCTTCTTCTGTTCCAGCTAGATTGGATTAATTGTGCTGAGAACATTATTTGCACTCTTACATTCATTCTTAGAGATTCTCACCACCACCACTCCCTAATTCCCACTGAAATTTTCTATTACTATTACTTGAATGCGAATCTCAGCTTCCCTTCTGGATGGTGAACTCTATGGGGAATCATGTCATGCTGGGGAAGGGCAAGCTATAAAAGTAACTTAACATCGTGTTCCATAAAAATAAGTTGACAGAAGTAAAAAACAACACTTCTCTGCCAATAAAGCAAACCCAATAGGACAAAAGACAGCAGAAAATAGAGAGGTTTTATACTAACTTGCATTAGAAAGAGACTAGACATCATATATTTTTAAAATTAAGGTATAATCGTATAAAGAGAACATATCTTGAGTGCCCAGTTCAATGAATGTTGGCAAATCTGTACCCTCTATAACCACCCCTCAGCTCAAGGTATAGAATGTGCCAGCATCTCATAAGTTTCCCTCACCTCACTTGCCCGTTAATACCCATCCCTACCTCACTAGAGGGAATCATTATTTTAACCTTGATTCATTTTGCCTGTTCTTATCCTTTGCATAAATGAATTCATACAGTTTCTGGCTTCTTTCACTCAACATAATTTCTGTCTCTCATGGTTTTGATTACTGCATAAAGCACAAAGTGATTTGCACAAACTTAAGAGAAAAAGTTAACATTAAAATAATGGTTTTCACCAAGAAAGGACATGGAGAACCCAAACCAGTTTAGGACAATGAATCCCACCTCTGTAGCAAGATGATGCAATGATGGAAGGAACCAGAAGTTTGGTACTAATTTAACCCCAGAGCAAAGTGCACATTCCCACATTAAAACTTCTCAAGAGGTTAAGGGTGGGAACTGGGTGGAAGGAAGAAAGGGGACAGAAGAAGGAGAGGTTTGTAGTTTTGTGTAAAATATGCATGTTTGGGGTCTTTTAAACACTATAGACCTCTGACTTTTCTCCCTGGCTCTAGGGGGTCAACACTTGTATAAGTCAAGTTGCCAGGGTGTTGGAGGGATCTAGGATTGGCCTCCTGACCACTGCCACCAACCTGGACAGCCAGGGGAGATGGGCTGGAGAAGGGGCCAACAAGCTTCCTGGGGATGTGGAAAATCTCCCCCACTTTCACAGCACCCTCCCTAGCACATGGCCCCAGAGGGAGGAGCCCGAGTATTTGTACCCATGTCATCAGCAATCGGTTAAGAGCTGGATTTGGGATGGGATGTGGAGGAGAGAGGAGAGGCCATGTAATAAATTCCCAAGCACTTGAGGCTCTTCAGGTACTCAAGCTGAGTGATTTCTGGAAGCCTGAGGGCAGTGCTTGGACCAGGAGAACAGATGCAGACTGACTGAGACTATGCATTAGAATGGAGAAGGGCTATGAAGGTAGACAGCTGGAGCCCTGATGGCGTCTGCTCCGTCAGGAAAATGGGAACACACCAGCACCTGCCTCACGTGTTTGCCTTGTGGCTCACGAGAGAACTTGCTACTAATGCATTTAGCCAAGGTCCTGTCATGCAGTTGAAGGTCAGTACCCGACAGCGGCTACTCTTCATGCCGTACACTGAACGGGCAATTTGCGGGCGTGGCAGCTGGGCCCAGTGAAGGAGGTGGACAGGAGGCATGGACTGGAAAGGGAGGCCTGTAATCCGCAAGTCCCCTCTGCCAAGCAATAACTGAAACAAGCTGGGACACTTGGTGCCTTCTCCGTAGTGCATCATTTGGATGCAGTGATGGAGGGAACCAGAAGTGTGCGCCTAATTTAATCCCAGAGCAAATAACACATCAAGACCTTGCCAGAGGGGGCTAAGGATGGGAAAAGGGGAGAAGGAAGAAAGGAGGTAGAGGAAGAGGGGTGGATTAGTCAGGGTTCTGCAGAGCAACAGCACTGGTAGATACATAACAGGAGATATGTCATGACACATTGGCTCACAAAATAATGCAGATCTGCCATCGGCAAACCCCAGGAAGACTGGTGGTATCACTCGGCCCAAGTCCCAAGGCCTGAGAACCCAGGGAGCTGATGATTTAAGTCCCAGCTGGAATGCCTGAGAAGATAGACAAGATGTCCCAACTCTTAGAGCCATGCAGGAAGCAAATAAAGGGAGTGAATTCCTCCTCCCTCTGCCTTTTGCTCTGTTTGGGCCCTCAGTGGATGGAATGGCATTCACCCACTTGGGGGAGGACCATCTGCTTTTACTGAGCTCACCGAGTCAGGTGATAATCTCATCAGGAAACATCCTTACAGATTTACCTCGAAGTCATGCTTCCCCAGCTCTCAGAGAGGCCCTCAGCCCAGTTCGGTTGACACATAAAATTAACCATCACAGAGGAGTTTGTAGTCTTATATAAGGCATAAATTTGAGCCTGACTCAAGGTCCTGGAATGGAACTCTTCCTTTACCTAAGCCCCCAGCTTGTGAGCATCAGTGGAAGAAAGAAACATCAAAGGTATGATCCCTGTTAGCACCAGGGCCAAAATGAGCAAGCCTTGCAAAGCAACGCCCAGCCCTGCCTCCTCTGAGGCCACCTACTTGCAGGCTCATTGAAAGGCTGTGACTCTTGCTAACCAGCTCTTTCTCAAGTGTTAATGACAGTATTTCAGAATAGAAATTTCTGAGGCAGGACAAAATTTCAAAGACCAGGTTGGGGAGAGAGAGACATGGAAATGAGAGAGGAAGAGAATATGGAAGGACAGACAACAAGGAAGAAGTGAGGCAGAGAAGGTTGCTTGGCTCCAAGAGGAACAGGGATCTCTCCTTGCCTGGGGTGAATGACAGCAGATCAGTGAGCCCAGCGACAGAGTTGTGAGCCCCAGGCCAATGGCTGCTCCCACCTCTACTTCTCAGAACCATAGACCTCTCCTGCCTTCTGACAGGGCTGGCAACTCTGTCAGTTTCCTTTGAGGAAGCTTCCAGAATGAAGAAGCTTCCCTGATCCAAACTACTTTGAGACCTGGGACAGGTCAGTCTCCTCTCTAATCCTTTGTTTCCTCCTCTGTAAAATGGACATTGAAGGGCCCAGTCCCCCAATTCTCCTCAACTCCCTATCTTGCACTTGACCCACTTTATCCTGTATTAATTCTGTTGGCCCCTAAAGCATTCTGGTCTGGGACCCCTGATCCAGAGACTTTGTAGTGTTTTCATTCTCTCCTAAGGGTCAGGTATTATTTCTGAGTCCCATATCTCTATGGTATCATGAGATGCATGCAAATGCATCCAGACGGTATCTTGAGATGCATGCAAATAGAAGGAGCAGTCCTGCAGATCCTTTAGAATTTTCTTAGTCCCCTTTTATTAGATCAACAGCAAATATTAATATATTATTAATATATTATTTGGAGATATTGCCACAAAACAGAGAACAATTCTAGTTCAGGCACCTTTGATTGGGATTCACTTCGTGGTTGACTGGAGTATATCTTCAAGTAGCTTTCTCAAAAAGATTACATGAGCATTGTATACTTGGAAGCTTTCATTCTCTTAGAATGTCTTTTTGTTGCCTTTTCACACAAATCATCATTTGAGTATAAAATTACTGGGTCACACACATACTATTTCCTCCATGATTTTGAGAATGTTGTTTTAGCATTTAGGGTTGCATATGAGGAATCTGATTTTTATTTTTCTCAGGTAACCTGTACCTCGCAATCTGGATCCTTGTAGGGTTTTCCTTCAGATATTGTCAAGTGTATGTCAGTGTGTGTGGGAGCTTGTTTTTAAGATGGGCAGTATCAATTCCTTCCTTCCTTCCTTGTACATACATCTTTCCAGATTGAGAAGTGGAATCTTTCTTCCTCCTCTCCTTTGATATGGCCAATAGAACAAAGTGGTGACATTTGAGGTTAGGTCATAAGAAGTCCTGAAGCTTAGTTGGATCCTTTTATAATGTTCCCTCTGGAAGAAGCCAGCAACTATGTGATAAGTCCAGCAATGGGTCAAATCCGTTCCGTGCCATAAAGAACTACGGGAGAACATTAAAAATGGCAACCCCCAGACACTCTGTCTCTGCGCCTCCCTCACCTGTAACATTCCTGGAAGCCGTTCCTCTCAGGAAATAAAATACTTTTGACATTCTTCCCTCCATTCCTACCCGTACCCCCTGAATTTTTGTCTTCTGGAAATTACAGTCTCTAAATGGTGGCAGCACAGGTCAGCAAGAAGGGAGAGTACTTTCCATACAGAATTGTCCCTCATACAGTGGAGAAAACTCCCTCTCCTCCTCGCTACCCTGATTTTCTGGTTGGCACAGACTTTGGCTCTCAGAGTCTGGGGTTGCAAGTGGGAAAGGAGTTGAGTGTTTTCCTCCCTCCTTTTGTCCTGGAGGGGTGCCCTGTTTCAGACGGTAAAACTTGAATAGGTTCCCGATTGTTTATCTCAACCCAGCTCCATCTGCCTTATATTTATGGAAATTCCTCCCAGATTCTGGCAACAGGCGCCTGTCAGTCTTGGGTGTCAGCACTGTGAGCTTTCAATTCTTGCTGTCTTCTTAGGTATTTTAGTAGAAAGCTGGGAAAATATGTCTCAGGGGCTGCTACTCTGGTGCCAATTTAAATCAATGACACCAAACCTCTTCCTTTTACAGTTCCACCTACTTTTTCTACTCACTCACTCATTCTATCAACAAACGTTCATAGAATACCTAAAATGTGTGGGGGTACTGTGCCATGCACTGGGAATAGAAGGTGAATTGCAGCTTCACCTTACTCTTGAAAGGGACTTTTGGAGGGAGCAGATTCACAACTGGAGCATTAGTCCCAGAGTGGTGTGTGAGACCTGTATAAACCAGAGAGGTTTGGTGACCTCTGCAAGGCTGCACAGTAAATCAGAGCAAGATCCAGAGAAGAGGCTGGTTCTCCTGGTTCTCTAGTGCACGTTCCTGCCACTGTGCCTCCCGGGCTCCTCCTTTCTCAAGTTTTCCCCCCAGCTTTCCTGCTGCCAGGATAACCCATAGCCACTGCTCCCTTCCTCAGAGATATTTCTGTGTGGAGATCGTGCTCTCCCCAGCTCTCATCCAGTCCCTGGTCTTCCTTACCCTAGAGCACCTTCCAGGCCATAAACATCTTGTTCTACTGTTAGAGAGGGTGTCCATAAATCTCTGCTATCCCCTCCCAACTTGGTGGCTTAACTCCTTTGCTTTTCTGCTTTGACCAGGGAGTCTTTAGCATGCACAACATGAAGTCTGTGGCTTCAGGATCCAGAGAATCTGACTCAAAGCACTGCTGTACCACCTCTTTGCTGTGTGCCCTTAGCCATGTTGCTTGCTGTCTCTGAACCTCCTATCTTCACTTGTAAGATGCGAATAATAACACTCGTGTCCCTACTGCGATGTTTAAATTAGCTCATTTAAATAAGCCATTTAGCACAGTATCTGGCATACAGTTGGGGCTCAATAAATAATATCTACTATTATGGGTATTGTTATTGTTGCAAGTGTTCCCCCTGTTAGACTGTGTTCTCTTTTTTAAAAAAGATTTTATTTATTTATTTGACAAAGATCACAAGTAGGCAGAGAGGCAGGCGGGGTCGGTTGGTGGGGGGAGTAGTGGGCGGGGAAGCAGACCCCCTGCTGAGCAGAGAGCCCATGCAGGGCTGATCCCAGGACGCTGAGCTCAAGCCACAGGCAGAGGCTTAACCCACTGAGCCCTAGACTGTGTTCTCTTAAAGGGCAGGGACTATGTCTTTTCTGGGCTGCCTCCCCAGCACTAACAAAGTAAGTCACTGATAAACAGTTCAACCAATGTTTTAATTGGCATATTTAAGTCCAATCAAGGTTATCAGACTGTACTCTCAATTGTAAGAAAGTAAACTTGAAAAGGAAGTTGTAACCTAGCAGTTCCCAAAGTGAGATCCTTGAAGCCCCAGTTCTGTAGATTGCTCTGGGAGAAAACGATTCCTTGTACAACTCAATCTGGGAAACACTGACCCATCTGTCTCTTTCTGGAAAAGTCAAACGAACCTTGGGATTTTGAAGGCTCTGACAATTACTGCATGAAAGAAAACTGTGGAACTTTGTTGATCCTCCTGTCACCTAAACTTAATTGACTGAGAAACTCTTTCCTCACAAAGCATCTATTTTCAGCCAAGCCCCTGATGCACACCATTCCTGAGTCCCATCCTTTAGCTACCACCCTGGAGGGTTATAGCACCAATCTGATTGCCTTTAGGAATATTTTTAGGGGCTAAGTTCACATTTGATACATCCTTCATGGAGCACTACTACAAAAAGCTCTGCCAGCATCTCTCATGAAGCCAGGAATCTATGGGAAAACCAAAGGCTCTGTGACTTCTGTTTTTAAAATAGAGTAGTCACCAATGTGTATTTTTTAAAAATCCTCCATCTATTGTACAGACCACAAGGCATAATTAGTTTTCTATAAAGACAGAATGGAGATAGTTCATGGGTACTTACCAGAGGTCACTTGGAACAGTGGGACGTTTGCAAGTGACCTGAAAACTTGCTCTTGTCAAGGTCCCTTTAAAAACGTCACACACATTCAAGTTCCTGGCAGAATGGCTGTTTTTCTTGTCTGGTAAGAAATATGACATGGAAACTACATAGTTATTCTTTGCAATAAATATTATGGTCAAGGGGCGCCTGGGTGGCTCAGTGGGTTGAGCCTCTGCCTTCTGCTCATGTCATGATCCCTGGGTCCTGGGATCAAGCCGCACATCAGATGCCCTGCTCAACAGGGAGCCTGCTTCTCTCTCTCTCCCTCTGCCCTCCCCCCTACTGATTTTCTCTCTCTCTCTTTTTCAAATAAATAAAATCTTTTAAAAAATGTAAATATTATGGTCAAGTGAGATCTGAGGACTCCCAGAATTCCCCCCTAGCATGTTAAGCTAGATCAGGAGAGAGGTTCATTTCTCCCTCCTCCCCCTCCACACACTCACAGGTATCTACAGCCCAACCAAGCACTTTTCAGTTCCCAGCCTATGCTGTATCTCCACCTAACTCTCTGCCCTTGCCATGACTCTTCCCCTTGCCTTGAACACCTTTCCCCTCACCAGCAATAAAAACTACCACCATACGTTTATCGCCTACTGTTGGCCAGCCTCTGCCAAGAGCTCTACAAATGTGACCTGATTTAATGGAACTTTAGGACCTCAAATTGGAAACTGGGGAAACTGTGGCATCAAGAGCTACATAACACGCCCCTCTTCACACAGCTTGGCAGGAGTAGAACTGGGATTTGAACCCAAGAAGTTGGGGTCCACATTCCCTACATTTGCCCCTACATGTTCCCAGTTGAATTTTGTTTTTATTGAGGTGAAATTCAAACAGCATAAAATCAACCATATGAAATGCATGATTCAGTGGCCATGAACACATTCACAGTGTCATGCAGCCACCACCTCTGTCTAGTTCCAGGACGTTCTCAGGACCCCAAAAGGAACCCCTGTAACCTGTACCCAGTCACTCCCCGCCCTACCCTCCCCCTGCCCCTGGCATCCACCTGCCTGCATTTTCCTAGTTATTTTGCCTGTCCTGTTAAGCCTCCAGTTCCCCTCTATGGGTCAATGCCTCACTTCCCTGTAGGGAAATCATTCTTTGTTCACACACAAAACAGCCAGGACCTGGGTTCCTGTGGGACAGTGGCCGGGTGTTGCTTACTCCTGTATCCTGAGTGCTCAGCCCTGAGCACAATGCTTGTTGAGACAACACAAGCTGGGAGTCTCACCCCTTTCCAGTTGTTCTTTGCCACCAATTGAATTTATCAAGGTCCTACTATGTGCCACTGAGTAAAAACTCAGAATACCTGTATGAAGACACGGGAAAGATTACCCCGTCATACAGATGAAGAAACAAAGGCTCAGAAAGTTAAAACCACTTTTTAATCTTTCTTCTGTGCCTTTGTAACTGTTGTTTCCCTTGCCTTGAAAACCCTTCCACCAGAATTTTCTGCTCCCAGTGTTCTTGCCATCTCTTCCCTGCCTTCGGCTCAGGTCGTGATCCCAGGGTCCTGGTTTCGAGTCCCGCATCGGGCTCTCTGCTCAGCAGGGAGCCTGCTTCCCCCACCCCACCGCCTGCCTTTCTGCCTACTTGTGATCTCTGTCTCTCAAATAAATAAATAAAATC
The DNA here is from genome assembly GCF_022355385.1 of Mustela nigripes. NCBI lineage: Eukaryota > Metazoa > Chordata > Mammalia > Carnivora > Mustelidae > Mustela > Mustela nigripes. Next base: position 8,393,966 of record NC_081564.1, read on the forward strand.
TTTTAAAAAATAAAAATAAATTTAAAAAGCAGAAACACAACTCACAAAGGAAATTCTCACATTCATTTTCTTATAAGGCTACCCAGGCTCCTTCGGACCCCAGCTCCTCTGCTTTTGGCTGACAGGAGCCTCCTGCTCATCGGAAGCCCTGGTCTGCAGTTTGTGTGTCTTTGATGAATAAAAAATGGAGACACGAATTAATTATTGCTTAATAAATTCAGTTTGGTTGACAAAAATCTTTCAAAACATAAGGCTCCCAAGTTGGAGCCAGCCCAGATGTCCATCAGCGGGTGGCTGGTGAAGTAGGTGATGGCCTGGTAGCATGCCAGGGAGGGAGACCGACGGGCACGGACAGGGAAACACGGCCAGGATGTGGTGTTGGAAAAGAAAATTGCAGAAGAATTTGGACAGAACAAACTCATTTTCATAGAAGAGAAATAAACGTGTGAGAATGTAGATATAGATGTGTTCACAGAAACAATTCTAAAAGAACACCATTTTTTAAAAAAACATTTATTCATCTGAGACAGAGAGAGCACATGTGTGTGAGTAGGGGAAGGGGCAGAGGGAGAGAGAAAATTGCAAGCCGACTCCCCGACAAGCACAGAGCCCAGTGTGGGTCTTGATCTCATGACGCCAAGATCACGATCTAAGCTGAAACCAAGAGTCGGATGCTCGACCAACTGAGCTACCTAGGTGCCCCAAGAACACCATATTTTAATTGTGGTAAAATACATATACAGTTGCCATCTTGACCATTTTTAAGTATGCAACTCAGTGGTATTAAATACATTCACAATGTTGCACAACCATCACCACTATCCGTCCTCAAACTCTTCATCTGTAGAACTGAAATCCTGTCCCTTTTATACACTAATACCCCATTACCTCCCCTACTGCCTGCCATCCACCATTCTATTTTCTGTCTCTATGATAGTGACTACTCGAGCACCTCGTCTAAGTAGAATGATACAGTATATATTTTTGTGTCTGGCTTAGTTAATTTGGTGTAATGTCATCAAGGCTCATCACATGTTATGGCAAGTGTCAGAGTTTTCTTCCTTTTTAAAGGCTGAATAATGTTCCGTTATATGGACTTCCTCCATTTTCTTATTCTTTCAGCTGCTAATGGCATCCGCGTCACTTCTGCATTTTAGCTGTCGAAACGGGAGAACACCAAATTTTAACAAAAACTAATCCTTAGGTAGGAGGATAGAATTATGAGGAAATTTTACTTCCTTTCCCTCACTGCAAATAATTTAATTACCAAATGTACAAAAACATCTGAAATCTAGAGACAGCCCTGACCCCCACAAACATCTTATAGAAGTATAGCCTCAGTTTGGGAGATATGCTTTCACGTGTTTTTCTTTGCACATGTGAACATAATAATATGCATATAAATACTTTCAGAAAGGGAAAACCCAACTGTAAAATTACTCAGTCTGTCCATGGACATCGTATCGTGGGCATCTTTCCAAGTCAGTTCATGTGGATTTACTTCATTCTGTTCAACTGCTTCTTAATAGTCTATTACTTACATGCTTCAAGTATATTTAATCAGTCCTTTATTGTGTAAAGTTAACATTTAGGTTGTTCCCAGTTTTTTGGTGTTATAAGCCATGTTGTCGTGAATATCCTTGAACAGTTATCTTTGCACAGGGGTGTATAAGTGTTGCAAGACAAGCGCCCAGAAGCAGAATTGTTGCTCCAAAGGGCATACACTCTCAAAATCTGGATAGGTATTGCTCACTTGTCTTCCGAAAGAGTTTATTCTGATTTACCCCCATCATCAGTGTGGATGGGAAATAACTTTCCACGCATTCTCAACCAACGCCAGATAATCTCCCAAATTTTAATTTCATAAAAATGAAGCTTATTACAGTTTCAGTCTGCTGTCTTCCATTGTAAGAGCAGTCGAATTCTTTTTAAGTTTACTGACCAGTGGTTTTTCTTCTGTGACTATTTCTATGCTTTGCCTATTTTTTGTTTAAGGGGGAGGCTCTTCTGTTTCCTTAAGGCTTTCCCTTTCTACATGATGTCATTTGATTTTTTTTATTACAACTAGCTAGTTCAAATCTACAATCCCTTATCTAAAACCCTTGGAGAAGATGTGTTTCAGAATTCAGAATCTGTTTGGCTCTTGGAAAGGCATCGGGCTCCATGTGGCTTATCTAACACTCCCAGGAAGTCTGGGGCAGCCCTCTTCTACTGAAACACATTAATATTTCTGCAGTGAAAAGTATAAACATTCCCACAAAGTGGGATGAATAAGGAATATAAATAGCCTCACATCCTTTCAATTCAGGTTTTGCCACCAAATGTGTTAGCAATAAAAACTCACAGTTTTCAGAGTTTTTTGGACTTTAGAATTTTGGCTAACAGACTGTGGACCTGTTTCTATCACTTTTTTTTTTCCTTTTGGCAGGAAAAAATAGTAAAGATTACTTTTAAATTAAATAAATAAAGGCTCATGCAGGGAAATTCATGGCAAGGGACAAGATCAGAATTCCTTCTCCCATCTGCAGGCTTTGAGAGGATCTGGGCAGGTGGGTCGAGGCGCGGATGTTTACACTTAACCTGAGTCATAGGGGCAGGAGCCCCTATGTCCCTGTCACTGGCAACTTTTTCTAGCTAGCCTCTGCCTTCTCCCTTGCACTT
>NC_081564.1:8397026-8557783 GCF_022355385.1 Mustela nigripes
CCCGCATCCCATATCCCTCAGGTCTGCCTCCTGTGCCCAGCCCAGCTGGGCCCACCTTCCCAGCAGCCCCTTCTTTTGTGTGACTGCTGCAGGCAGTCTCCTTAGCTCCACACCCGAATGCAGATGAAATTAATTCAGCCCCACGGAGTAGCCCAACTGGAGGTGCTCTCCCCTTCGCCCATCCAAGGACGGAAGTCAGTGATTTCCGTGAGGAGGCCCTGATGCTAATTCTTCCCCCAATATATAAAACCAGGTGCTTCCAGGAACTGTAAATATGAATCTACTTTGGGCTTTTAGAGCTACTGTGGAATTGAATAATCATAAAAGATACTTCTTCCATGGAGATTTATGCCCTCCACGCACCCCCACCCCCAGTTCCCAACCGATAAAAAAACCATATTTTACCAAAATATATCTCCCATCAGCAGTCCTGGAACACCTCACTAACTGACTATATTTATTGGGAAATGATTCACATTAATTTCAGGCGTCATACTAATATTATATTTATGACAGACTGTGTGAGCTCCGGCAAGGGCCCTTTCCTCGTTCCTGGCATACATTCTCTGTTTCTGCAAATACATATTGTAAACACTGCCTGGAGAGATAAAATCATAAAACCAAAATAGGTTATCTTTGGAAAATCTGTTAATTCTAATCAAATAAGACAACTGTTTGCCTGATTTGAGAAGCTGAGAGGCCATGCCCAGGGTCTATGGGAGTATTTCTCTTGGAACTTTCTTATTCCAAATCTCATGACTCCCTCCTCCCCCCCGCCAAGATGTGATGTGACTTTTTCATGCTGGGGAGACCTTCATAGAGAAAAGAGGTTTGACTTATAAATCCTGCCAGTAAATTGTTGCTTAACGCACAGAAGGAGAAACCATAGTGAGAGAGGAGACCTGAAGTGGGATAATATGGTAGCCAGTTTGTCCAGTAAATCCATCTCTTGTGGCCAGATGTAGGTGAGTATGGGTATGGACTCAGATAGGAAAAAATGTAAACCGCCTGCCCCTAAGGACAAATCAGAGAAAGAGAGGAACAGGGGGCTGTTCTCTAACACTAGGAGAGAAAGACTCAAGGGTTTTTAAGAATAGATGATGTACACACACATGCACACACACATCATTGCAGCTGTCGTGTCCAGTAAAAGCCAGCATCCAGGACAATCTCCAGTGGGTGATATTTTGGGGGAAAGGGACAAACAGCTTTGTTCCACTTTGGGGTTGCTGTAGTCTGCTGCAGCTGTTTCTGCCTGCCTTCCATACATTCCTGTATCTGAGAACAGCACCCCTCACCCCTCCCTCATGCAGTCCCAGCACTTGGTTAAAGCCCACCTCAACCTTTGGTGCCAAGGATGGGCATGTGACTTAGACCTGACCAACCAGAGTGTGCATTCCTTCTGGCTATTGCAGTTGCTTCCAGGAGAGATACATGACCCAGGACTGGCTAATAAGAACAGCTCAGGTACCTAGCCCCAGAGTTTGGCACAAGAGAGGGCAGAGTTTAAAGCCAGGTTGAACAAAGCCACTCCAGAATTTCTGCCGGATTGTTAGGGAAGAAAAAAGCAAACTCTCCTTAGGCTGGGACTCTTGGGGGCTGGATATAACCTTGAGAGCCTGGCAGCCGTTTTGCCACCACGTGGGAGAACCTGCCTGAGAATAAAGACCAGAGAGGAAAACAGAGCGGAGTGGTGGAAAGCCAGATTCCTAGTGATGATAAAGATGATGACCGTAATCCTACTAATAGTAACGGCTGACTTCAGCGCTGCGCTTACCATCGTGGAGCTCTTCTCTAGAAACTGCACCTGTTGTAATCCATTTGGTCCTTCTAACAACTCTAGGAGATAGGCACTTTTATCACTTCCATTTCACAGGTCAGGTCACTCAGAAAGTGGTAGAGCCAGAATTTGAACCCAAGTAATCTGGGCCCAGGTGTGTGTTCTTAACTACTAGGCAACACTCCACAGACATGTACTATGTGCCAGGCTGTGTGGAGGCATGGAGATGATTCAGCCCTGATCCCTAGTCTCCAGGATCTCAGTGTCCAGGAGGGACATCAGGAAAGCTGGCAGCCTGGCCCACTGATGTGACCAAGTGTGATTGTGGTAGCTTGTGACTGCTGCACTCCCTATTTCGATTTTTAGAGAAACCCATTCTCTTCAGGAGAGCAGCTCCAGCCTTAACAGGCCTTCAAAAATGTCAGGGGTATTTTTAGCCCCTAGAGTTGGTAAGTCCGGTGGTGGACTAGAGAAACAAGACTGGTCTGGGGAGATGAAATGTGAAGTCATAAGAAACTCTATTTCAGGGGAGGCCTGGCAGGTTCAGGGAGACACAAGGAGAGAAGCCAGGCTGCTGGGTATCTGGAACTGGGAACTTCACACTAAATGGGCCTGGGCCTGGAACTTTCCCTGGTCCACTCCCAGGAGGGTATGGAGGTCCTCCAGAAAGTACCACCTTAAAAGGTATACACAGGGAGTAACAACGAGATGGCCAAGTGAGCACAGAACGTAGGGAGGGTCCCTTTAGTCATTCAACAAACTCATGTGCTATTGCCCTAGAGCCTGATATACATCCTTCCTCAAACATTACGCTGAATGAATGAGTACCCATTCCCTAAAGGAGCATCCATGCTAGTTCAGGACCATGCTAGAAGCCAGGAGTACAAAGGAGACAGCACAGTCTCTACCCTCTTGTCGATGGAAGTGAGAAACTGTAGAGTGGTGTGGTCAAGACTGCTGCAGTTTGGTGGACCCATGGCTATGAGAACTCCATAGAGGGCCATTTAGCCCATTTGCAAGGTCAGGGAAGGCTTACTGGAACAGGTGACCCTTGAATTAGAGGCTTGAAAAACAATTTGAAGTGAGCCAGGCAGGGAGTGGAGTCAAGTGCAAAGGCAAAAGGTGTATCAAGAAGAAAAATAAGAAATAACAAATTAGGAGTGCCTGTCTGGCTCAGTTGGTAGAGCATGAGACTCTGGAACTCACAGTTACAAGTTCAAGCCCCACACTGATTTTAGAGCTTACTTCCAAAAAAAAAAAAAAAAAAGCTAAAAGAAATAACACATTAAAATAATAGCTCCCTTTTCTTGTGCCCTTCCTGGGGGCTAGACACTGTGCTAGTGCTAGGTATATAAAGGCCAGATCTCATTTAATCCTTCACACAATCATAGGAGGAAAGAGCTATTATAACCTCCAACTTGCAGAGAGGAAGTCTGGTCCCAAAAGAGTACAGGACATGGACACCGAAGCCAAGTGGCCCAGATCTGAATACTGACCCTGACACTTACCAGCTGTGTCACTAGGGACAGCGACTTCTCCTGGGCCTGGGGTTCCCCATATGTACAATGGAGAGATAATAACAGCACCTTCCCTGTTTAGGATTGTTGTCAGAGTCCTATCAATTGCTACAAGCGAAGAGCTTAAAACACTGCCGCATGTAGTCATTGTTCAGTAAGTGTTGAATGAATGAATGGAGACATCAAAGAATGAAATTGGGACTTAGAGAAATATAGTAACTTTTTTTTTTTAAGATTTTATTTATTTATTTGAGGCAGGGGCAAGTGGGGAGAGGGACACACAGATTCCACACAGAGCCCAACCCCAACACAGGACTCAGTCCTACGAACCTGGCATCATGACCTGAGCTGAAACCAAGAGTCCACACTTAACTGACTGAGCCACCCAGGTGTCCCAACTATAACTTTCTAAGACCACACAGAAATTAAAACCAAAGCCAGAATTTGAATCCAGGTCTGACTCTGGATTCTGAACCTCTCTTCTTTATTGCCAGCTCAGGGTTTAGTAAAATCAAACAGCGAGGAAATTCATAACCCTTGTGGCTCAAGTGGATGGATGGAGCAATTACCTCGTGCTGGGAACTGGGCTGGTGATGGAACTTTCCATGCATCACCTCCTCCCTCAGCCCTCATGCAACCCCATGGGGTAGATCAGAATATTTACTTCATTTTACAGATGAAAAAACTGAGGGTCAGAGTGACTATGAGACTTGCCTGAACTGCATAACTAGCAAGCGGCCCTGCTGGGATTCGGCTCCAGCTCTGTGTGGCCACTTCATGATCTGGGCACACACAAGCCATGAAACAGTTGATAAATGATTGTGCTGGAATGCACAGCTGGCTCTCACACCCTCCTTCTTCTGTTCTCACCACAGCCTTATGAAATAGCTGGTGGGTTGTCAGTGTCATTTTAAAGACAAGGAAACTGAGGCCGAGAGGCTAATTAATTTGCCCAAGGCCTCACAGCTGGTTGGCCGCAGTGCCCTCCTTCTAGCACACCTCAGTTGCATTTAGTCAGACCAGCAGCCTCCGGACCTGGACAGACTACAGACCCCAGCCCCCGGTTTTCCCAGAGAGCTTCACTGGACTCAGCTAGGTCCAGAGCCTCTCTGTCCCTCCTCTCCACTCGCCTCCCCCTGGCCCCACCAGCCATGTGCTGTGTTCTCCAACCCCAAATGCACTTCCAACACTACAGCTACTGCAAATCATCTGTTTGCTGGTGCCCACCCCTTTGGTCTCAAGGCCATTGTCCATTCATGGGAAGCTGATTCCCCGTGCACGGCCCGCACTGAATGCACTTCCGTGCGGCAAGGTGTGGCTGTGGCTGCCAGCAAAGCCTCTGGGACCCTAGTCAGGTTCAGGGCTCCACATCTGGTGGCTGCAGCTGGCAGGCCTGGGAGAAGAAAGCTCCTTGACCCTGTCTACCCTTCCAAAACATGTCCCTTTCCATCCTCTGCTTTTCATTTTGCTGACATGATCACAGTCCTGGGTGGCACCTCTCAGGCATCCTGCTGTGATGCCTCCTTCCCCCATCCTGTGGACACAGAGTCCTTTCTCCCCTGGCAGCCACCCTGAGCTCTGCTTAAAACCCATTGGTACCACATAGACCCAAGAGAACCGAAAAACAGAACAGGGACTCAAACCACTATTTGCACACTATGAGCACTAGCCAAAAGGTGGAAACAACCCAAATGCCCATCAACACATGACTGAAGAAACCAGTTGTAGTCTATTCACACCACAGAACACGATTCAGCCATAAGAAAGAGCGAGAGAGGCTACACAATGGATGAATGTTGGCATGATGTTGAGTGACAGAAGCCAGACACAAAAGGTCCCATATTGTATGATTCCCTGTGTACAAGATATCTGGAATAGATGAACGCACAGAGGCAGAAATTAGATTGTTGGGTGCCAGGGACTTGGGGAGAAGAAGAAATGGGGAGTGACTAATGGGTGTGGGGTTTCCATCTGAGATGGTGAAAATGTTCTGGAACTGGATAGAAGTGGTCACACAACATTGTGAAACTACTAAATGAGACTGATGCTCATTTTTAAGTGGTTGTGTGTGTGTGTGTGTGTGCGCGTGCGCACATGCGCACGCCTGTGCGTGCAAAACTCTCAGGAAAATTTTGTTTTTACTGTGGCGAAATATATATAAAATTTACTATTTTATCACATTTTCTCCATTTCCATCACCCCAAAAGGAAAGTCTATACCCACTGAGCAGTCACTCTCCTTCCCTGCTCCCTCCTACCCTGATGACCACTAATCTACTTTCTGTCTATGGATTTGCATGTTCTGGACATTTCATATAAGTAGAATCACAACATGTGATCTTTCATGTCTGGATTCTTTGACTGAGTGTAATGTGTTCAAGGTTGATCCAATGTTGTAGTATGAATCAGTGCTTCGATCTTTTTTACAGCTGAATAGTACTAGTCCGTTGTCCGGACAGGCCACATTTTATTTACTCATTCATCAAATGATGGACATTTAAACTGTTCCCACCTTTTTGCTATTGTGAATAGGGCTACTGTGAACATTTACATACATGTATTTGTTTGGATATCTGTTTTCCAGTTCTCTGGGGGAGGTAGGTAGGAATGGAGTGGCTGGCTGGTCATACAGGTGACCTTATGTTTAAATTTGAGAACTGCCACTGGTTTCCACACTGGAAATGTAAAATGCACCATTTTACCAGCCGTGTAGGAGGGCCTGGGTTGGCTCTTAGGTTTTGATGCAGTAATACATGTGGAGGGCCTAGCGAGGACTTGAAACACAGGAAGCACTCCAAAAGTATGAGCAATTGTGATTATTCTAGTGAACAGTTATTACTGTGCCCCTCTCCAGGCCAGGCCCTGGCAGGCGTGGGGGAACCAAGATGAGGACAAAATTGTTCCTTTCAAGGAGTTCCCATTCACCTGAATGACTTCTCTTTGGGCTATTCCAAGAAACTGGTTTGATGAACAAAAACAACAATGATGAGAATAATAATAATAATAATAGCTACAGATCTAATGCCTGCTTATAACATGTCTAGCATTGTGCCGGTTTCTTTATTCATTCCCCTGATGTGGCCCTCACAACAACCCTGGGTGTAGGCAATATTATCAGTCCCTTTTACAGATCAGAAGACTGAGCCTCCAGTGGGGTGAGTGTGCCCGAGCCTCACGGCTGGCATGGAGCTGGGGTTTGACAGGAGGTCAGTGCCTCACCAGCTGCCCTCTCTGGAAATAAAGAGTGGGTCTGTTTACTCTTGATTCTTCCCAGATCGTGAGGTTAACTGAATTTGGGGCTCTGCGTAGACACACATGGATTCTAGCTGTAGATTTCAGCGTGACAGAGGCATCCCGTGGGCAACTTCTGGCACCATTGTCAAGCCAGGGCCAGGCTCTGAAGGCTCAGTCTTCGTTGAGTTCAAGGGGCCACTTATTAGACCTGAATTCAGGAAGTGTCTGGGCCTCAAATACCCAAAGAAGAGGTGCTAAATTGCATTTGATTCTTCCTCTCGGGCTGCAGGACTTTCCCTCCTCAGCCCCTCATACCCTCACCAGCCACCAGCCACCTTCTTGGTGGCCCTGCCTCTTCGTACATTCCTCCTTCTCTGCCAGACTCCACCTTCCAGTTTGCGCTCAGAAGAGCAACACCCAAACTGGTCTGCCTTCCTTGTTGCCCATGCATCTGGTTCTAGAAGGGGTTGGGAGGGACTCTTTCTGCAGGGCCCCAGTTTATATAGACTGCTGGGTGGGTTTCCATGAACCAGGATTCACACTGAATTTCTGAAAGCTTCCAGACTTGCTGGTGGCTTCCCTGGATTGCCCGCTGGGGACTGAAATAACCATGCCCACCAGGCCTTCAGGGCCAAACAGAGGCCAGGCACAGGGTCCGTGGGCCTGGGGGAACATCACACACCACAGAAAACACCCCGAGGCTCTCAAGACCCTGGGAACGAACCCTCTCTGCCCCAGCAGCTTAGCTCCAGCACCCTACAGTGGCAGTCTCCACACTGGTCCGGCGTCACTACAATAGCTATTTGGGTACCATACTTCGCTGTATTTTGCCATATCCACGAACCACCTATATTTTTCTTCAGATTGACTCACTTTTTCTTCCCTACCCCCCCCCCACTTTCAGTTTGTGTTTTGGAGAGGGAAATTATGTCGCTACTGTAAATAAAGCAGTAATTTTCCTTTGCAGGAACAGAAGGTAACATGAAAATAAATATATAAATATTAAATTTTAAAATGTTTTAATGTCCAACTTGGCACAGTCTTATCTATAGTTTCTCCCCCACAGATTTCTTACTAATTACAAAGGGAAAAACATTATAGTGGAGAAACCTGGCAGACACCCCCCCCCATTCCAAGAGGTTAGAGATTGCAACACTAGAAATGGGACACATTCCCATGAGCTACCTCCTGAAACAATGCACCCATGGAACCTGGCATCACTTTGATGGCATTCTTGCCGAAAGTGCACAACTTGAATCTAATTACAAGGAAGCATCAGACAAACCTAAACTGAGGGGCAGGTTCCAAAATGGACTCTTCAAAAATGTCAAGGTCAAGAAAGACAAAGGGGAAGGCTGAGGCACTGTTCTAGATTAAAGAAGATTAAAGAAACAGGACAAATCATCTAGGATTAGATCCTAGACTAGAAAAATAATTGCTACAAAATACAGTTCAGTTTTAGGTCAGTTGATGAAATTTGAATATGGAACCTAAAATTCAGGTTCTAGAACCATATTAATGTTAAGTTCCCTGAATGTGATACTTATATAGTAATTATATAAGAGGATGACCTTGTTCTTAGGAGATACATACTGAACTGTGTGTGTAAAGTATTGGGTAGTGATTACATTAACTCACAAATGGTTCAGGGGAGAAAGTGTACACACACACACACACACAGAAATACAGCAAATGTGGCAAAATGTCAGCATTTGTAAATCTGGAAAAGTTCAAAGAGTTCATTTTATTTTTCTTGCAACTCTTCCATTATAATTCTTTTTCCAAATAAAAGTTGTGAAAAATGTCTGCTTGAGGAGAGCAAAAGGAGCTCACACATCACAAGGGAGGAGGTTTCCATACTTTAGGAAACATTACTCAGTTGGTGTGCGGTTTCTCCATCTCTAATTCTCTTTTGCCTTCTGTAGTTCTTACCTTCTTCCTAGTAGGTTCTGCCTCTTCATTCTCCTCAGAGAGATTTAGTGCCTATGTTAGCATCTCAAAGGCTCTGATGAGTCCTGCAGCCACAAAAATGTGTGGAATGCTTTTTTTTTTGTGTGTGTGTGGAATGCTTTCATTGGGGTGAAGGACTACTGTTCCTTGAGCCTTACTATGTCCCTTGTATACCTGGCAGCCCTAGGAGATGGATGGTGTTCGTTCTACCCATTTTACAGATGAAGGAACTTAGGCTCAAAGAGGCAAAGTTTCCTAGGAAGCTACAGAGCAGGGGTAGGGATACCTTCCTTAATTGCCATGATACGCCTGCTTTGGGAGCCACAAAACAGTGGAGAAAATCTAGTGGCTGAGAACAGGGACTCTGGAGTCAAATCTCTGCTACTTGCTAGTTGCATAATCTGGAACAAGTTACTCATCTGTACCATAGGGCTGTGGTGAGAATCAGTACCTAGACAGACCTTACTTACAGCAGTGGCTGACACAAGGCCTGGGAGCAATGGAAAAAGGTTAAGTCACTTGGCCAAAGCAACAGAGGAAGTATCAGGCTCAGGGTTTGAACCCAGGCCTGGTAGACCCTGGTCTGGGTCCTAGCAGGCAAATATGATACGCTCAAACTGGTATTTTTTTTTTTTTTTTTGAATATTTAGAAAAAAGTTAAATTATTTTCCCAAAGTACTAACATTAGACATTGGAAGTTCTTGGTTTCTCCTCCCCTCCTTTTTTTTTTTTTTTTTAAAGATTCTATTTATTTGACAGAGATCACAAGTAGGCAGAGAGGCAAGCAGAGAGAGAGAGAGAGAGAGAGAGAGAGAGAGAAAGGAGGAAGCAGGCTCCCTGCCAAGCAGAGAGCCCGATGCAGGACTTGATCTCAGAACCCCGAGATCATGACCTGAGCTGAAGGCAGAGGCTTAACCCACTGAGCCACCCAGCCGCCCTCAAACTGATATTTTTGAAAAAAGTTTAACAAAGAGACTATGATCCTGTGTCCTGCTGACCCTGAGCTAGCTCACCTTCTGGTTCTGGCTTCCATTTGCTTCCAGGTCACAGTCTCCTTTCCAGCTCCTCTTGCCCTAGTCAAGGCCAACAACCATTTTCCTGGCCTAGGGTGGCTCCAGTCAGTCCTTATGAGGACAGGACATATTACTTCTGGGCCTTTGCTTGGATCTCCAGCTCATTTCCCACACCCAGCCTCAGTGGGGATGATGAGTGCACCTCACCTGCCACCAAGGGAGTTTTAACAGCTGTGGAAGTCAGCACATCCATTTGCAAACCCATGAGTTACCAGAATGTTCCTCAGGCTCAGCCACCTGCATTCCTTCAAGTGAACTGAACCACAGTAAAGCCAGCATGGGAGATAGATATGCAGTGAAAGAGAATAAAACAACAACAACAACGACAACAACAGGGTCAGAATCCATTTCAGCCTAACCGATATTTTACACAATTGGATACGTTTGACTAAACTAATACATATGTATGGAGACTGGTGCATTTCCATTCAAACCAATGTAAATTACCTTTGACCAATATATTTTCCTGGAAATCAATGCATTTTAACACGAGATAATATTTATGAAATTGAATTTTTTATTGAAGCTAATGCAATTCTATTCTATTTTATGCATTTTTATTAAACTAATGCATTTTAAATTAATCCATTGTATATTAAGTACAACAGACATTGGTACTTACAGTAAAATAATATATGCCCACTGAAATCAATACAGTTTCAAAACCTGGTGTTTTCCATTTAACTGAAAGATGTCAAGAATATGTAGCCTTGAGTTCAGGGCATGTGAATGTGAAATTATGTCTTTTCCTTTCTTTTTTTTTCAAAATCATTATCACTTAAAAGATACTGTGCCTTGGATATGTCCAGAGACCCACGGATTTAGAATTAATTCACAATTCTAACCACCATCTCAATTGAACATTCCACTTGACCGACCTTTTGACCAAGTGAACTGGTGATTCTCAATCATGAGGTGTGACATAAGTCACTACTTGTCACTACTAATAAAATCCTGAAGTTTGCAAACAGTTTACTTTGGAAGAAAAGCGAATATTTTGAATCAGTCTGGGTACTAGCAGGCAAATATGATACACTCAAACTGGTATTTTTGAGAAAAGTTTAATAAAGAGACTATTAAGTAAGGTGAGAGCAGGTTTAAGAAAAGTAATGGTACAACCCCCTGGGACTAGTAACCTGGGGAGCTGTTATCATCTGGGCATTACTGGGACCTGGAGGGAGCAGCTGGCAGAGAGAGAGAGAGAGAGAGAGAAGCTATAGCTTTCAGTAGAGAAACTCAGCCTCCTTTGGCATCCCACAGAGAGGAAGCTATAAAAATAAATAGCTGACCTATCTACTCCCCCCTTGTCTCCTGTTGATACTTTCCATTGACCAACTCAACCGGAAGCCGGAAGATAAGGGAGACTGCTGTTGCAGTTCCACGGCAGCACAGAATTAGGAGAGAGGTAAAGGAGAGTGAATCTGGACAGACAAAAAGAAGATACCCAGATAGCTACTGAGTGTTTATTATACACGGCTTGCTTTCTCGTTTAATTCTCACAACACCCTATAAGGAAACTACGATTATTCCCTTTTCCAGGTTGGAGAAATTGAAGCTCAGAGATTGAGTGGGAGAGCTAGGGTTTGAACCGAAGTCCACACAACTTTGTGAATGCAGTTTCTGGGAAAGAAAATGAAATTTAATTAAAGAAGACAAGATTTTTTTTTTTTTAGCCCCATCATACCCCTTCCCTTACTGCTTGAGACTGTGACATGAGAACCTGATGTCTGGAGCTATGGCAGCCATCTTGTGACCAGAAGGGGGACATCACCACATTCATCACACTGAATACGGCAGTGCAGAGAGAACAAAGGAATCTAGGTTCTTGTTAATATTGTTGACTCCCTAAACCAAGTCCAGAATCATCTACCTTCAGGCTTCCTGCTAATTAACCATATACTTTCATCTTTTGGGCCAAGCTTACTAAGTTTACTGTTACTTGTCCTAAATGATACACCATTACTTATACATTACTTGAATTTATAATAACAAATATGTATTATCTTTGTGAAAAACACAAAATCAAATAATAGCTGTTTAATCACTCCTCTCATCCAACTTCACCAAACTGGTGGAATTTTGGATTTTTTTTTTTCCCCTTGGTCTTCTTCAGGACAAAACCCAGATGCACATGATTTTTTAAAGGCTGAATTCACAGACCTGTTTTATTACATTTTATACAAGTTTTTTTCATTATGCACATTTAGATGGCAGAACAGCTCAAGCATATGCATTTCTGTATTCCCTCTTGCTGAGGACCTCATTTGCAGCTCACACAGGGCATAGCACTGCTATTGTTGCATTTTCTGTGAGACTCCATTAAAAGCCAACTCTCTTCCACCTCCACCAGCTCTCAGTTCAGAGAAACTTCCAGAATTTTCAGGTCCAACCACAGTCCCTGTGGATATGGCAGGGGTTGGTGGGGAATGACATTTCCCAAGAACTCTCAGCTGACACTCAGCATTTTCCTCCTATGAGAGGAGAGTTTTGTTCTAAATTTCCCTCTAGCCCCTTTCTCTCTGAATACAGACTCAGAAGATTCTAGCACCTCAAGGGTTTTGGAGAAAACCTTCCACTTTGGAAAATTTACTAATTCCGCAAAGATTTGTGAGATTCTCTAATTTCATTCACTCATTCATTGCTTTAGCTCTGCTGAGCCTCAAATCTCTCACCTGGAAAAGGCAGGGGATGATGGTAGGACTTAGCTCACAGGATTGTGAGGGGAAGAAAGTTAAAACATGTGGAATGACTGGCACAGAGTGAAACTCAATAACTGTAAGCTCATATGAATAACAAAAGTGATATCATTACTAACTCTTTGAGAGTCAATAAAAAGTCTTAATATATCCATTCATATCACAGCTAGCTTCCTCGGTGGTAGCTGCCCTTACCATGGAGAAATCTAGGTCATCATAATCTCTCAGCTTTAGATGAGTATCTCTTTTGTGAATCCATCCACAGGACTGATTAGCCAAGGAGATTCAATGGGAGTTAAACGTTTGGACATTAAAATCAGATCTAGGTTCAAATCCTACCTCTGCTTCCCAGCTGTGTGATCTTGGACAAGACACTTGCGTCTCTGAGCCTCTCCGCTTCCTCATCTGGGAAATAATGGCTGCCTCATCAACTAACTTGAAGATTAAATGAGGTTATACATGGAAAACTCTGAACACAGGGCACTTAAGAGCATCTGCCATCTCTTTATAGCTGTCATTTTTTTTTTTTTCCCCCTCTTGGCATGCACGGAAATAAGTATGTAGAGAAGGATGCAAAGTTTTGTGGTCTACGTGCTATTCTGTCTCTAGAGACAGATGGAGAGGAAGAAAGTGCAAGGAGGTTATTGGTTGTGTTGGAAATTTCTTTTCTTAAATAAAAGTGATCTCAAAGTTTACAGAAAAGATAGAGGAGATCTATTATTAATATTTTAACATTGTTTTTAGATTCCAAATTCTTTGTTGGTGAAGACCCAGCTAATGAACCTTAGTATCCCACACAGGGTCTGGCACTCAGCAGGCACCGAATCAGCGCTTATTGCTCTAAATTCATCCCTGTTTTGGTTAGCTTGGGCTGCCATAATAAAATACCGTACATTAAAACCAGGCATTTATTTTCTCACAGTTCAGAGGCTGGATGTCCCAAGATCAGGGTGCTAGCTATCATGGTCAACTGGTGAAAACCCTCTTCCTGATTTAAAGACAGCTGCCTTCTTGCTATGTCCTCACATGACAGAGAGGGAAAGAGAAAGAAAGAGAGCACTGGTTTCTCTTCTTATGGGGGCATTAATTCCATCATGGGGGCCCTACCCTCATGACTTCATTTAAACCTAATTATCTCCCAAAGACACCATTTCAAATACCATGATATTAGGAGTTAAGGCGTCCACATTGAATGGTGGAGGACAGAATTCAGCCCACAGCAATCAATTTGCAGTTCAGGTGCAAAGTAGACCAAATCTCAAAGTGAGAAAAGTGGTTGAGACTCATTGGAGAAGGAGGATGGGGAGTGAAAGAGCTTGGAGTGGGCACTATTAGGAAACCACAGGCCCACCTACCCTCGTGGCATGCCCTGACCGTTGGTGTAATGGCCAGACCTTCAGGAGCTAGAATTCATGGCTAGGATTCACTGTTGTGAAACTGAGTGTCTTACCTTCTCTGGGTGTAAGTTTCTCTATCAGTAAAATTCCGACTGTAGAAAATAGTGCTGCTTATGCCCACAAGCCATTCCCCTTTCTTGTGCAAGCAGTCTTTTGGTTTTCCTTTGATCAGCTTATGTCCTTGTGGCTTTACCCTCCACCACCACCCTGCCCCAGCTTGGAAATGGGGTGTGTCATCTGGGCCCAATCTAGGAGAGTGGGGTGATTGGCTCAGACATAAGCATGTGATCTCACCTAGACTAATGAGAGTCTTCCCCAGGATATCTGATGGAAACTTTGGGTTCCATCAGAACCTTTGGGAGGAGACTTTCTCTTTCCCCTGGGGATAAGGACCTGGGAGGTTGGACCCCTGGGCAGCTATCTTTGCCACCCGAGGGAATAGTCTGCCTGAGGATGAGGCCAACACAGAAGAAATCAGAGCCCAGAGAAGGAGAATGACAGTGTCTGAAACTGAACCTCTAGGCTGTGCCAGGAGTCCACTGCACTGTTAAACTTTCCAGTTAAACAAACTAATAAGTTATTTTTGGTGTTTCTCACCTGTGCCCATGTCACCTTATTGTCTCAGGTTTGGAAGCGCCACACTGCCTTTCAGTGCAGAAGAGAATTGTAATGTGTCCAAAATCTCATAGGTGTCAGGAACTAATACCCTCCTTGACCCTCACAACACCCGGTAAGATAGCAGAGCCACTGTTCTTGGGGATGGTAGGCACTATGGGTGCCCCCCCACCCACATCTGCAAGTCAGGTGGTCCCATCCCTTCCTAAAGTACTGAATCAGGGCAGGCACGTGACCCAGTCCTGACCACTCAGACGTGAGGAGAAACCTGCTGGGTGGGGCTCCCGAGCGCCACGTCTGGGGTCCTCGAAGAAAACTTCCCGCGAACTTGCTTCGTGGTGAGAAGGAAATCCTGAGGCACTCACTGCAGAACAAAAAGTTGGAAAGTGCCAACCTCTGGGGTTGAGCCATTAAATTAGCCACTTTGTGATATGTTCTATGTCAAGACTCCCCAGAATGGGAGATAACAGTCATCTCTTTCAACCAATTTGGAGTCAAGATTTCTGTTACACTCAGAACCATTGTGAGCAATGCACTCCCATTTTATAGATGACAGAGGTAATTTCTGAGAGGGGAAGTTGCTTTCTCCCCTTTTATTGTCTAGGTCATTTTGGCTGGGTGCAGGTGACAGAAACCCAACTCCAGCTGCTTAAGAGAAAGGGAAGTTCAGAGTACAGGAGTAAACCAACGTCCTGCAACTGGTGAAAGGGTAAACTGAGGTACAGTCATGCAATGTTTTATTATTGCTTAGCAATATAAAGGAACAGATTACTGATACACCAATGACATGGAAGAACTTCAAATGCGTTATGCTAAGTGAAGGAAGTCAAACTCACAAGGCCACAGACTGTGCGATTTCATTTATATGCCATTCTGGAAAAGACAAAACTTTAGGCACAGAAAGCACTTCAGTGGTTGCCAGGTGGTTGAGTTGTGGGGAGAGCAGAGAGCAGATGACCAGGAGAATGTGGGATTTGGGAGCTGAGGTTAGAACTGTACTACATCTCCATTATGGTGCTAGTTAAATGTATTTGTTTGTCAGTACTCATAGAACCACAGTGAAAAGGGAGAATTTTGCTGTATGCATATTATACTCTAAAAACATTAAATTAAAAGTCCTGGGGTCAGATGGAGAGTACCTACTTAATGGGTACAGAGTTTCTGTTTGGGGGGGGTGACAGTTTTTGGAAATAGATAGTGATGATAGTTGCATAACATTGTGAATGTAATTAATGCCACTGAATTGTATGCTTAGAAACAGTTAAAATGGCTTTTTTATGGTTTGTTGTTATTCTTTTTTTTTTTAAAGATATTTATTTATTTGAGAGAGTGAGAGATCACAAGCAGAGGGAGGGAGAGGGAAAAGCAGACTTCCCTGCTGAGGAGGGAGCCCCAACTGGGATTTGCTCCCAGGACCCTGGATCATATCTGACCTGAAGGTAGACGCTAAATTGACTGAGACACGCAGGCTCCCCTAAAATGGCATTTTATGGGACGCCTGGGTGGCTCAGTTGGTTGGGCCACTGCCTTCGGCTCGGGTCATGATCCCAGTGTCCTGGGATTGAGTCCCGCATCGGACCCTCCACTCAGCAGAAGTCTGCTTCTCTCTCTGCCTCTGCCTGCTTGTAGCTTGTGCTCTCTCTCTATGACAAATAAATAAAAACCTTTAAAAAATAAAATGGCATTTTATGTTAAATATATATATATATATTTTAAAGATTTTATTTATTTTATTTGACAGACAGAGACCACAAATAGAGAGAGAGAGGAGGAAGCAGGCTCCCTGCCGAACAGAGAGCCCAATACGGTGCTCGATCCCAGGACCCCGGGATCACTACCCGAGCTGAAGGCAGAGGCTTTAACCCACTGAGCCACCCAGGCACCCCATGTTAAATATATTTTACCACAAATTTTTTCTGTATAGTTGACATAATATTATATTATATTATATTATAATATTATTATATTAGTTTCAGGTATGCAATTTATATACGTTACAAAATGCTCACCACGGCAAGTATAGTTACCATCTCTCACCACACAGAGTTGTTATTGACTATATTGCCTATGCTGTACTTTTTTTTCTTTTTAAAGATTTTATTTATTTATTTGACAGAGATCACAAGTAGGCAGAAAGGCAGGAAGAGAGAGAGGGGAGGAAGCAGGCTCCCTGCAGAGCAGAGAGCCCAGTGCGGGGCTCGATCCCAGGACCCTGAGATCATGACCTGAGCCGAGGGCAGATGCTTTAACCCACTAAGCCACCCAGGCGCCCTGCCTATGCTGTATTTTCATCCCCATGACTTATTTTATAATCGAAAGTTTGTTTCTCTTAATCCTCTTCACCTTTTTCTCCTCTCTGCTCTTCCTTCCCCCTCTGACAATCACTACAATTTTTTTTTTAAAGTGAAGAAAATAAAAATTAAAAAAAAGGACCCAGGCATAGATTTCAGGCATGGCTGGATCCAGGATTCTCTCCATCTCTCAGGCTTTCTTTTCCACTGCCTTGATTTTATTCCCAGGAGGCTCTCCTCAGATGATGACAGAGATGGCCTTGGGAAGTTCCCAATATACTTCCTCTCAGCTTAGCAACATAAGAAGGAGGGAAGTGCTTCTTTCCCACTGGTCTCATTGGCTTGCCTTGGGACATGAGCTTGCCCCTCACCCAACCACTGGGCCTGGAGTACTCCACTGGCCAGCTCTGGGTTATATGTGTATTCCCAGAGCTGGGGTGAATACTTCCACTGAGACCCCTTGGAAAGAGTGCAGAGGGAAGGATCTCAAAGAAAACCAAGGAGCTTTGCCAGGAGCCCCTACACCCAAGTTAAATGTTGAATGGCCCAGCCGCAATTCTCGGCCCGACATTTATGCAGGCTGTGCCATTCTGTCCTTACATTCTCTCCAGCAAAGCCCACGTAGGTACAACATACACTCATCATTCCATCCCTGGGTTTGCATAAAAACCCACGTCCACGAAGTAGCAACTGCAATGTTTTTCAATCACACAGCAAAGATATTTAAAAATATCACCCATATGTGTTTTAAATACAGGCAAATAGCTGGCAAGGCAGTCGGCTTCACACCCGCGTGCCATTCTGAGTTATAATCTTCTCGTTTCCAACTCTCAAAATCACACGTTGAAGGCCAGACAAGCTCAGAACACTGCTAAGGCTGTGCGTCTACCCAGAATCTTCCCAAACCACACAGCCTTGCTTTCTTTCCTGGTAGAGGAACATCTATGATCCCGGGAAGGAATTTAAGTGCTCTTAGACTTGAGCTGAATCATTTGCCCCCCCACTGAGAATACAGAAATGGAACCAGGAAGATTTTTAGTGAAGTTTGAGGAAGTTTCCAGCCTCCTTAATGAAAGCCATTTTCTTACCAGTCCAGCCCACACCAGCTTTCTGAACACCCCCTGTCTGCCTGTCTGCCTGCCTGCCTGTCTATCATGCTATTTGGTATTAAAGTCTTTAAAATTCGATCTTGTTGGGGCGCCTGGGTGGCTCAGTGGGTTGAGCCGCTGCCTTCGGCTCAGGTCATGATCTCGGGGTCCTGGGATCGAGTCCCGCATCGGGCTCTCTGCTCAGCAGGAAGCCTGCTTCCTCCTCTCTCTTTCTCTGCCTGCCTCTGCCTACTTGTGATCTCTCTCTGTCAAAAAAATAAATAAAATCTTTAAAAAAAAATCGATCTTGTTTATATTACAATCTTATAACTTAAGACTCCCCACATTTTCTCATCTTCCAGATTTAGACTTTCTTTTAATAACCAAAATAATACCCTTCCACTATAAATAACACATAACTGCAACTCTGTTTAAAATTATAATAGGCATTCTTTATCTCATACAAGAAGTACAGAGGTAGCTAGGTCCAATTTTGGTGTGATCGGTGGCTACATGATATCAATTTTCTACCCTGCCATCCTCTGTGTGGCCTCTACCCTCAGCCTGCTTTCCATCACGGCCCCAATATGGCTACCCCTGCACCAGACATCACATCTAGGGACAGAAATGTCCATACGAACTTTTCCTAGAAGCACTTCAGCAGCCCTTACCTCACATCTCTTGACTATAACTTCATTACATATCCACTCTGAGGCCAGACGCCAGCAAGGGAAATGAGTGGAGCAACACCAGGCAGAGAAGGAGGAGGAAGAGGAGCAACACCAGGCAGAGAAGGAGGAGGAAGAGGAGAAGGAATGGAGGAATTTGGGCCACGGGGAAGGAGAAATCAGAGAGGTCTTGGAGAGCTTGTGTAATTTTCTCTTTATAATCTCTCCTGAGACGGGTGCACATTTTGCTGATTGCCTCTCTTCTCTTCCTAAATGCTCCCTCCTGGCCCCTGGCTGCTCCCTGATCCTTCTGCCACCTCCCTGCATGGGCTTGACTAAGGCAATTTCAAATTTCACTAGTCTTGTCGACTCCCTGCCCACTTTATATGAAGCTGGTCCGTGCTTATAGCCCTTATGTATAATCAATAAGCCCCCAAACTCTGGAATATGGAAAGTTTTTATTTTCAAGTTTGTGGCAAGCATTTGGCGACAAAAATCTGCCCAGGATTGGTACAATGTGTAGAGTTAAAAAACAACAACAACAGCAACAACCCACTTACTGTGGACAATCATACATTTTGCTGCAGAAATATTGATGTACTGGGCCACATAGGGTTTCCCAGACCTTGCATATAATATACAGTATATGGTATTCTGAAAACCTGAGGGAATTTGAATTCCAAAATACATCTGGTCCCGCAGGGTTTGGATAAAGCTGGTTATGAAGTTTGACGATGAGTATCATCATTGCCATTTTACAGATGAAGAACGGAGACGCAGCTAAGTTCAGCATCTTGCCCAAGTTTACATAGTGAGTATGGCCTAGATTTAAACTTGGGATGTCTAATGTCAAAGCCAAGACCATCACCCAATACAACGCTTTAATCTTTCACATCCACATGCACCATTTTTCCTGGACCTATGTGCCTTATATTATTATTTACTTAATATTTTTCTCTAACCTGGCTCACTTTTTGCTTAAATAAATGTCTTTGTAAAAGGAAACTTCCTATCACCATTCTAAATGGAAATCTGGCATCTCCTGCCATAAATAGAAAATAGCTACATGTAAATAAATACATTGAGAGTAAAGTAATGAATTAAAGCCTTGGCTGCCAGAAGAGCTGAACCAGAGACATGTTCTCTGTTTAAAAGGGAGATTCTTTTTCCAGAGACAGAGGTATTATAGACATTCTAGCCCCTCAGTGAACTGTGGGCTTCGGAGTGATCAGAAAGGCTGAGAGACACTTGAAAGATAGCCATCTTCCTCCCCGTGGGATTTGAGGTTATAGAATGTCCTGTGCATGCTCTAGAAATATCTGAAGGTCATAGACCACACTTCGGGAAATACAGAGCTCTGCACACTTGAGCAGCTGCCAGCTCGCAGCCACCGCATGGTGTCTGTGCATTTGCTGTCCACCTACTGCCCTTGGACGACAGACCCTATCGTCCACGATCCAACCTTGACTGATCAGCCCCTTCCCTTTCATTTTTGGCCATGACCCTGTAAGGATGTGGATCCAGAGCTTCTAGAGGCCTTGATGTCAGACTCATGGACAGAGTAGAAAGAGCAAGATCAAGCTGACATCTAGACAAAAGCAGACGGGAGGCAGCTCAGCTGAAATTGACATGAGCGCATTGACATGAGCTGATCATTAAGCTGCACCAAACTTGAGGGCGCTGCTGAGAAGCTTTCAGGTGAGGTCAGTTTGATGGGTCAGCCCGGCTGAATGAGGGTGCCCATTACTCACACCACTAGTCTGGGTGTTGCTGTAAGGGTATGTCCTAGATGTGATTGAAGTTTATAATCAGTTGACTTTAAGGGAGATTTTTCTCTGGCGATTCAATTAGTTGAAGCGGTCCTAGGAGCAGAACTGAAACTTCCCTGAAGAAAAGAAACTTCCTCCTATGGACAGCAGCTTCACCATAGACTTCCAGTCTGTTCTTCGTCATGGAAATCCCAAGGATTTCAGACTTGGCTATTGAGCCCCACAACTGCATAAATCAGTTCCTTGCAATAAATCTCTTACTATGTGTATCTCCTACTGGTTCAGTGTCTGGAGAGCCGTGCCTGATACAGTAGCAAAGGAGAACTTACATGGAAGACTATGCATGTTTAGACCATTTTAATAAATAAATGTAACTGTTTTATATTTCATTCATTCTTTACCACACTAGCAGGGTTTAATAGTTAAGCCTTTCCTGCACTCAAGGAAAAACAACTAATTTCAGTGCATTTGACCATCCTAGTCTGTTGTGGAAGAAGAAGGGAGAGGGGGAGACTGTAGAGGGTTATCAAAGGCCTTAGTCTAGAGCGTGCTGTGGGCAGGGACTGAACCTTTTTTCAGCACAGGTACTACCTCTTGCGTGTGGACTGACTACAAAACGGAGCGCTCACCAAGACAGTAGCCACTTCTTTCTTGCCCTCCTCAATGCTCATATTTTTGGGAACCCCAAGGCACCTTGCCTTAAGAAAACTGACATTTGGAAATTGAAACCTACCCAAATAATCAAACCGTCATCTTCAACAGTTACTGTGTACTCACTGCGCACCAGGTATATTCACTACATGATTTCAAGACCCTCACAGTGGCCCTGCAAAGAAACCCAAGTTCAGAAAAATGAAATGTTCCCAGGGCCACATGCTAAGTGGCACACAACAGGTTTAGCCCTGGTTTTTGTCATGAAGTCAAACAATGCATCCTTAAACAATATACAGTATAGGGTCACCTGCTTTTAAATTTTACATAAATAATATTGTACTGTTTGTAATCTGTAACCTGTTTTCTTTGCTAAGCACACTATTTGTGAGAATTGTCCATGTTGAATAGTGTGGTTCTGAATCATTATTCCCTCCGTTTATAGATTTCCATTGTGTGAATTCAGTACGATTTATTCTATCCAGCCTACTATTGATGGGCATTTGGGTTGTTACTTTTTTTCCCCTTTGTTTTTGTTTATTTGTTTTGTTCTTTTGCTATTATGGGCAATCTTTTGTAAACAATCTTATGGAAAGATACAAATCATTTATATCCTGCTGGATACACTTGGACAAGAATTCCTGGTGAATTTATCCTTAGAAATCGATTGCTGGGGCAATCGGCATGCGTGGTTTCTACTTCGCTAGATTCTGCCTGCCTGATTCTTTTCTAAGTAGTTGTACCAGTTACACCCCCACCAGCAGCAGTACATGAGGGTTCCAGTTGCTCTACATTTTTTTTTTAAGATTTTATTTATTTGACAGACAGAGATCACAAGCAGGCAGGGAGGCAGGCAGAGGGAGAGGGGGAAGCAGGTTCCCCTCTGAGCAGAGAGCCCGATGTGGGGCTTGATCCCAGGACCCTGGGATCATGACCTGAGTCGAAGGCAGAGGCTTTAACTCACTGAGCCACCCAGGTGCCCCAAACATTTTTGATATAACTTAGTATTATCTGGCTTTAAAATTTTGGTCAATCTGATGAGTGCAAAATGGTATCACATTTTGGTATTAATCTGAGCTTTTCCTAACAACTAGGGAGGCTGAGCTTTTGGGGTATTTGTTGGCAATTTGAGTATCCTCTTCTGTGAAATACATGTCTGGGGCTGTCACATGGAGCTCTAGAAAGAAATCTCTTTACACGAGGTCGTCTTGGGATATGTAAGTCTTTGTTTCTTTTGAAGCACCAACTTGCCAAAAACAGTTGACATTTAAAACCTTAACAAAGAAGAGAAATAGGGTGAGGGCTAAGGGGAAGTTGAGGCAAAAGAAGTGGGATTCTTCTCTGTTTCTCTCAGTGATGCCCCTTAAGAGTCAGCATTGAATGATGGACCTCATTCTAGCTATTTTTACAGGATTCACATGTTTCGGTTGGGATCTTCATGCTCCCACTCTGGAGTCAGGAAGGAAGCAGCACTCCCCTTTCTCACATGTGAAAAATGAGGTTTGGGAGGATCTAGGTGGGTTGCCCAAGGCCACATGGCATGGGGACTGAGTGGCTCAGGTATAAAACCTGCTAGGATCCCAGAACCTAGAACCAGGGGTGGAGACCACCAAGAACACTGAAGAGAGCACCAGGGAACCTCACTTGCGGGCCAAGGTGGATCCTGTCAGGGCAGTTGGATGGCCTAATAGCGGGGCTCATCAGATTTCAGGGAGCTCAGAGTCTTAGGTCAGGCTGAGAGCACAAAGCCACATGGCATCCAGGTTGGGTGAAACCACAGAACTGGCTCAGGAAGGGGTGCAGGGTCTGGCCTGTCAGTGGGACAGCACTAGGACCACTTGCTGCAGTGATAAGTAGGCCCCAGTGGTCCAGCATGAGAGGTGTGTTTCGAAGTCATGGGATAATCCTTAGCAGGTTTTCCTGAGTGAGGGTTTCTGTCTTCCATGTGTCATCCAGGAAATCAGGGTCCTCCCTACCCTTGACTCTTGCATCCTCCTGGGCCAGCCCAGGCATATTCTTTCCATGGTAAAAGGCAACCATGCAAGAGGACAGGTATAAACATACAACATATCTTGAGATGGAGGCTCAAACTGGCACAGCAACGCTTCACCTCGTTCTGTTAGCTGAAGCAGGTCATGTGGCCGGACTCAAGCTCCTGAGAGGCAAAGCTCCTGGATGTAAGTAAGGCACACAGCCAGGGAGCCAGAGGTTCAGGGTTCAGACAAAAAAGCCTGGAGTCAAGGCTTCTGCCGAACGCCATGCCACATCCGAAAGTGTCTCCCTTGAGCTGGCATCATCAGGCAGCCAGTGCCCAGCAACTGACTTTTAAATAAAATGTGGAGCACCCAGTTTCCTGTACCTAATCTCTCTTCTACATTCGTCTCTTGTCTGAGCCACCATCTGTCCCTCCACTCTGTGGTGATGCTTCAGCAATGGGACGAAGCCTCGCCAGCCAGGTTCCTTCCACCTTCATGCCTCTTAGCAACCTCCAGCAGATGCAAGTTTTCTGACACAGGCTCCCATGATTAGCACAGTCTCTTTAGTTAGCTTTATTTCCATTGCATTTATCGCCTCCCCAAGATTATCGTAATTCCATAGCCCTCCAGGATACACATCTCGAACACGGACATTTTCCTCCCTTGGGATTGGGAGGAAGAGTGGGACTCTGGGGGACTTGCTGGGGAGCACCTGCCCTCGAAAAGCAGACTTCAGCCTCTGGGGAAGTTTCCCTCTCTTAGGAGAGGCTGGGAGGTCAGAGCTGATAGGACAGCTCTGTAGGATTAGGGAACAGGAGAAATCCAGAGGACTCTGCTTGGATCTTAATCCGCTCTCTGACTCTGTGGCCCTGGGCAAGTTTTGTGCCTCACTGTCCTCATCTGTAAAATGAGAAGAATAATAATGCCTACTTAATGGAGTTGTTGTGACATTAAATCATTTAATTCCTAGAAAAGGCTTAGTACAGCACCTGGCACATGGTGATTAAATTATAGTTAGTTCTAAACATACAGATATTATATGGAGCTCCTGAGGGTCATCTATCACCCAGGCCTCCAGATATCACTTGTTTCCCCCAAACCTCACTGCGGACAGTGGCAGTCTGCATTTATGGAATGCTTACTGATGTCAGGCTCCTTGCATGCATTATCTGGTTAATTCTCACCACAACATTAAGAGGTACCACTGTGCATATGGGGAAACAGGTTGGACAAGGGGAGTGACTTGCTCAAGGTCACATCTCAAAAGTGGCAGAATCACGATTTGATTAAGAATTTGAACCAAGGGGCGCCTGGGTGGCTCAGTGGGTTGAGCCTCTGCCTTCAGCTCAGGTCATGGTCTCACTGTCCTGGGATGAAGTCCCGTGTCAGGCTTTCTGCTCAGCGGGGAGCCTGCTTCCTCTTCTCTCTCTGCCTGCCTCTCTGCCTACTTGTGATCTCTCTCTGTCAAATAAATAAAAATTAAAAATCTTAAAAAAAAAAAAAAAGAATTTGGACCGGGGTCCTTCCGATTCCAGCCCTGCTGAACTATTCCTGTCTTTGGTCTGAGAGAAATGGAGAGAGTAATGGATTTTGCGTCCATGACGTTGTTTCCTTCTTTCAACCACTTGTTGGGGACTTTCCCCCACCTCACAGTTAATGAAGCCCACTCAAGGGATGGAGTGACTTGCCCAAGGGCCCACACCCAAGAAAGTTTAAGCCCTGGTCTCCATTTAAACACAGGTCCGGGGCATCTGGGTGGCTCAGTTGGTTAACCATCTGCCTTCGTTTGGGTCATGATCCTGGGGTGCTGGGATAAAGACGCACATGGGGCTCCCAGCTCAGTGGGGAGTCTGCTTCTCCCTCTCCTTCTTTCCCGGCTTCTGTGCTTGTGTGCATGCTCACTCTCTCTCTCTTCCTGTCTCAGGTAAATAAATAAAATCTTAAAAAAAAAAAAAAACAAAAAACAAAAAACAAGGGACTCCTGGATGATTTAGTCGGGTAAGTGGCTGCTTTTGGCTCAGGTCATGATCCCAGGCTCCTGGGATCGATCCTCTTTTTAGGTTCTCTGCTTGGTGGGATGTCTGCTTGTCCCTTTCCCTCTGCTCCTTCCCCCACTTGTTCTCTCTAGCTCACTCTCTCTCAAATAAAGAAATAAAATCTTAAAAAAAAAAAAAAACAACAAAAAAAACAGGTCTGACTTCAGACTCATTCTAGGCTGTCCAATGCTGAGATACACGGCAGTTGATTTTGTGTCCATGATGTCATTTAGTTCTTCCAAATGCCTGTTTGAGGACCCTCATTTTATAATTGAGCATACTGAGGCATGGGAGAGAAACTAGCACATGGCAGAGCAGTGATTTAAGCTCCTTCTCCTGGACCCAGTGTTCTTTTCCCTGACTTTGGCCAGGGAAATTGTTGCCCAGGGAAGGGAATAGGAGGAGAGAAGGCAATTCTAAAGGAATAGGGGTGCTCCGAAGTCTAGCTTTGGGTTCAATCTCTTCCTGCTAGCCAGCCTGGGTACTCACCAGAGCCTCAGTGGTCCCAGGGCACTTGGCTTGGAGGTGGGGTTGGCGTATACACCAAGTGTCCACCAGGTGGGGCTTTTGCCAAAGGCCGGGCTCCAGGAGGCCCCAGCAGAGGCGTTGCTGCCCCACCCTGGAAGGTAGCACTGGGCGCACACAAGCGCATGTATCACCGCTGTATGCTCATTCACAGGCACACACAGGCTGTGTAAGTCTGTGTGTGAGCACACAGGTGTGTCCCAGAGAATATGTTTCTGGCTTGTGTTCAAATGTGCACAAATGAATGTGTGGTGTGCATGCAGGTGTGTGTGCGCATGTGTATGTAAAGGTGTATGCATGAGAGCGTGCATAGGGGTGTATACAAACTATGTCTGTGAGAGCAGGTGTGTATATGTGTGTGCACAAAAGGGGGGATGGTACATGGGTGGCAGGTTAGACCCTGGCCTGAGGTACTGAGGATCATTTAAAAGTCTCTCTCGTATGCTGTTTTCACAGGCAGGGTCTGGGACAGGGCCCCCGATGCCTGGCACATTTGCCAAAGATCCTGATGGACCCCAAGGGTTTGGAGCAGAAGGGCTCATGCAGGAGGGTTAGATTTGCTTCCTGGGTCATGGAGCATTTGAAGTGGAGGGGAGGCTTTGCTCCCCCAGGCACTGAGGGGTTCACAGAGGTTTCTGGGGTTGAAGGGATGGGGACCCAACCTCAAAGGAGAGCTTCCAGAATCTTCATCCTGGGCCCCCTGAGCTCTGGAGAGAGGCTGGAGACTGTGAGTTTAAGGGAAGGCTCTGAATTTCAACCCAGGCTGAGCCCCTCGCCAGCTGGGAATTGAATTAAAAAATTCAAAGTGAGTTCAAAGCCCCACAGAGATTTACAGGCAGCTGAGAAAGGGAAGGGGGTGGTATTCAGGGTTGAGAACCTCAACCTTGACATCAAACAGAACAGGATTTGACCCCCAGCTCAGTTGCTTACAGGCTGGATGACCTTGGGCAAGTCACTTACCATCTCTGAACCTTTGTTTCCTCAGCTATTAAGGGGAGGAAATGACAATACTTACCTCCAAGTGCTGTTACAAAGAGGAAATTAGATAATGGGCAGAGCGAGCCCAGCTTAGGGAAAGCAGGCCATAAATGGCAGCATTATTATTTTCCTGTCCTTTGGGGACCAGTGGATCATCTTTTGTTTTGGGGAACCTAAGAGCCGAGAAATCAGAAGGCTTAAGGAGGCTGAGAGAGTGGTAATTTAGGGACTGGCTCCTGGGGTGACAGAAACAACCCCTATTAGCTACGCTTTGTCTGAATGGCATCTTCCAGAAGTACCTACATTGCTCTCCCTCCTGCCCTGAGCAGGGCCAGCAGAAAAAGCTAAAGCTAGGGTCAGGGCTTCTGTAGCAGGACTGTAAAAGTGCATAGTTTCTCACTGCGCTTCTAAACCATGCTCAGCCACTGTCCTGTTGAGTGAACTTGGACAAGATATTCTGTCTTCCTGACGCTCAGTGTTCTCACTGGCAGAATGGATACAGCCATGATAGATGTGAGATTTGGGGAGAACGTTAGAAAGGTCCCTGGTGCATAGTAGGCATCAATATGACCGTGATGATGACAGTGCAGCAGTAACACAGGGACAAAATAAAAATTGTAACGATTCACATCTCTCTATCTCTCTTTCTTTCTTTCTTTTTCTTTTTTTTTTTTTTTTTTTTTTTTGGTTTGGCTTCCTATTTTGCTGACTAAATGAAATGTGAGAACCTCAGATGTGAAGAAGGAGCAATGAGAGAGGGAAGGGGCAGACATGGAGGACAAGGGAGGAGGCACCAGGGAAGACTGAGCAAGTAAGAGTGAGTGATGAGCGGGAGAAGGTGGGCGAGACATTTGAGGGGAGAGGAATTACAAATAGAGACTAGAGTGGCTGTTTTAATGAAGGGAACTTCAGGGAAGAAGCAAAAAGGATTGTTAAGATGTTAAGTGCTTCATACCTTGCCCCTTAAGAAAAGCTGCAATAACAGTCTACACTCTTCATCAGGTTTTAGGGGTACAATTTGTGGAGTTTTATTTAAGTGGGTGGGTGGGAGTGCTGGTGAGGGTGCTCAGTTCTTCTCAGGGCACAGGAAAGACCCATGGCTGTCCTTGGGAGCTCACAGTCTTGGGAGCCGATGGAGGAATCAGTGCCCTAGTGGGCATGAAGCCAAATGGGGACACTCGTGCCAGAGATGTGGGACCTAGGAAAGATGGAGAGCCAAATGGGTTCCCTCAGTTCCGCGGTGGTTGTTTGGGAGGTCTTAGGTCACTGTCTGGTTTGCACACTCCACTGCTAAAATGGGATGCAGAATTGGAAGGCAGGTTCCTGCCCAGGGACCAGCTTCTCAGGGGCTCAGCAAAGCTGTGTGCATGAAGAGGAGCCTGTGCCAGTGAAGAGCAGAGTCCTAGAAACTCTAATTAGCTAATGTTTCTAAATCTCCTGGAAGCTGCCAAGTGCCAAGTGGTGTTTCATTCCGGGGATGCTCAAAGAAAATCAGTCTTGGTTCTGCTATAGCTACAGCTCTGAAAGGGACCCTGGGCTATTACATGAGCAGAGCTGTTAGGATGCTTGAACAAACAACCAGACATGGCAGAGTCAAGTCATTTTAATAAGGATATAGTTTTCAGTTAAAATGTTTTGTGCTGTTGGTAAAAAAGGAACATTTTTTTGGTTTGTTTCCTTAAATCTGTAGCATGCAGACACCTCTACCTGGGGCTTGATTTTTGTGTAGGGTGTGAGGTAGGGATCTGATTCTATTTTCTTTTTCCCATATGGGTAGTCAGTTGGTTCAGCACCATATTGAAAATGAAGTTGTCTTTTCACCACTAGTTTATAAGGCAAGCTCTGCGATGTAAGTCCATTCTGTACTTGTATGAATCTATCCTAGGCTTTTATTTTTTATTTTTTTTTAAAAATATTTTATTTATTTATTTGACAGAGAAAGATCACAAGTAGGCAGAGAGGCAGGCAGAGAGAGAGGAAGAAGCAGGCTCCCCGCTGAGCAGAGAGCCCAACGTTGGGCTCGATCCCAGGACCCTGGGATCATGACCCAAGCCGAAGGCAGAGGCTTTAACCCACTGAGCCACCCAGGCGCCCCTATCCTAGGCTTTTAATTTTGTTCCCTGAGTCTATTTGTCCTTCTGCCTCACTGTTTTTATTATTATAGCTTTATAATTAGTCTTAATATCTGATAGGAAAAGTTCCTATACTTTATTATTCTTTAAATGCCCTGACCTTGGCCCTTGCATCTCCATAAGAATTTCAAGATGGGCTTGGCCTGTTCTGTGAAACACTTTATTGGGATTTTTATTGGAATGGTCTTAAGTTTATTGATTAATTCGGACAGAAATGACATCTTCACCATATTAAGTCTTTCAGCCCATGAACAGTCCATGTTCATGGACTGCCTCTCTATTTAGTCCATTCTTCTTTCATGGACATCTCAGATGGATATGGCATTCTGTGGTATGTTTATCTGTCAGGGTCTCAGGAGAAAACAGATTCCCTCCCACCCCAAAAGAATAAAGATTTCTGATGATAAAGTATTTGTGATCATAAGAAATTTTAGATAATAATGTGAAAATTATTAGTGGCCTCTAAACCCATTTTCTAGAACTAATTCTGTTAACTATATGATATCGAGTTTTCTTTAACTTTTTCCTAAGTACCACACTTTAAGCAGAGATGGGATTATTTCTTAATATCCTATAGCCTAGATATGTTTATTTTGTCTTATATCCTAGATATCACTTCAACACATATAAATAACATTAACATTTCTTAATAATTGAATAGTGTTGTGTGGTAGGTCAGGGTCCCAGAAGGTACACTCAGCCAGGATTTGTAAATGAGACCATTTACAGAATTGTGGGCAGGAGAATGTTGAAGCACCCAGATGCTTACAAGAGGAGGAAGACATTTCCACCTCAGATCTCAAAGGGTGTGGGGAGGGAGAGAGCCTAGTGAGAGCAGAAAGACAACTTGACCAGGACTGTGTCTGTAAGAGAACCCCATCACTGTCAGAACTGCAGTGAGGTAGGGAAGGAGCTGGGAAATAAATACCCTAACCTTTCCCTCTTCCCACCTTCTTACTACCAAACAGGTCCCCCATTGGCCAAATCCATCTGGATGCCAGAGAACAAGGGAGCCTGGGAGATAGAGTCCACAGAGGCTGGCTTCCTGGGGCCCCCGGGCAGGGGTAGAGTGAATGGGGAAGGAGGGACAAAAGGAGCATAATCAGCACATTACAAATACACTGGTTTAACTAGTCTCCAACAGGAGTCAGGCAAAGGGAGACTGACCCTCTTGTGTTGTCCTCTCCAGTCTGATTGGTCAATGAGAATTGGACTTGGGTAACACTGCAGCTCTGCTTTCTGGCCATCCGCTTTTTCACCCATTTTTCCTCCCCATAAGAGACAGGGCAAGCTCAAGCGCCCCAGGCCTGATGTGAGTGAACTAGGTGTCAGGCCTGGCTCTGCTCTTTCACAATCATTTGACCATTTCTCTCTCAGGACCTTATTCTTTTCACCTGCAGTTTGGGAATGCAGATTGCTATCCCATGCATCGTGAGACCACAAACAACGATAGCTACTAGATATGGCACATTTACATAGTGCTTCACAGAAATTAACTCTTTTAATCCTCAACATTTTTGTACGATTATTAGCACCATTGTACACCTGGCAAAATGAGGCACAAAGAGGTAAAGTCACTTGCTCGAGGCCACAGAGCTTGTAAGTGGCAGAGCTGGAATTCATATCCAGACAGTCTGACTCCAGAGTCTTGCTTCTAACAATATATTATGCTAAAGATTTACTTATAAGCATCCAAAAACCAGTAGGTGCTTAGTAATAGTAGAGGTTGACAGCATTGTGTTTGCACATAAGGAGTTGGTGGTTTGGTCTTCAGAGTTGGTCACTCCAACCTCTGGATCTGGGACCTAACCATGGGCCCACGTCCAGGAGTCCACACCCCTGCAGGTGTCAGCCAGGCAGTACCATATCCCCTACTCCACTCGGAGGGCTGTCTAATGCTTCCAGATAAATTTGGGGGTCTCTAGCTGTCTTTCTCCCTGCCTGGCAGCTGCGGTGGGCAGTACAGAGCTACCGAAGGACATTTTCTTTTGTTTCAGCTTTGATGCTGGGGATTTCGCATATCATTATGTTCATGGCTAAGGACCTGCCATTATCTTCCCTGGGATTCTTACACAGTTTATGAATTTCCTAAAGGATTCAGCTCTCTGTCTGCTTCTGCTTTCAGGGTAGTCTATTCCAAGCCACACTCTTCTTCCTCTGGGGCAGGGAGAGGGTGTCATCTTTTCCATTGTAATTTTTAAAATACTTACCTTGATAAGTTGGTCTTTGAGAATCAGGAATCAACAAGGAACCTGCTTAAGTATTTTTATATCTGCACGTGTGTGTTTGTGTTTGGGCAGGGAGTGTGCATGAAGAACATGAAAAACAGATTTTCGCAAAAATATTTAATATTTTAGTACTTTAGTTTTTAAATCTGAGGCTGATTACAAAAAGAGTGTTTCCTGGTTTACCGTCTTTCATTAAGGACCACCCATAATAATATCATTTCCCCAGCTAACTCTGTTTGGGGGTAAACACTTAACTGCTTAATTCATTATTGCTGAGCTTGAGACGGTAACAGATGCCTTTGGAATATAAGCCCTCACATCTAATAAGGCACTGGCTCACGATGCGCTTGGAATATGGTGGGGAGAGATGGCTGAAATTTATTTTGTGAATAAAGCAATAAGCCACTAAGCAAAGCTAATATGTTTCGGCCCAGGCAGAAAGACACGATCATTCAGTATTTATGTAGCAACCCGTTCCTCAGTGGGACTGCAAGTTTCTACCATTAAAATTGTCAGAATTCTTCAGAGACCCACTGCATTAAGTCATTTAAAAATATCACAGACTTAAAACAATCTGAATTATTGGATTTTCTTGCTGCTCTTCAGTAAGCATGTTTGCTGTGGCAATTTCCTGCTCGGTCAAAGGTGCAGCCTATGTCAGTCAGGAAAGTAGAAAAGTTCCATGCAGAATTTTTATTCTGAAGCCCAATAGTCCTAACAACTGAAAAAAAGTCAGACATAAATTTATTTTTTTCTTTTAACTTTTTCTTTTGACATAATATTAAATTCCCAGAAATGCTGCAAGGAAAGTACAAATTGCTGTGTACACATCATCTAGAGTCCTCAGGTGTACCATTTTGCAACATTTGCTGTATCATTCTAGTAGATAGATATAAACAAATACATGCATATTATTTTTGCCTGAACTATTTGAGAGTTAGTTGCAGACATGATGAGGTCTGTTCCTTTACCCCTAAATATCTCACTCTGTTCTCTAAAAAACAAGCCTCTTTTGTTATATAGCCACAATACAATAATCAAAACCAGGAAATTAACATTGATACAATGCCATTATGCAATCTATTGACTTTATCCTAAATTTCTCATTGGCTCTAATTAATGCACTATACAGTAAAAGAAAATCCTGGGTCATATGTTTTAATTGGTTGTCAAGTCTCTTTTGCTTCTTTAATCTGGAATAGTTCCTTCATCTTTCTATGTGTTTCATGTGACATCAACATTTTTAAAGAAAACAGGCTATTTTGTAGAATTCCCCCTTCACTTGGGTTTGTCTAATATTTCTTCACAATTAGATTCAGGTTATGTACTTTTGGCAGGAATATCACAGAAATGATGCTGTGTCCTTCTCAGTACATCATATCAGGAGGTACACAATGTCAATTTATTCCATGACTGCAAAGTCAGACATAAATTTAAAATTATCTTTCATCAAAACCTTGGTTTGTTAAAAATTGCTTTGAAGGGTTTCACACTCACTCCAGATTTTCTATTACAGGTCTTTAAAAAACAGACTCAAAGACAAGGAAACTGCAAGCTTTACAGATGCTCAGGAGAAAATGTAGCCATTTAAAAAAAATTGCAATGTGATAGTTATGAAATTTCTCTAAATTCATTTTGCAGAATGAGAGCTGTAATTTAAACGTGAAGTTATCGAGAGCTGAGATAAACCACACATCACGTGCAATTTAATCTGGCAAGGAAACAGGCCACTCGGAATTGCTAACTAGGCCTAATTCATTACATCTTGGTGAATGCTGTACTTTTGGTCTTACGAGTCTTTCAAATTGTACATTAATATATTTACCCAGGCCTCATGGAAAATGTATGGGGATGGTAACAGAAATACTGTATCCTTGTTTAAATCACATTACATTTTTTAAACAGCTCAAGTGATTGCTCAGAAAGATCACACCTTCTTCTGAAGCATTTATGAAACAATTATTTACATTACATTAAAAACTTTAATTGCCTCGAAGCACGTGCTCCAAGACACAAATATTGGAAAATCATCAAAAATATCCATCACGATTCTCTCTCCTTTACAACTCTTCTAAACTTTATCTTTTTTACAACCTTCTGTATTGATCTATTGTCCCAGACCAAGAGTGATGTCAGAAGTCCAAGCTGGGTCATAAAAAGAGAATATAATTTCCATTTGCTGTCTATAAAAGCAAATCTTTTGACCAGAGAAAGAGGGAGGAAGCGTTCTTTTGGGGGGAGTAGGGAGGAGGGTGGGGTGGGATTTGGCAGGGGACTTGCCAGAGAGGGAGCGTGACCCCAGGGTCAAGAGTGGGGGTGGGATAAGTGGGTTAGTGATGGAGGGATTTAGGGGGTCTGAGATCCTCTTGGGGGTGGGATGTTGGGAGGGGACTGGGAACCTCTGGCTTGCACAGAGGCAAAAAGAGGGAAAAATGTAAAGGAAGAAATTTATCTCTCATCCCTATTGTCCAAGGTCAGAAATTGCAGAAGAGGTAACTTCCCTCGAGCTGGGCTAAAGACTTTCTCCCAAAAGACAGTCGTAATAAAGGAGCCTCATACTGCAAAGGACCTGAGGTCCCCAGCTAGAAGTCCCCTCGGATAATAATGATGATAACAATAGCAGAAATTTCTGTAGTTGTTGAGAATCCTAAAGACCCCATAGCAGGGCTACGGCCCCCTCAACAGATCATAACAATAAAAGCTAACCCATTCTACGCAAATTATAAAAGCCAACTCACTGAGGGGGTTAAAGTGCTCCAGAGATTTGGCTAAGGATCCCTTCCAATAATCATCGAAACAGTAAAAGGGCCTCCCATTCTAAAGTTATGAGGAGCCTTTTATCTCTAGACCCCCAAATAATAACAGTTATAAGAACTCCTATTGCGAAGGATCTGAAGCCCGCCCCCATCCCCTCGCCCTGCAAGGAACCCTGATCTCTGACTAAGGCGCCGCTCCCCAATAATAAGCAAAACAATATAATGGCTTGGAAACTGCGCGCGGCAGTGGTGCTATTTCCCACGACTCAGTGGCGCCCCCGGGCGGCTTCCACCGGCCCGCTGGCAGGCTCCCACACGCCCGCCGGCCCGCGAGTCTACGCGGCCCTACCTGCGAGCTGCAACCCTCCGATCCGAAGCTTAGCTGGCGGAGGAGCGGTAGCAGCCCGAGGCACGTGTTGTGTGTCCTCTGATTGCAAAAGAAAAAAAAAAAAATCATCGCAAACTATTAACTTTTTTTTAAGTATGCAATGCAGGGGGTGGGGGGGTAGACAGGTGCGAAGTGGGGGGTGTTGGCGTTCCGCTTGCCGGCCTCCCGCAGCCCCCCCTCCCAAACTTCCCTTTGCATTGATCAGCACGTTACGTCAGTATTGATAAGTTTGCAAAAAGCCAAAGTCAAGTGCAATCGCGCGGCACACCGACCCCGGACTTGGGGGGGAGATGCAGCGAGCGCTCCGCGGGCCCGGGAGCCGGCTGCAGGCAGGGCAGCGGCGGCGCCGTCGCCTCTCGAAGAGGCTGCCTCCCCCCCACCCTCCCCTCCCGCCCCATCCTCGGCCGCCTCCCCCGGGCGGGCGCCGAGCTCCCCGCCCGGCGCGCTCCGCCCGCGCCCTCCGGGGGTCGGGGGGGCGCACGACTCCCGGGCCCGGCGGCGGCGGCGGCGCGGCGGCGCCGAGGGGCAGCGGGTGGAAGGAGGCCGGGGGACGCCCAAGGGGCCCCGGGCGGCGGCGCTCAGGGCCCGGGCGGCCGGCGGCGGCCCCGGGGCTGGGGGGAGTCCAGCCCGGATATTGAGTGCAGCCATTGAGAAAAGCCAAACTCTTGTGTGTGTGCGTCTCGAATAGCCCCCAAGATGGCCGCCAATGTGGGATCGATGTTTCAATATTGGAAGCGATTTGATCTACGGCGACTCCAGGTTAGTGCGGGCAGCGCCGGCCGCGCGGCCGTGGGGAGCCCTAGGGCGCGCCCTGGGCGCATTGGGGAGGTCCCCGGGAGGGTGGGCGGGCGCCCCGGGGCGGCGGGCGGCGGCTGCTGGGGCTCGCTGGGGCTCGGCTGCCCGCTGCCCATCGATAGGTATTAGGAATTGATCTCGCCGCTGCTCTTTGTTCGGTTCAATCATCGATTAGCCGCCGCGACCATGGAGAAGCGCTAGTGAGCCCTCGGCCCGGGGAGCAAGCCGGCGGGAGAACGGCCGAGCGAGGCACGGGGAAAGCAGAGGCTGCGGTCCCGGGCAGGGGGCTGCCGGCGGGACCCCCGGCAGCCCCCCTTGCGCTGCACTTTGCGCGCCTCCCAACTTCGCGGCGCCCGGGGAGGCCGCGGAGCGCGCCGCGTGCCTGTCCGCGGCCGGCTGGGGCTTAGGCGAGGGAGGGAGGGAGCTGGTGGGTAGGGAGGTGGAGGAGGAGGAGGAGAAGGAGAAGGGAGGAGGAGGAGGCTGCTGGGGTTGGCGTGGAGGCGGCTCCGCGCCCCGCCGGCCGCCGGCACCTCGGCCGCCGCCGCCTGCCTGGCTGCGCAGCCCAGACGCGCCGCCACCCAAGGGCCGTCGCTGCTGCCGCCCCAGCCGCAGCTGCCACCGTCACCGGACTGGCCGCCTGCGCCGGCAGACCTCTCCTCGGGCCGGGTTCTCGGGGTTCGTCTTTGCTTCTTGCCTTTACCCCCATTCCACCCTCTTTTTAAGTGCAAATGGGGCGGGCGGTGGAGATGGGCCCGGGGCGCGCGCAAGTTTGCGCTGCCGCCTCCGGGGCCGTGGAGAGCCTGGAGCTGCGCAGAGCAGGTGACTCCCGGCTCTCGGGCCCATGGGAACTTTTAAATGGGAGATTCCCCTGCAGTCTTCTTCCTCCTGCTTTCCCTCCCGCCACTCCCCTCTTTTCTTCTTTCTCTCTTCTCTTTCCCTCTCTTTCCCCAGGGCTACTCCCTCCCAAACACCAGCGCTTTATTCTCCACTCCACCTTTCTCTGGAAGTCTGTATGTCTCTCCTAGATTTGGGGGTGTTCTGTGCTAATCCCCTAGGAGGTGGGACTGGGGGTGGAATCTCAGAGAACACCCGCAGAAGGTACTGCTCTAGGCTCTGTACTTTCTGGGGTGCCCCAGGACGCTCCTGCCAAGTCCTCCCAAACCCTGGAGTCTTGCAAAGTCTCGGCATGCAGTGGGAACAAGGGGCGGGGAAGTGTTGCTGAGAACCAGGCGATTAGAACATCCTGCCTTGGCCTTGACATTCGCAGAAGAAGTGAGAGCATCAGTCTGGAGATAAAAAGGGACACACTTATTTCTTTTTTGAAAATCCGCCTGC
Organism: Mustela nigripes; assembly: GCF_022355385.1. NCBI lineage: Eukaryota > Metazoa > Chordata > Mammalia > Carnivora > Mustelidae > Mustela > Mustela nigripes. The sequence continues at coordinate 8,432,904 of NC_081564.1, forward strand.
AGATCTTCTTAAGTTTCTTCTGATAAGTGGTTCCTATACCCTCCTCCTCCTAGCCACTTCCCAGCCCCCTCCTTTCTAACCCCCCACTCGTCCCCTCCCCCAGCCATTGAGCTGAGAGAAAATCGGGGCACTCAGGCATGCAGTTAATAACTGCAAGTGCCTTGCAATTCCAGGTCCTCTCTCGAGTTGGGGCTACAGTTTGGTGACCAGCTGAGGCGGGCCAGGCTGTGAGCTGTGCTTGCCCGTTTAAATGATGCTAAAGTGGCCTTTCTGGAAGAGTGGGGGGGGGGGGGGGGAGGGGGGGGGGGGGGAGAGAGAGAGAAATAGAGAAAGAGGGAGAGAGGGAGTTGGGCAGCCACATTGGGCTTGGCACGAAGGCCAATGGTAATCGTATTCCCTGCTAATGTTTGTAAATGAGACCGGGGCACGGCTGGGGGGACAGCGTCTTTATTTATGATTGATGTTCTGTAACATAAGGAATGACAAGAACGTGGCAGACAAGAGGAGAGGAACCAGAAGGGCTGGCGAAAGCCCTTTGCAGGGTCCTATTGTTATTCTGGGCTGGAGAAAATTTCCGCGTCGAGATTTACAGCGCTGGTATTTGCTCCCGGTTGGCCAGAATGTCAGTTAACACAATTTTCATTAGATAACTCGTTTTCAATCCAGGGAGCTCCGGCTGCAGCCAGGAGGGGTGGCTAGAGCTGGGGCTGGGTGCTGAGGGGTGGGTGCGGCTCCCAGGGGGCCGATTTCTGAGCTGGGGGGAGGGGGTTTGAACCTCACTCGCTTCCTTCTCCAGCTCCTGGGTCTTTTGTGGAGCTGTTGAGGTCACCCAAATCTTGATTCCATTTGGACTCCGTTTGGACTCCCACTGATCTAGGAACCCTTTGTTAGGGTTTTAGAAGATGCTGAGGTAGGAAAGCAAATTTGAACTGGAAACGATGAAGGTGGAGGGGTGGAGATTCTTGTTCAGGTGAAGGGGAAATGGGACCAACACCCCCACCCCCACAGGAGGACGGTGGTGGTGTTTATTAAGAAAATGGCTGGTGTGTCTGGCACAAAAGGAGCAGGCTCTCAGGGAAGGGGGTAAGCTCATTTACATGGATATTAAGTGTGGGGGGGTGTCCCTGAGGGAGTCTGAAAGGCTGCACACTTCTAGAGAGCAGAGAAATAAACGTGGCAGCCTTAGCTGCATGCAAACATTGAGACCTTCACATCTGCCACGGTCCCCACCCTCGGCCTGAAGTGTTCAGTGGCTCCCCTGCCCGACAGGCCTGCGGCTTCAACCTGCATTCTCACTGATGGCATTTTTGTTGGAAACAGATTATGAGCCTAAGCACTTTTGCCCGGGATCATCTCTTGTGCATAATGCTAATGACTCCTACGCCACACTTTTATTTTCATTTTTTTCCCTTCCCACTTTCCTCTTATAGGGGAGATAACCAGAAAGGAAAACTTCTGCTGGCTTGTTCTGAGATCCCGGTAGGAGAGGCGGGCCCCCACCCCAGGCCCTGTGCAGGCCGACAGCTTTGAGCCCACTCGTCACGCGGCCCAGCTGCCTGTGAGTGTGAGGAGGTGTGTGGCTTCAATTCTTGGTTGTTCAGGTTCAGTGGTTTCTCGAAGCCTGGTTGCCGAGTGTTAAAGTGGCCGAGGCAGCAAAGGCGGCCTGTGTCCCCAGGCCAGACCATGCTGCTGACGCCACCCCAATCCTGGCAAGAAAGGTGACCTTGTACCAGCCCAGCATACAGCCCTCCGGAAGTATATATTTTTTCAAATATGGAAGCAGTCCAGTTATTCCTTCCAGCGCCGTCTCTGAACACAGCAGGGCCGTTTTCCTAGGATGGAAGTCAGTCAGCGAGTCTTAATGACTTACGGCTGATGGTAAAGATGCTCTGACATGTGGTACCCTATTCCAGGACCCCCGAAACTGCTTCCCCCTCTCTTTTCTCCTTTTTTTCCCTCTGCTGCTAGCAGTCCCAGAGACAAGAAATAAAATTCCATCCCAAAGATAATGCTAGGCATATTTCATTTGGTTATAAGATTGCTTTATGGTGAACATTACTAATGCAGTATTTTTTTATGGCTTTTCTGTGTATAATCATTGTAACCGGATTCATACCTTTATGATTTTCTTTTTCTGCTTTACTTTGCCACTTTTTTTTATGATGATCCAGGTCCAGTCTCCTGTGCTATCTTTTTGTTTTGTTTTTTTTTTTTCCTTTAAGAGAGCTAATCAAGCTGATGAGAGTTGACAGTGTCCAGGCGAAATGAGGGCTCCCACTCCCAATTCACATCTGTGTTTCTTAGGAGGAAAGAGTTTGGCTGGAAGGACCAGATAGGACAAGTTTTGGAGGAAGAGGCAAATTCTGCTTAGGGTTTGGGTGTTCAGGGAGGAAGAGCAACAGGGAAAGCAAGAGAGGCTAGGCTTTTAAAAGGTTTAGAGGAACGTTTGGGAAGGTGCACATGGGAGATGGTGCTTGATGGAATGTTTTTGCCTGCTCAAAGTTTAGAAAGAGCGTGGATGTGATTAAAATATTATAACCTTATGATATTCTGAAGTGCATAAATTTTACATATCAGCCACAGAGAGTTTAGACATCCATTAGAGCCTCTGACAGCTTGACTTATCTAAATGTGCTATCATTTAACAATGTGTCAAAATTCCTCTTTCTATAGATGACAGCAGTAAATAAGCTATCAGCCCTGTTGGCGGAATCCTAACTTTGGAAACTTCGCAGTAATAGAATTGCTGCCGGGGTGGGGAGCGTGAGCAGACTGGGCTTGCCATAGCCGGGGGCCATGAGATAGGTTGGCATTAGGCAAGGGCTGTGGGTAGGTCCGAGGGAGGAGGACGAGGGGAGGTGGGGGGCACAGGGGGTGAGGGGAGATTTCTAATAGCAGCTCTGTGAATAAGACCAAACAATCGGATGGCCCCCTGGACCCTTACAAATCCAACCAGTTGGGGAGCCCATTCTCTCTTCCTCTCCCATTCGTTGGAACCCATACCCTGTGGGCCTTTTTTTGCAGAAGGAGCTAGAAACAGGTGTTAGAGAATTTATTTAAAGAACCCAGCAGTCTTTTCTGGGCATCCCAAAATTCTGATTTCTCATCTCGACAGAAATTGCTTCCCCAAGATGGGCTCTGTCTTTGCTAGAAGAAAAACAAGCACTGTCTCATCTCTGACCACCTTTGCTATTGGAGATCTTGAAGTTTCTTTTGTAAATACCTGGGTTCACTGTAGAAAATTGCGAAACCACAGACAAGCCTAAAGAAGTAAATAAGCTTCTCGGTGGGTTATTTCAGATGAACATGGTGCTATTTAGCTTTTCTAGTTGTGGTGGTGGTGGTTTCTCCTTCCTTCCTTCCTCTTCTCCTCCCCCTTCTTCTCTCCTGTTAAAAAGAGGATTCTGTCTTTGGACTTGTGTCATAATAACCTTTCTTCTGGTGAATGGGATAGTAAGCATGAACACCTTGCCTGGTGCTGATTTTGGTCCTGGATATTATATTGGTGGACATGGCTGTCCAGAGACTGGTTTTCTCTACTGGTTCCTGAAAGGGCTCAATTTCTGGTGGCTTCCAGTTATCTAATTCACAGGCCAAGTCTGGCAGAGGTTGAGTGTGGGAAGGGGACTCAGGTGGTAGCTTGCCTTTGTTCCTGGTTTGGGAATTCAGGATACACTCTCCTGTTTGATTTTTCTCACTGGGGTGTGCTCTTTACTTATGACCGTGGTTTATATTGCAGGTGTCAGGGAAGGTGGAGGTAGTTGGCAGAGGGGAAATGCCCCAAGAGCTCTTGTCTGTGCAGCCTCTGGCACTCCTGGATGAATCATCCAATATCCCAAATGTCCTGTTTCTTAACCCATCACATAGGCCGGTTGTACCCATCTGGTCTGCCATATCAGGTTGTTGTAAAGGTGAAGGAAGCGGACACACTTTGTGTTGACGGTTAAACGCATTGTCTTCTAATGACCTTGGGGCCCACTGTGTGGTGATGCGTGGGAGGGTTTGACTTTCTAAGCAGTTTAGGAGACAAGAAATTATGTTCAGGATGGAGTTCTTGGTTTCTAAGCCTTGAAGAACCATTCACAGAAATGGCTTGTAGTGTTTTGTAGGACCAGGACAATATTCCCATTATACAACGATCATCCCAAGTCTTCTCCCCTGATTGCAAGTCTCCACATCACCTGCCCCCCTGTTATCTCTCTGGCTTCATCTCCAGCCTCTCTCCCCCTCCTCACTCTGCTCCAGTCACATTGGCCTTCTTTTTGTCCCTCATTGGCATTGAGCACTTTCCTACCTCAGGGCCTTTGGACTTACAATTCCCTCCACCCAAGTGAGGCTCTTTTCCCCCAGATCCTTCTCTGGCTGGCTTCTTCATTTCATTTAATCTCAGCCCAAATATTAAGACCACTCAGCCTAAAGAGAGCTAAAGAAGCTTCTACAACCTTTTGTATTCTTTAATATGCAAATGTGCTTCTGTGTCTCTAAGGAAAATGTTTCCCCAAGGGTTTTGACCTAGGAACCTTCTCCTGGTGTGGCATCTCTAGACACTCTAGGAAACCATCTAGATGGCCCTCAGAGGTAGCAAATGTTCTATGAAAAGACAGATAATGACATACTTGAGGCTTTGTGGGCCATTTGGTTTCTGTAAGTTCTCCATTCTGCCACTGTAACATGAAAATAGTCGTACACAGTGAGAATGAACAGGCATGGCTGTCTTCCCATCAGACTTCACAAAAAACACGCAGAGGCCTAGATCTGCCCCGTGGGCCAGAGTTTGCTGATCCTGGTCCTCTGGTTTTATGGGATGGCTGTCATACAGGCTGTGGCATGGCTGAAGTTTTTCACTTGCCAGTTAAGAATATTAAGGTGGATCAAAGCTAATTACAGGAATTTGTTCTTTAGTCTTTACCTCAAGAGGAAAGTACAAGGAGCCAGGATGGTGAGGGGCCCCTGCCTGGCTTCTAATCCTGCCACTGTGTCATCTACTAGCTGTGTGACACTGGATGGGTCAGTTAACCTCTCTGAGCTTTGCTGTCCTTGTTTTTAAATGGGACTACTAATAGTCTCCACCTTCTAGGTTGTTGTTGAAGATTAAAGCACTTTGAACACGAAGGTGTTAAACACATACTGGGCACACAGTTACCTACCGTTCTGCAAGTGCCTAACGGCTTATTTTCGGTGGTTATTTTGCTTGTAAGACAGGGTGGAAAACCAAATAAACAGCAGTTCCTAGAACTTGCTGGACTTGCAAGCTCTTTCAGAGATTTCTGGGTAAGTTTTCTTTCTTTCTGCATTGGGGACTCACTAGATTAATACATTACTAATATTGTATGTAATGTCTTATATTTTGGGAGCTGTGATCACAGAGGTTGCAGACTAGGAGCTGTTTATGGTCCACAGATGTGTCTGTTTAAATTAGTGCAATATTTAAAAACACTGTCGTGTAAGTTGTCAGCATTTACAACCCAGGAGATGTTATCTATGAAATCCGGATGTCCAGGGTCCCTTACGAATGAAGAGCTCTGGCCACACTGGGCAGGGAGTGAAGACCTGGGGAGGGCATGCCAAGCAGAGGGAACAGCCAGTGCCAAGGGCCTGGGTTGAAGGTCTCCAATAGATCAGACCAGCTGTAGGGGTCATGAGGCAGGTCACGAGGAAGGTGAGATGTCAGGGCCACTGGCTGCCTTTTCCTAAGTGCCTAGTGTCAGAAGAGTCTGTACCTCCAGAAAAAATGAAAGGCCCTTGACCAGCTCCATGAAGATACAGGATTAGGAGAGCACAGAGCCTGCTGTCTCTGCTTCTTAGCAGCTCAGACACCCCCCAGAGGGGGCCTGTGGCGGCCCCTCCTTCCTTTCCAGTTCCTTTACTAACCCCCCCACCCCCGCCTCTGCCATCCTCCAGTTCAGCCAAATGAAACAGCAATTCCAGGATGTGCGTTTGTCATTAAAGAGAAAGAAAGAGAGAGAAAATCAATCCTTTGGCCTCTTTGGCCTGAGCTGGTCGTCTGCCCGAGACGCCCGGAGCCGAGCTGTGCTTAAGACTCTCCGAGCCGCCGTCGCTCAAACTGGATAGGGTGAATGGCTCCCCGGGAACCATTAGGGTCGATTGACTTGTTCAGCCACCTGTTTGGAGCGTGGGTGCTGCGGGCAGGGAGACCACAGGGGTCGCCAAGGTGGCTCGGTCGGGAGCAGATTTCCCCGGGCAGGGCAGCCACTCAGAGGCCACTCTGCTGAGAGCACATATTTGGGGTACCTGTTGTCTGTTATGAACGCCTGTGGGTCCAGGTATCTGAGGGGGTGTGGCATGGGCTGCAGAATCCAGCCTGGTACCCTCCGCCTCCCAAAGACATAGTGAGTGCTCTGGAACCGGGTGGCCTGGGCTCAAGTCTCAGCTCTCCCACTTACCAGCTGTGTAACAATGGGCAAGTCACTTAACTTCTCTGAGCCTTGGTTCTCTCATATGTCAAATGGGGATAGTAGTAGCATCACTTCCGTAAGGATTGTTGTGAGGATTAAGTGGGTAGATACATGGCAAATGCTGTGATATCTGTGCCCAGCATGTAGACCTTCCATATAATGTTAATCATTGCTGTCATCCTCTACCCTTTACTTTGTGGCATAATTAAGAATTAAAACTAATAATTATATAAATAACAATAATTAACAATAAATAGCATGAATATTATAACCAACAATTATATACTGGAGATGTCACGGAACAAAGAAGGCAAAGTGACAGCTCTCACTGTGGATGCATAGGACAGACGGGTATGTAGTCATGCACTAGGATTAAATTCTGAGGTCCTGAGATTCTTGCTGGGAGAAGTGACCCTTCAGCTGAGATCTCAAGGATGAGGTCAGGGAAAAGCATCTCAGTAGAGGGAATAACATGTGCTAAGACCATGAGGTAGGCGGAAGATGAGTGCGTGTGAGGAGCTGTGGGAAGGCCTCGAGGCCAGGCTGCATGCAAGTCCTGAGCAGGCCGGTGGACCCAGCCCCATCCTTACTCTTGTCATAGGTCAATTGGAGGGTGAGGATGGAGAATGAAATAAGATGTTGCTGAGCACACATGTGGCTCAGAGTGAATGCTCTGTCACTGGACACCATGTAAGCAAACACTGTAAAAGCTTTGGGTAATGCTTTTATTTTTTTAACTAGATATTCAGCCCAATTCTTTGCTCTGTTGCAGAATGCCTCCTCCCAACCCCTATCTCTTGTTTCTATCTTGTGATTATTCACAGGGCAGCCAGGGTTCAAATCCCAGCTCTGGTCCTTCCTAGCTGTGTGTCCCGGAGCAAGTTACTTCCCCTGAGACTTGCTTCCCTCTAAGATGTATGTGGTAACGGTGACTTTCCAACAGCGCCGTGAGAGTGCACCGTGCAGATCCCTGACCATAGGAAACATGATCGGTTGGTGCCCCAGATGCTGTTCTTAGAGATCCAGCCCCAGCCAGGGAGTGAGCGCAGGTCTCACGCAGACCTGTTCCGGGGACACAAGGATTCCTCTGCTGGCTCAAGACTCCTCAGCAATCTAGGACACTTCCACCAACCAACCACCAACCGACCAACCTTCCTTCCTCCCTCCCTTCGTTCCTATCTTGCTTCTGGCTCTTCTTCCTTCCTTCCCTCTCTTCTTCCTTCTGGCTCCTTCCCACAGGCATAGGCATTGATCTGATAAATCTCTTTACCCGTTAGCCCTGGCTTTACATCTGCTTCCTGGAGGACCACAGTCTCCAGCAGGAAGGAAGTGAGATTCGGACGTCTACCTAAGGCACCCAGTGCACAAGAGGCGTGCACTCGAGGTACCTGCTGTGTCTTGGGAGCCGGGGGAGCTATCACTCTGAGCATTGCCTCTTCCTGGTTGCTTGTTCTGGCTTGGTCCACAGGCCCTGCGTGATTCGGTCCCCCTTTACCTGCTGTTGTCCTGCCATTGTCTGTCCCTCTCATCTCCTGCTACTCTCCCACTCTGTTCAAGCCCCTCTGACCTCTCTCTGTTCTGTGAACATGTCAAGCCCATTCCAGCCGCAGAGCCTTTGCACTTGTTCTTCCCTCTTCCCAGGTTTTCTGTAGTTCTAGCTCTTTTAAGCTGAGCCCTCAGCTTAAATATCACCTTTTCAGAGGGGTCCTCCCTAACGTCTCTTTCCAAAATAGCCTTCTCCCGTCTCCTTAACCCCACCTGCTTTATCTAATGTGATAATGTGTATTTATTTGTTCCTTTACTGTCTGCCTTCCTCCCTGGGGAGGGTAGGGACATAATAAGTTCTCAGTCAGTGTTTGAATGATCGAGTGGATGAATGCCACAGGAAGGGTGATGTGGGGCAGCTGCCTTGACTCTACCTTGGGGAGTGGCCCTGGGGGCACCAGCCCCTCCTAGAACCCCAGCTGCTTCACCCATCACTGGCTCTTGAAAGTCGCCCACTCCTCGCCTGGGAATTGAGCACAGGCCTCAGGCCGGCAGTGAATGAGGGTTTATCTTTAGCTCCGTCAGTCTCGCTTTAGAAACTGGTGACCCCAATTCCAGCCTGGGAGGCGGCTCCCATCCTAATTAATAAATCCATTAATTAATTGCCAGCAGGCTGTGGACCATTAGCAGTGGTTTGGTGGCCTCAGTCACAGACAACTCAAAGCAGGTCCTTGTGGCCTATGGGACAACTGTTATGGGGGACACAGAACAGCCAGTTAATGTTTTAACCTAGAAGATGTTACTCTCCCAGTGCCTGGTTCATGATGTTTCCCTTATCGGCCCAGGATTGAAGTCTCCGCTTCCCTTCCATGACCAAAGGACCATGTCTAGGCCTCAGTTTCTCTGTCCAGAATGGAGCTTCCCTGGGTTGTTGAGACAGGTCATTTGTTCATTTATTCATTAATTGCACTGTGTGTTAGGAGCAGTACGAGGTGCTGGGGGTGTGGCATCATAAAGCTCCTACTTTATAATTGTTTGGAGAGAGAAGTTCTTTAAGGGTCTAAGAAGTAAAGAGAAACAACCCAATACAGACACTTAGCTTAGGGCTGAGCATGCTGTAAGCCTTTCTGAAGTAGTGACTGTTATTAATTAGTATATTTATTAACAACAACAATAATTATGCAGGTGCATAATAATTATGCAGGTGCCTTGAGAGCAACCCCTGAAAGGGTTTGAGCATGGGTATGGGGCAGTGGGACCTCCTGGTGGGCCTCACTGGCCAGCAGCTAGGTGGAGTAGCTCCTTGCAGAGAAGCACTGAATAGGAGGTCAGACCCCTCCAGACACTCCCCGGCTAGCCTTAGCGAGGCCAGGCTTGGCTTTTGCAAGCTTTGGAGCATAAGAAGGGAAGCCTGGCAGTTCTTTAACAGGTATCTGTTGAACCCTTATTGCGTGCTAAGACAGTAGTCAGAGCCCTTAACGAACAATATCTCATTTAATTTTCACAATAATCCAGGGAGGGAAAACTACTACTGTCCCATCTTACAGCTGGGCAGACTGAGGCACAGAGGGCTCAGTCCAAGGCCTCATTGCCAGGAAGTAGCAGAGCCTGGACTCAAATCCAGCTCCCAGGTCTTTGGCCACACATGTCCCAGCTCTTGATCTGCCCCTGACCCGGCGTACCTCTCCCAGAGCCCATCCCCTCAGTCTTGCCCCCCACCCCCAACCTGGCATTCCCCATCTATAGTCACTATGCTTGTCTTTTTTCCTTTATTTTTTTTTTAAACCTCTTAAAACACCTTACCACTGTCAATTCATGGCAATGAATCCAGGTTCACGAGCCTGAGAGGCATGGGTGGGGTTGGGGTGTGGGATTTATTAATAACACAAGAAGGATTCCCTTCTCCTCGCCTGGAAAATGAGGGCCACTTGGCCATCCATCCCCAGCCTGCGCGCTGGAGTGCAGAGCCGCGTGGCGCTCCCTGTCGTCGGGCCTGCGTTCCGCAAGATGGAATTCTCGGCCTGGGCTGATAATAAGCAGGTATTGATTGCTGCCTTGGTCATTATCAAGATTTATTTAGTCAATATGGCCTCCCTGGTCAATAAATTGTGTCGTTGATAAAGAAGGAAGGGTATAGACTTGTAGGCTTTATTAAAAAAGTTTTTTAGATTTTTTTTTTCTTTTAGAAGCTAAGTCCAGCCCGCATTTCTGTGGCTATACCAGCCATATTCTACATTTTGTATTTGGCTCCGTAAGCTCTCTCTTTTCCTGGTGGAGCTTTCCCCTGTCACTGTGGTTTTTGGAAGCTAAGACTCAAGGCCATGGCTGGGTCTGGAATGGCCCCTGGGGGACAGATCTGCCCTCACTTTTCTGTTTGCTGCCCAGTGCAGGCTGAGAGTCCATTCCCTGGATCCAAGGTATATTTGGTTCCTACTGGGTTTAGCCTGATAAGGGCTTAGGGAAGGGCTGTTTGGGAAACAGATAGAGGAGTGTCTGTGACAAACTGATGGGTTATCTCTGCCCAGAGAGGGTCTTAGCTATGGGGATGCTTTGGGCACACAAGTATTTAGAAGATCAACACCATTCATTGGTGGCAGAGGGGAGAGGGTTGCATGGGACATGCCTGATGCCTCCCAGCAAGGTGGCAGGTGCTCTTTCCCCTGTGCAAGTGGCCAGCTGGTGTGGGTTTTGGAGACCTCTAAGTGACAGCTATGCAGTGGACCAGGGGTGCTGTGTCCCCCTCCTCAGAAATAGAGTTGGTGCAGGGGGGCCAGGGCTTGAGTTACGGTCTGAGAAGGGCTCTTTGCACCCTGGCCTTGTGGATCTGGTTCCTAGTGTTTCCCAAGTGTTGCTCATGAGGAAGGACAATGAACAGGTGAGGTGACCCAGACCATATGAGGGTGCTCTATCCATGTCTTAGGCTTCCTATATGGAGATGCTATTGAGCGGAAGAGGGGTTAGATGTCTTCATGGGGGATTATAGACGATATGGTCTGGAATACAGAATAAAGAGGACTTTTCTCACTCTAGTTTTGTCCAATCTGTGAGCACCCATGTACTCTTAAGTCTAGCAGGGACTGAGTGATTACCCGTCTACCATCCATCCAACATTCTTGCATCTCTTCATAAACCCGCTCACCCATTTTTATCCATCCACTCAGCAGTTCATCCACCTATCCACCTGTCTACTTTTTCTTCCTACTGACCCCATCCATCCATCCATCCATCCATCCTTCCATCTTTCCATCCATCCGTTTGTCCACATCAACCCATGCACCCATCTATGCATTCATCCACTCAACCACCCAGCTACCCATCATGCCCCAATCACTTCTCCCCTGGATTTTGGTCTCCAGTTTGCTTCCCGGTACCCACTCCGGCCTCTCCCATTCTTTTTTGGCACATGGCAGCTTAGTGAAATTATTAAAAACCTGTTAAGACGGTACAGCGGCTCCCCATTGCCTTTGGGGCAAAGGCCCCAATATAACCTTACAGGCTTAGCCCTGCTGACCCTGCCCACCATTTTTGGTTTATAGTATTACAAGTCTTCTCCTTTCTTGTTGATTGTTGATCTTTTGGCTAGTTGTTCTAACTGCTGTTGAAAGTGAGATATTGAAGTTTCTATTATTGTTGAATTATTTATTTTCCCCTTCATTTCCATCAATTTTGCTTCATGTGTTTTGGTGCTTTAATTAGTGTATGTATGTTTTAAATTATTATATCTTCCTGACAAATTGACCCCTTTTGTCATTATAAATCTCTCTTTATCTCTTGTAACATTTTTTGTTGTTTTAAAGTCTATTTTGTCTAATATCTGTATAGCCACTCCTACTTTCTAATGATGCTGTTTGCACGATGCATCATTTTTCATCCTTTAACTTTCAATGTGTCTCTGAATTTAAAGTGTCTTCTGTAGGCAGCAAATAGTTGGATCTTGTTTTTCTTTTTTTTTATATTCCAGTCTGAAAAGTCTGTTTTTTGATTGGATTTTTAATCCACTCATATTTAATATTATTATTGATAGAAATTAGACATGTCTACCATTTTGCTTTTTGTTTTTTATATGTCTCATGTCTTTTTTGTTCTTCTATTCATCCTTTCTACCTTTTCTGGTTTTGAGTGATTTTTTTCTCTTGTAGCACCTTTAATTTAGTTAATGATTTTTAAATTATTTTTAAACTATTCTCTTGAGATTTTTTTTTAGCAGTTGCTCAAGGGTTTACCATGTACATCGCATCAGAATCAGCTTCAGATTTATACTAGCTTAATTCTAGTGTGTTCTTTTTTTTTAAGTTTTAATTTTTATTTAGTATGTCCTCTGTTCTTGACCTTGATCTTGAGTCACATTCCCAGTGCTTTCCATGTTCCAGACATGTCTTCCTTCATTTTTCTGTGCGTCACATCCCCTTGTATATGACCTGGTCTCCTCTGCTTGGGACACTCTTCCCACATACCTCTCTGTCTTCCCTCTCTCCCCTTTCCCCATTAACTCCTTCTCCACCCTGGGAACCTACTCAATGTCATTTCCTGGGGCACTTCCCTCCTCCCACACCCCACCCCCTGAGATGGTAGTTCAGCCTTCTATTATACTTAACCATGGCAGGTATCAGACATAGGCCTGTGGATTATTAGTTATGCCTTCCTCCTTGTGTGAACTCTAGGCTCTATGAAGGTATGGAGCAGCTTGTCTCCAGAACTGGGCAGCAGAGGGGCGAGCACATAGTAGACTCACAAAAAGTATCAGTCAGATGAATAGAGACGGATGTGAGTACAGCGCACTGATATTTCTGCATTGACATGTACAACTGCATCTTTACATGTGCATATCTTTGAGTACATGTGTGGGTCTTTGCACATCTGTATGTGTCTGTGTATGTATCTTAGCATGTTTCTGTATGTGTGCGTGTGAGTGTGTGTCTTTTAGTGTGTGTGTCTGTGTGTCTGCATCCGCATGTAGGTGTCTCTGTGAGTGTGCTCATGGGTGTATCAGTGTGTATCTATGTCCACAAATACACCTTATTGTGTATGTGCATACATTTGTGTGCTCATGCTCTTGGGCAAAAGCTCCTTTCAACATCTCCTTGCCATGCAACTATTTTTTGACTAGTTTGATGTAACATTTAATGATTTCCCCAAAGCTAAGCATGGCCCCCCAGGTATTGATCCTCCTGCAGTGGAGGTTACTCGGGGTAATGTGGGGCCAGCTGGTGGGCGCTGCCTCCTCAGAATTGGCTGCCGGCTCCTGCTATGCCCCTCCCAGCCCCAGCTCGATCCCTTAAAGGGAAAAAACCCTGGTTGGCAGGTTGGTGCAGGGGCAGAGTGGAGCCCCTGCCAGACAGACTGGCTCACCTCTCAGCACCGTGTGATACAGCCAGAGGATTGCCCCTTTCCATGCCTCAGTTTCCTTATCTGTGAAATGGTGGCAGCAATAACAGTGTGACCCCTCCTGGGGTCATAGTGTGGAGGAAGTAAGATAACACAAAGGAAAGGCCCAGCATGGAGTCTGGTATGTTTGAGGCCCTCCGTAAATGTTCTGTCATCTGGGGTCCTGCTTGCTCCCTGTCAGCTCTTGCCTTGGCAGTGAGAGAGATGATTTCAGGCTGTGGCATAAAGGCAAATAACGAAAAAACTCTCTTCCAGGGTCTGGTCCCCTTCCAAGTGACTTCTCTGGAGCTATCCAAGGGCTACATAACCCTCTTCAGTGAGAACAACATGCTAATCCACAGGTGCTCAGGGTTCAGAGGCTTCTAGACATCTGTTTTTCCCCAGTAGAGATGGGGTTTTGCCCCAGGAGTTTCTGGCTTCTAGAAATCTCCCAGCTTTTTCCATTAGTCTCGAACCTCAGCTCTCTGTCTTGCGCCCTACACACTGTCATCCTCCCTGTCCCCAAACTGCTGTGTTCTTCACACTTCCCAGACTCTGCATTTGCTGTTCCCTCTGCTTGGAACACTGTTCCCCTTGCTGTTCCCGCTCTTCTGCTAGGTGGAACACATCCTCTCTCCCCTGCTGGGCTGCCAGGTGATTCCCTGGTTCCTTGTTGGTCTCCCCCATCAGATGGTGAGCTCATTTCTCTGTATCACAGCTGCGGCAGCTGTGCCTCGTGCTGTAATAGAGGCCACCTATTAAAACCTCACATTCCTGGCCTCTGTTCAGCAGAAGAGCTGGCATCCCTGGGCCTGCATTTCCTGCAGGGCAGCAGTTAGTTGAGCTGGATAAAGGTGGTGAGGTGAGCGGGGGTTGAGCCCAATTATTCCATCGATGCTCCATGTGTGGCCCCTGTAGGCTTGTCAGGACCAGCCAGGCCATCTTTGTGAATGGTGTGGAGGTGATTCTGCTTTTCTGGCCTCACTGTAGCCATTCCAGAGAATAGGCAGAGTTTACATGACCATTCAGGAATGAGAGGAGCTGTGAGGTTTTTTAAATTATTATTAATTTTTATTTTATTTATTTTTAACTTAATGGACACTTATCAGGGTGGCTGTGTGCCAGGCACAACTCTTAGTACTTCCTCATTTAAATGACTTAATTACCATAACAACCCTATGATGTAGATACTATTAAGGTTCCCATTTTGCAGAGGAGGAAGCTAAGGCATAGAAAGGTTAAGCAATGTGCCCAGTCACTCAGCAGAGTCAGGCATTCTGACTCCAGCGCCTGAGTTCATAGGCTGTCCTGCCTCTTGTTACTTCTGAGAAGACTCAGAGCAGATTATGCATAGTTGGGTATGTGCAGGTTTGCCTCCGTATGTGACCGCGTTTTGTTCGTGATGGGCCGCACTGGCTGGCAGGAGGAGCCTGGGCCTGAATTCTTGGGAGTGGGCACTGACAGGCAGTTGGGATGCAAGGTCCCAAGGGCCAAGGTCAGAGCTGGTGACCATGCCAGGGACTCTGGAAGGAGCCAGGCCTACTTCCTGCCCTTCACTTCCAGGAGTAGCTAGACCTTGGGCCTCTCGGGCCAGCAGCCCGGAAGCCTCTCAGAGACAGTGCCATCCCTCAGAGGGCATCCTCCTCAGCCTCTGTGAATGAGGGGGTTGGTCCCACGGCCCATGGCCTACTTTGTGAAATTCATCTCCGGAAGAAATTATTTCTGAGGAGAGCAGAGCATCTTGGCATCTTGTGGTAGATGAGGTCTTCTGAGGCCTTCTGCATCCCCAGAGTGGGAGGAGAGAAACCCAGGCCCAGCTCGGGCTTCCCACTTGGCTGCCACTGTGGGGCACTCTGGGGGAGGCACTCCTCAGCCCCCTAACCCCCAGAGCTGCCTGGATGCCTCGGCAGCCCCTTCGGTGCACATTACCTTGTGCCTGCCTGGGATGGCCCCTTTAGTGGGTTGGGGCTGGACCGGCAGCCAACAGTGAGTGGGCTGGGGCCAGAATGTAATTTGTTTCTCTGGGACGTATTGATGAGCTGCCCTAATTAAGCACCTTGCTAATGAGAATCAAACCACTTCACTGGGAGTTAGGTGGATCTGAGCTTGAGCTTGGCTCTGCGGTGAACCAGCCATGGGTCCTGCGCAGACCATGCAGCGGCACGGGGGCCTCAGTTTGTCCTCCGCCGTGTGGGGCTTCCTCCGTTCTCCCTCCTCCACACGAGACCCTGCTGCTTGCTGTGTCCTTCCTGCCCCACACAGCATGCGCTTGGAGAGCACAGGGGCTGTCGAGACCTGACTAAAGAGGCAGAAGGCAGAAGCTAATTATGGTTTCCTTTTGAAGTTTTTGTCACTGGTCGTCATATCCATCGACCCGTTTCTTATGCTGGGTCTCTTCGGTGAGTCTGCAAGGAAGGGGAGATGTTGAGGATGAAGACAGTTGTTCAAATGTGTGACTGTTTAGGTCTATGGTAACGTATCAGGCATTTATTGCTACGTAACAAACCACTCCAGAACTTAGTGGGGGTAAACAGCTGTTTCTCCTCACAGAATCTGCAAGTCAGGAATGAAGATGGAGCCCGACTGCATCAGCTTATCTGTACTCTGTGGCATCTGGGACTTCAGCTGGGAAGATTCAGTTTGGGGGAAACTTGAGAAGTCACACATCTAGTGGTTGATGCTGGTTGTCAGCTGGGGCCTTCAGCTCCCAGCCAGGACACCGGCGTGTGGCCTTTCCACATCGCTTTGGGTTTCCTCATAATAAGGTGGTTGGGCTCTAAGGGTGAGTGTTCCAAGGGAGCAAGGCAGGGGAGGAAAGGTGTTTTCCTGATCTAGCCTTGGAAGTCGCACAGCTTCACTTCCGTTTTTTCTGCTGGTCCTGCTGGTCAAGGCAGTTAAAAAGGACCACCTGGGTCCAGAGGGAAAGGCTGTTGACACTGGCACTCAATGGAAAAGATGTCAAGGTCACAGGGCAAGAAGAGCATGTGTGATGAGAGAGATTGTGGTGGCCATCTTTGGGGGAAACTGCTACGGTAAGAGCAGTAATGGTGATTCAGGGCCAAGTGTGACAGACCGTGAAGAGACGGGAGATTGTATGACAAGAGTGGGTGAGACAGGAAATGGCCAAATAGGGAGTAGGTGTGACAGGAGGTTGTGTAAGGGGGGGTAGGTGTGACAAATAGGGCCATATGAGGGGACTGGGCATGACAGGAAGAGCCGAACAGGGCGATCTGGGTTGGCCCAAGTCTACCAGGATGGAAGCAGGCCTGATAGCGACTGCACCATCTTTTCTCACTTGCCAGGTTGTCCCCTTGAAGACCTTGGACTGACCAGGCTGATTCTAAGATGGGGACTCGGGCATCAGGCAGGCCAGGCCAGTGTCCTCTTTAACTGGATCTTTCTTGCTCCCTGCCTCAGCCTCCACCGTCACCCTCTCTTCCTGTAGACCCCCAAGCTCCCCACTCCAACCAGCAGACCCCCATTCTTCCAGAAAGAGCGGCTCCCACCTCAGCAGCCTGGAAGCGCTCCAACTACCGTACTTTTCTTCAAATAAAAGCAGCTAATTAACATTATTCTTTAATTATTGCCTTTATCAACAAGGGGTCTGATTTGTACCAGCAGGATAGTTGCTTTCCCTTAAACTACCCAAGTGAATGCTTCAGTTCCTGGTGCTTTTGAAATGAATTTGATGTCATCTGCCCAGAGTCACTTAATGGGAACGCCTGGGTAATGACTGAACGCGCTAACTCCGTTAGCAGCCCTGGAAGCATGTAATTTGGCCCCTCAGGCAACAGCACTTTTGAAATCTCTGGATAGTTTTGAACTCTCTGTTCTTAATTAAATATGCAATTTTTCACGGTAACCAGGTTAATTCTTTTGTGTTGTGTTGTAATACTGTTAGGAATTTTCATAGTTCTTATTAAACATTATTCAGGCATTGTGAATTCCATAATTAAAAAAAATGAAAAGAACAAAGCTTGATTCACTCCTTTCTTTTCCCTGGCTAATTTATCAAATGAATTTTGCAAATTTTTCTTTCTGTCCCCAGACAGTGTGGCAAGTGTTTTAAAGGGGAAGGATTTAATTGCCCTGTAGGGATTGGCTGGTTATGAAGGATTTGGCTGTTTGATTAGTAAACCCAGTTGGGAATGGTCTAATGCTCCATGATCTTAAAAATTGTCTGATTGTACCCTCTCCAAGGAGGCCTCTCTTTTCGTTATGTAGAGCATCAACTTCACACAAGTGTGGTTATTAGGTAGTGAGGAAGGGGAGAGAAAAAGATCTGACTTTATTTTAAATTGGGGATCTTGGGAGGTTCCCCCCACCCTCATTTCCCTGGAACATAGGAGAGGAACAGAGACACAGAGACAGAGACAGAGCAATTCTCAAACAGGAGGTGCAAGAGCAGGAGGAGAGCTCCCGAGAGGCTGAGGCCCAAGGGGATGTGTCACTGCGTCCTCGCAGATCATGGCACCTGCCGTGCTGGGCTGACTGGAGAGCTGGCTCATAAACTGAGGAGGCCCCTCTTTGCAGGGTTTCTGGGTCTGGAGGGTTACTTTTCCATTTCTGGAGTTGGGCTTGGTCTCTGAAAAAATGTGCAGAGCCACACTGAGCGTATTGGGTGGTGGGTAGAGAGGACCATGCCCCCCAAACGTCCTGATTAGGACAGAGATCCCTGTCAGGGGGGTTCTAGTTAGAGCTGGCGTCTCCCAGTGAGGGGAGTATGACCCCAGGCTGATTCCTGGACCTTTTTGTTTCCAGGAAGGGCCTCATTTATGCCTCCTCTTTCCCCATCTGCAAAATGGCAACTTACTTCCAACCTCTTCTTACTTTCCTGGTTCCCCTCACCCCCTAACCTTAACTTTCTGTATCTAGAGGTGGGGAGGTAAGAGATAAAGATGGGAGAGGGTGGCCAGGGCAGATCACACAGGGCCTTGAGGGCCACAGCATGGAGCTGGGGTTTTTTGTTTGTTTTGTTTTTTTTTTAAGGGCAAAACCTCCTCAGATATTGGAGTAAAGGAGGGATGACTTGGAAGGGATGTTACCAAAGGGAAGGTGGTTGGAGGGGCTGCTGGGGATAAGAAGGAGGGGATATTTGTGCCAGAGGGTGGGTTCTGCCAAGCAGCCCCTCCCTCCCTCAACTCTCCTCTACCCAGATTTAGCATCTTCAGCCCTGAGCTCTAGGAAGCTCCCTACTTTGGGGTCAACCCCCAGCTGGTCTGTGACAGTTGGAGCTGGGGGAGAAGACATGGCTCACGCCTTCAGGGGGTGCTCGAGGGGCAGCACAGCAGTGGGTTTAAGCAGATGGTTGTGATTTTCAAGAGAAGCCAGAAACCTGGGTTTTATGAACATTCTTTTATGATGTAAATATAGGAAAGAAATGGAAAATAATTAAATTCTGGGCAAATGGATCAAACTTATTTGTAAATGCCAGGCAGGACCTGTGGTCTCTGGGTCTCCACATCTGCTTAAGGGGGCCTTAAGTTGGTGAAAAGAATCATCTCAATATTGATTATTTAGCAACTGTTTTCCTAGCACCAACACCGTGCTGAGCTCCTGATAGGTACAAATTCATTTAATCCTCACAACTTGAAGAGGCAGGTGGAGTCTTATCTCCATTTCTCAGATGGGCAAGACCGAGGGTCAGAGAGCGATGCCTGGGATGTGAACCGTAGGCCTCAGATTCCCAACTCATGTGGTCTTTTTGGCAGGTCATAAGACTCTGCGTAGAAGGAGCCCCACGAAATCATCGCAGGGAGGTAGCAGTGGCATGCCCTTGCTTGATTCTGAGATTAAAATCCGGAGTCACAAACCCTGAGCTCCACCTTGAGTGATCTTTATAAAAAAACAAAATCAGATCACCACACTTACTCCTCCAGTTGAAAACTTTCAATGGCTCCCTATGGCTTGTGGGATGAAGTCCGAGCTTTTACCTTGGCTTTTACAAGGCCTGTTGTGATCACATTCTCCACCCTGGTCTGCTCCACCATCTTATCTCTTACTAGATATCCTTGTTCCCAGCTCCCCCAGGCAGACTTAAATTGCTATTTGACCCACAGATGCTTTATGTTTTCTTTTTCTTTTAAGATTTTATTTGTTTATTTGACAGAGATAGATCACAAGTAGGCAGAGAGGCAGGTGGGGGCGGGGGTGGGGAAGCAGGCTCCCTGCTGAGCAGAGAGCCCGATCCCAGGACCCTGAGATCATGACCTGAGCTGAAGGCAGCGACTTAACCCACTGAGCCACCCAGGCACCCCTGCTTTATGCTTTCTTACCTCAGACCTTTGATTCTGCTAGTCCCCCTGCCAGGAACTCATTGGTCCTCGCTCTGCCAGGCAAGCTTCTCTCACATCTCTAATCTGGGAGGCTTTTCAGAACCTCCTGGCAGGATTAGGGGGGCTCCCCCACAAATGCATCATAGTTCATTGGGTTGTTGGGCTTGTCTTTTTTGTTTCAAGACCCCTGAGGACAGTATTTTTGTCTGTGTTGTTGACTCTTGTCACAGCACAGGCTTGGTGTTGACACCACAGTTCTGCTGCTCCCAGAAAGTTTTGGGAGCATGGATCTCACTTCTAAACTTTCTGGACCCCAACAGGAAGCATCAGCTTAATTTGGTTTGGAGAGGCTAAGAGGAGCAAATTGTACTTGCCCCAGACACAGCCCCACCCGGCCCATCCCAGCCGGCAGCTCTGGGAAGGTCTCTGGGAGCCAGTGACCTCCATGAAGAGGACGAGACAAGGCTGCTTCTCTGAGAGCCAAAGAAAGACTGCGGTGCTCAGAAGCAAAGAGAAGGAAGGCTTGCTGCCTCCTCCCCGCTTCCTCCTCATTATCCGCTTAATCCTGTGGATGGCCAGGTGCCAGTGATAAAGATGAAGGGGAATGACACAGTTATCTTCCTCCACGAAGGGCTCGATGTTTTAAAAGAAAGCGAATGGTGACACCTGCCACTTCTTGGCACTGGGATACAGGGGCCTTCGGCCTGCCCTGCTGCCCCCTCCCCAGGGAGGGCCCCAGGAAGTTTCTCCACTGTGGCCGTGTGGGCACCAGGCTCTGTTTGGGGAGACTCTGCTTGGTGAGCCACAGGCTCCGGGCATCCTCAGCCACATGCACACGTGCGCTCACACCCTCGTGCACATACACACACACACATACACACGGAGGAGGGAGGGGAGGCAGGTTTTCCCAGTCCTGCCATCCCCAGGATCCTGACACACAACAGCACCATGGCTGCCTTTACTCTGCCTTTTTTACTGAGTTGTTAGGGGACCCGGAGGAACCAAAGAAGGCATTTTGGGTTGCAGGGTGGGCAGGGAGGCACAGGCATGGAATCCCATGACTGGAAGGGAAAGAAGGGATTTAAAAAATTAATTTTGTCTAATGAAAGCCGTGTTGCCACATTATTGGAGGGAAATAGAAAAGAAGCTGGGGGTGGGGAAGATGGCAAGAATGCAGCCCCTGTTAACACTCCGGTGTGCTTCTAGCTCCTCTGTCTCCCTGGTTTCCCATCAGGGATGTCTGAGCCTGTTTCCTGGTCTCTTCACTGAACGTTGGCAGGAGACTTTTGCACAGCATTTTGCTGTCTGTAGAACAAGTATTTTTCCAGCCTGGTATGTTAGGAAGCAAATAGATCACTCTCCGCTCAGCCAGACCTTGTCCCTGGGCATCTCCAGGTTGGTTTTTGGTTCTTCTTGCTTCGTAAAGACACCAGTGATGAAAAACATTTGTGTTTCTGGGTTTATGTTCTTGGCCCTGTTCTTGGTTGGCAATGAGGGAGGGAGGACCTTGTGGCCAAGAACCTGTCTCCAGAGTTGGAGAGGTGGGGTTCAGTGAGACTTCTGGCCAGTGCTATTCCATCTGTGCCTCAGTTTCCATGTCTGTGAAATGGGTATGCTGTCTCACAAGAATATTACTAGTATTAGATGAGTAAGCTTACCTGAAGTGTTTAACTGGGGACTGGCATATAGTAATACCTGGTAAGGATTACACCTCTTTTGTAGCCAGGAATGGGTCTGTCTTATTTGCTATTCTTCTCCAGCAGTCGTGCTTGGCATGGAGTGGGTGCTCACTTAGCCCCTGTCGAATAAGTATAGCACACATAGGTGCTTTTCTGCCTGTGTACATGTCTGTTGGGGAATCTCGCGTGGAAATAGACAGATGTGTGCACACACACATGGACACACATAAACCCACAGAGCGCCCTCTCCCTCCTCACCAGGGGGAGGGCAAAGCGCTATTCTGACTGGGGGGTCCGTGAACATTTCATTGTGATCAGATATTTCTCAGGTGCTTGTAATGTGAACCTGGTCCTTGCAGTAGATAAGACGGGGCCATGTAGCAAAGCCATGAAAAGCTATGGGGCTCAACTCAGTGAAGGGGCAACCAGTTGAGAGAGCAGAGTGGGGAGGGGGCTGGGGCTCAGGGATTCATTGATTCATCCAGTCAGTCAGTCACTCATCCATATTTCTTTGGCACCTGCTATGTGCCAGGTCCTGGGCCATGTGCTGGAGACGCCCTGGTGATCAACACGAATGTATTCTCTGCCCTCGTGGCACTGTTGGTCTCCATGGTATGTGGAAGTAAAATCCCTTAAGAGACTGACATTAATCAAATAATCACACATATTTGAAATTGCAAACCTTGCTGTGGGCTGTGGAGGAAATGAGTCAGGAATGATGAGATTGTATAACAGATTTAGTTAGGAAGTTAGGGAAGGACTCCTGAGCTGGCTAGGAGAAGAGGGACTGTGGTTGTCCAGGTAGAGGATAGGAGTGGCGCATGCAAATGTCCTGGGGTGGAAGGACACATTTTTGGCTCTAGGAAGTGAAAGATGGTCAGTGTTGCTGGAGCAGGAGGTGAGGGGCAGAGAAGTGGGGTGTGGCTGGGGAGGATAGACAGGGTTGGCTTAAATAGGGCTTACGGTCCTACTGAGGCTTTTATCCTGAACAGAGGGAAACAGTGCCTGGGGAGGGGGGATTGGAGGGATGAAAGAGGAGGAGAATTGGAGGGGGTCTTAGGGTGTAAAGACTGGTGGGGGAGAAGTGGCGAGATAAGGAGGCCCAGCTGCTCCCATCACCCCGTCTCCTAACCAAAGACTGTACGCCGGGCCTCTCCAGACATTCATAAAATTCAGCATTGTACAAGATGGAGCAGGTCAAGCAAGGGACAGTTTCCCTAGGCAAATGGGGAGGGGGTAGGAAAGACCTCAAATATATGCTTCCTTTCTGCCATTTATTATTTACCTAGGGGCAAGTGAAAGAAAGATCCAAGAAAAAAACAAAAACACCAAAAAAAACCCCACCAAATCTAACATTGCTCCAGGCATGCAGCCTGAGGGAATAAGTCTTTTTTTCTCCAATGTTTGTACATGTCTGAGTGTGTGAAATGCCATGCTAAAACTCTAAGCCCCACCAGCATAGGGGGCTCCGGGGCCTTTCAGAGCTGTCAAGAGGGGGCACTGTCTCTCTCCACATCCCCAGGGAGGGCTAGCATAGTGGGACCCGCCCTCTGCAAAATGGTGGGCTCTATTTCTCATCTGCTTTGTGTTCCAGTAACTCAAGCGTGGCCTGCCTTGGGGGCTGGAGTTTCTCAGGCAGGCTGGTTTCTGGAATGGCGGAATTCCCGAATGAGGCAGGGAGTCCGGGGGATTTGGCGGCTGCCCCTACATAGTGATATTCTGTGCCTCACACATTCTTATTAGCATCGTAATCACTCCAAAATACTGATTCATTATCATGCTCTGAGCTGCAGACTGAGGCAATGGGGTTTAATAGTTCCATATGAGCCATTCTGGGCTGTTGAGTAAATATTGCTCATTCTGAGAAATTGGGTAAATGTGTGTTTATGCTGGCGATGAGCAAGGCACCAGCCAAGGAGGTAGTTGGTGTCTGGGTTGGTGCCAGGCGGGGTGGTGGGGGACGGGGGCATACTTACACTCCCAAGAAATATCCAGTTCATGTCTGGCTGGCCTTGGAAACGTTGCTCTGGACCTAGAGATTAGGATTAGGCATGGGGCATTGCCCTGAAGTGCAGGTAGGACACTCATGTTTCTTGTGCATGTGGAAGTGGTTCCAGGGTAGACAAGAAAGACCCTGAGCCCTCCATGCATGTATAGACAAATGATTGAATTCAGAACTGGAGAGCTGGCTACTGTGGGCGTCAGGAGGCAGTTTGGTAGAGATTAAATGTGCAGGTGAGTGTGTTCCATTCTGGGGTCCCTGTTCTGCCACTTGCTAATTATGGGACCCCAGGCAAGTTACTTGACTCCTCTGTGGCCTCAGTTTTCTCATCTGTAAAATGGGGATGATAAAAGTACTTCCTATAGGGTTGTGTGGGATTTATACAAGCATATACTTATAAGGTTCAAATGGTATCTGGCATTGTGTGTAAGAAATGTCTGCTAGTAATATGATTCTGGTGTGGTGTGGAGAAAAGATACCCATTTGGATAGGACGGTCTCAGGGGTTCTTTGACTTTGAGAATCTGGTGACAGCTGTGGATCTTCTCTTCCCGAATCTGATAGAGACACACAGCATTTTGCATATAGTTTCAGGGAGTTATTGAGTCCTCCAAACTTGGGGCCATTTACTCCAAGTTAAGCACTCTTGATCTCTGTCATGTACCACCTTGTGGAGTGGAAGTGAGTTATAGGCTTCAAAATCTTCTAGAACTCAGTTTTAGCCAAGACTTGGGTTTCCATCTTGGCTCTGCTTCATATTTGCTATGTAAAGTTAGGCAAGTGAAGAAACATCTCTGAGCTTTGGTCTCATACACGATGTGGAATTCTTTACCTGAAAAGGATTTGGACCATATAAAGGCCCTTGATCCAAAGCCTGGCACATAGCAGCCCTTCAGTAAATATCCTCATCTTCAAGACCAATGTTCCCCTTGATTGAGGATCTGAGAGCTGCTAGATGTAGGCTCTTCCCTTCTATTATGTTTATAGATCTGTATATAATTCCACTACCTGAAGTTCTTGAATCTGATCCTGCTAGTTGTCCCGTCCGTTAATTCTCACACACACACAGTACAATGTTTCCCTGTGTATTTTGTAATTTTAGATTGAGAGCTCATCTTCGGTAGGATTAAATCTTTGGAGATTTGGAGTGGCCTGAGTTACTCCCATAGTAGAATTTGGCCAACTTTTTCTGTGAAGGACCTCATAATAAGTATTTTTGGCTCTGCAGTTTATAGTTCCTAATACATCTGCTCAGCTCTGCTGTTGTGCAACGAAAACATCCATAAATACATTGACGAGTGGGTTTGGCTCAATTTGGCCTGTGGGCAGGTAGGATTTGGCCCACAGGTCACAGTTCACTCACTCATGCTCTAGAGAGATTTTGTATTTGCTTTTGCATAATGTCCAGGGATATTACCAGAGAAGAATGGTTTTTGTTTTTTTTAAATGTTAACTGCTTGACTGAGAGTATTAGTTCTCCCAAGTGTGCTCCCTAGACCAACAGCGTCTGGGAACTTAGACATGAAAAATTCTTGGGCCTCATCCCAGATCTTCTGAATCAGAAATCTTGGGGGGTGAAACCCATCAATCTGTGTTATAACAAGCCAGCCAGGTGATTCTGATGCACATAAATCTGAGAATTCCAAGGGTAATATAATATCGGACTTCAAACTCACATGAAGACAGACCTATGGTTACAAATTCTCAAGGGAGGCTACTTTCTGATTTTCCAGTCTAGAGGCAAGGCTAAAACAGATCAAATTGTCTCCTCTCCTTCCTGTATTAGTGGACAGAAGTGTTCTAATCCACTCTGACTGAGGGTGAAGGTCTCTGGACTACCGCCGTGGGCACCTGTCCCCACCCCCTTATTGCCAAGGGCACTGAAGTATCAGTTCACATACTTAGCAGTTTGATTTTGAGTTTCCTTTTCAGTTTTGGCCCTTGGGAATTTTTCTTACTTTCTTACTGAACTGACCTATATATTTAAAGGGATGCTGGTATATTTTATCCAGCATTTCTGGGTGCTTCGTGGTGGGGAACATTTTTAGGTTGTCTTGTCTCCTATATTATTAGACACAGAAGTTCTTTCAGTGCAATGAAAAGTTGAGTTTCTTCATTAGAATCTTCTTTAGAATGTCTGGTTGCACCATGCTTTTCAGGTGAACTGATACCTGTCACTTGCCCTTGAGGCCAGGGCCCACATTGTCACTCCCAGGGACCAGAGACTAGGTATCTCCTGGGGAATCTCTCCATCTTAGCCTGTGTCCAGGGCTTGCATCCAGTTTGGCCAACATTGTTGCGTCTACTGGTGCTAGGCCCTGGATGTGGGATGAAGGGGATTCAGCTGTGTACAGGTGACAAGCATCAGTGTTAAGGAATGCCACCCATGGTCATACTTGGGGACCTTCCTCTATCCCAGCATGCAATTCCCTTTGTGCCACTCTAGGGGAGCTTAATTCCTTAAAGTGTTTTATTCTAGGTGTCAGAATGGGGTCACAATTAAGAGCACTGGCTATGAGTCCACTAAAATCAGGCTCAAGTCCCAGCTTTGCCTCTTACAAGCTGTGTGATCTTCGGTGAGCCCCTGACCTTTTCTGAACATCAACTTTTCCAACTATAAGATGGGATGACGAAGGGTTGCCAAAAGGATCCAGTGAGATCATTTGTGGAAGGCATTTGGCAGAATGCCTGGCACCTGGGGAATGCTCAATGAATATTCCTCTCTGTGACCCACATGGTCATTATGAGTCTGCTTCTCATGATAATGGACTTGGAGAAATTGGGCTGGGGAGGTGGCAAAGTCCTCAAGTGCGCATGGAATAGTAAAATCAGGCAGTGGGACAGAGACCGTTGGTCACCGTATTGTAGCACTCTCTTCCTTATCATTCCTGGAGCGGCCTTCCTCATGCTTTCTACCTCTTCCCCTCAGTCACCTCACCCAACCCAGGAAGAGGGGGTGCGGTCACTCATAGTACTCCCACCCCTGTCTATGGTGATGAGTCCAGAGGGAAGTTGCATGGCTCAGTCTGCGCCAGTCAGAGAGCTTCTCTGGGATTTTTCAATTAGAAGAGAGAGAGGAGTCTGTTTTGTCTCTAGCTGAGATGCTGAAAGGATAGAAGCCTAGAGTTGCCTGTAGCTACGGTTGTAGACAGCCACATGGGGACAGAGTGCAAGCAGCCTGCAGAGATGCTGAGTCAAGATAAGAAGAAAGACAGAACCCTGGCTGAATCATTGTGGAGGCTGCCTTCTCCTCTCTTTTTATCTTTTGATCATGGGTGCCCACCCTGTTGTTTTTTGTTGTTTTATTTAGGCTCACTTAGTTTAACTTCCCACCACCTGCAATGAGAAATACCCCCTAAAACATCTACCTATGGAAGGTTCTGGAAACTTTTGTCCATTTCATTCTGCAAGACCAAATTTCTACAAAGGTGAAGCAGACACACGTCGTGTCTGCCAATGGCCTGGTATTGACCTGCCACATGGTACAGGATGTGCCCTGTTGTTTGAAGAACATCATGTGGAGGACAAGGGGACAGAGGGAGGCTACACGATGTGCCAGGACAAAGCCCTGGGCAGCACTCCACAGTCTGTGGGATTTTGAATACTCTTTCTCCACAAGAATTTTTGGAGAGGGGCTGGGCAGTGACTTGGCCATAGTCATATCAGTAAATATCCCAGAGAAATAAGGTCCTGCAAGAGTGTCAGCAGATGTGGGCTGTTCCTGTCCTCGGGTCTCCCAATTCATTTCAGAGGAGCTTGTTGGGATCCCCTAGCTGGAGTCCTGTAGCTCCTCCCTGATCATATTTGAGCCAAGCAGGTGACTCATTGGGCCTGTATTTTGCCTGTTTAAGTACAGCCCGTACATACCTGCAAAGTCCCACAACGTCTTCTCAGCCCGCCGCACCTGCTGACGTTCAGCACAGTTCTCCCCGCTCATCTTTGATCTCAAAAAAGATCATCTTGAAAAAGATTATTTTGTGTGCAGTTTAGCCAAATGCCACTTTTTCACATTTTTGCCCGAGTTGTTCTCCCCCCTCCCCTTCCTTTTATTTCTTTCTTGGATTTGCTCTGGGGTTGGTTTCCTCCAACCAAAATAACTCTCACAATGCATGGCGCTTCCTGTGGGTGAATGACATCTGTATGAAAAGATGGCAAAGCTGGCCGATTTCTGTCCTTTGAAGATGCTTGTCAGCGAGTCGGTGCCGGAGTGTCAGACGTCACCCGGGGTGACTGTGGAGACGCTGGCAACAGTGAGCTTTTTTTCCAGAAAGCCTTCAGCCCAAACTTTAGGCTCTCCAGGGACCCAGGAGCAGCATCCATTTTCTGAAGAGATTAAAGGCGATGCTGGTTGGAGCAGCTGGTATTTTCTACTATGTTCCCAGCAGGGCCCTGCAGCAGTGCTTTGTAGCTCACCTGCTCTGCCTTTCCCGGTTCGACTCTGTTCCCTTCTTTGCTGACTTGTGTGCTGCCTCAGGGGGTCTAGTAGCTCCAGGCAGATCCCTGAGAGGAGAGGAGAAGGGGTGCTGACAGTGCCCCTATGGCTCTCCTATGTGAGGGGTGGGGGACGATCTCGGGGTTATGAATGTGGATCGTTCTGGATCCCAGGTCTGCCATCCTCACTGAGCCAGTCCTGTTGTTTCTCTGAGCCTCAGTTTTCCCATCTGTAGAATAGGGTCATTTGGTTTAGTGAAGATAATAAGGCAAAACTCACTTAGCATAGTGCCTGGCATATAGTGCTTACTAAGTTATAGCTGATGCTCGCTTCCTGGACACCCTGGCTGACCCTCCGTTATGGCCCATATTAAAGTGAGTGTGAGGGGCACCTGGGTGGCTCAGTGGGTTAAGCCTCTGCCTTTGGCTCAGGTCATGATCCCAGGGTCCTGGGATCAAGCCCCACATCGGGCTCTCTGCTCAGCGGGGAGCCTGCTAACCCCTCTCTCTCTGCTTGCCTCTCTCCCTACTTGTGATCTCTGTCTGTCAAATAAATACATAAAAATCTTAAAAAAAAAAAAGTGAGTGTGGGGGCGCCTGGATGGCTCAGTCATTTAGCATCTGCCTTTGGCTCAGGTCTCGATCCCAGGGAGCGGGGAGTCTGCTTCTCCCTTTGCCCCTCCCCCTGCTTGTGCGCTCTTTCTCTCTCAAATAAATAAATAAAATTTTAAAAAAATAAAATGAGAGCAACATTATTTCCCTTCCATGCTTTTTCCCTGTCATAGTAGTTTTCCATACCTGGTCTACGCAGTGGATTCTTATTCGTCTGTCAACACCTGCCTCTCTTTTAAGTGTTCACTCTTGGCAACGCCTCTGCCCCAGGGTTGACCACAAATAAAGCCCTGCTTTAATTATATAGTGGTATTTTGTCCATGTGTTTGTGTTCCCATCAAGAACAAATTACCTGACCCTTGGGCTTCCTCACCGCCATACATTTTTTTGCTTCCTCTGTTTCTATCGTCCCTTCTCCTTCTCGCTGTCAGAGTACAGTGCTGACTGTAATATCTAATTCAGGGAACAGCTAACTCCGATGAGTGGAGGGGCAGACAGTAACATTAATGATGGATTCAGCCCTGGTAAGCAAGATGAAGTTTGGTGGGGAAGTGGGGGTGCCAGACGGCTGGGGAGACGTGACCCTACCCTGAGGAAATAAATTGATTTAAACACTGGGCTGGGCGGCCGAAATCCCTGGCTGCTGGCTGCTTCTGGCTCAGACCCAGGTAGTAGTTCCGTCCTCTCCTCGCCCCCACCAAGACCATGAGCTCTTCCCTTACCACCTCCGGTGCCCCGTGCTGGGGGCCAGTGACACATTGTAGGGGTCAGCACATTTTTGATGAATGAATGAATGCACTTGCTGTGGGCCTACTCAGTCATTAAAAAAGTAAGACATGTTCAATGTGGCAATTCTGGGAAAAACAAATAAGCAAAAATAAGAAAATAAAAATCACCTGCTTCTGAGATAAATCTTTATCACTGTTTCATTAGACATTTTATCCAAATGTAACAAATACACAGAAAAGAACATAGATCGGGGCACCTGGGTGGCTCAGTTGGTTAAGTGTGCGACTCTTGGTTTCAATTTACGTCGTAATATCAGGGTTGTGAGATCAAGCCCCGAGTCAGGCTCTGCACTCAGTAGGGAGTCTGCTTGGGATCCTCTTTCTCCCTCTTCCCCTCGCCCAGCTCCTGCACGCACGCGTGTTCTCCCCCTTCCCTCTCTCGTGCGTGCACACACACACTCTCAAATAAATAAAGTAATAACATCTTTTAAAAAACCACTCAGATTAACAAATAGAACGTCCCTGCTCCCACTGCAGAAGCCATATCATGCTCCCTCCTGTCCCTGTCAACCTGCCCCCCAAATGTGACCCATTCTTTTTTTTTTTTTTAAGATTTTATTTATTTATTTATTTGACACAGAGAGAGAAATCACAAGTAGGCAGAGAGACAGGCAGAGAGAGTGGGGGAAGCAGGCTTCCCGCTGAGCAAAAAGTCCCAGGACTCTGGAATCATGACTTGAGCTGCAAGCAGAGGCTTTAACCCATTGAGACACCCAGGTGCCCTGATGTGACCCATTCTGACTTCTAACAGCACACATCAGTTCTGCCTGTTTGTGAATTTTATGTAAAGGGAATCAGCCAGCACGTGCTGTTTTGTGTCTGGCTTCTTCCACCAACATTGTGTTCTCAAGATTACCACCCAGGTTGTCGTGTGCAGTTGTAGTTCATTCATTCTCATTGCCATCTAGCATTCTTTTGTGTGAGTAGCCCACAATTTATTCATCCGTTCTCCTGTTGATGGGCATTTGGGTGTCTTCCAGTTCGGGGCTCCTATGAGAGCACTGTTAGGAATATTGATGCACGATTATCCCTCAGGGTAGAGGTGCAGACATTTTTCTTGGGAACATATCAGGTTTTCTCTTTCTTGCCACTTTTGACATTTGGGGCTGGATGATTCTTTGTTGTGGTAACTGCCCTGGGTATTGTAGGGTGTTCAGCAACATCCCTGCCCTCTACCCACTGGAATACAGTAGCATCGCACAGCTCGTGACAGTCAAAAGTGTCTCCAAGAATTGCTAGTGTCCCAGAGGAGGTGGGCAGACATCCCCTCTGGTTGAGACTCAAAGCTGTGTGTCAAGGAATGGAATGGCTGGGTTACAGGAAGGGATGGGCATAACTTTGATGGTTCTCCAACGTGCTTGTACCAGTTTACCCTTCTGCCAGCCATGGGTGACCTTCTGATAACTCCTCTAATGCCTTTATATGTAATTCATATACACATTTTATGGAATGAGACCATGCTGTAACTATTGTTCTACCCCATGCTAGATCCCGCGATCTTGTCTTTTATGTCTTTTATCATTTATTCTCCCATTAGAGAGAGTAAAGTGGTGGGCCTTAACTCTGCAGTCTGACTTCCTTTCGTTTGTTATCCAGGTCTGCCTTTCCAGCTGTGTGTCTTTAGCCAAGTCACTTTGTCACTCTGTGCCTCAGTTTCCTCTTCTGTCAAAAAGGACAATAATGCCTGCCTCTTGTTATTTGAAGGGTAATATTTGGATGATAAATACTTGGATTTTTACACGATTTGAGTAGTATGTGTGAGGTGTGTGGAACAGGGCTTGGCATGGCGAATGCTGTGTGGACTGCTCCTGTCCATTTTAGAGGCTATATGACATTCTCTCAGTTTATGTCAGTAAGCCTTGGGTGTGGGATGGTAAGTGTTTTTAGAGTTTGTTAGCTGGGGAATCAGCCTCTCTCTGGCCTCTTGGATGCTCTTCTGGGGCAGAGCCAGCATGTGCAGGGGCTGCCAGATTTTGCAAAAAATAAAAATAATATCAGATGCCTAAATTTGAATTTCAGATAAACAACAAATAATAATCAAGTATAGCCTATATGATATTTGGGATGTATTTATACTAAATAATATACATTGTTTATCTGAATTCACATTTATCCAGGAGTCCTTTATTTTATCGAACTGTCCTTTTTCTTTTTTTCTTAATTTGAGAGAGAGCGTGTGCACACGCTTACATGTGGTGTAAGTGGGAAGTGTAAGAGTGTGGTGGGAAGGGACAGAGGGAGAGGGAGAGAGAGAATCTCAAGCAGGTGCCCATCGTGGAACCTGACTCGGGGCTCCATCTCACAAACCCGAGATCACGACCTGAGCAGAAATCAAGAGTCCTACGCTTAACCAGCTGAGCCCCCCAGGCGCCCCATTATCTAGTTATCCTCTTAATTACAGTTTCTTTCTCTGCTGAGCATTGCAGGGGTTAGCATCCTGGAAGCGGCACGCACATTGTGTTTCCCAGCCTAACTTTCCCATTTGAATCACCTAGGAGGCTTGTTAAAGTGCGGAATCCCGGCCCTACCCCAGATCTCTTGAAATTGAATTTCCAAGGCTGGGATGAGAGGCTCCGGGTAACTAAGAACCAAAACTTTAGGGCAAACCCCTGTTACCCATGTTTCTGATGTGCTAAGTGGCCAGTTGGGCCGGAAAAACTCTTCCTTGCTGCTCCCTCCCCGGTTAGCTCTCCCCACTGGGTCAAGATAAAGGGCCTGGCCTGGCCTGGCCTCGGCTTTCCTGGGACTCCTCTGCTCAAGGCCTCCAGTCTGGCTCAGGGGTTGAGGGGGTATCCCTACCTCGGGCTGCCCCTCAAGCTCAGCTCAGAGCCTGCCCCAGCTCTGTAGGAAGTGACACTGAACTTTGGCAGCAGGAGGGTTAGATAGGGGCGGGAGTGTGGGCACTAGGACCAGCTGCATTGATTTCTGTCTGCAGTTCTTGGAAGGCCTGTCATGGGGAAAACAGACAGTGGATAAACAGGAAAGGCGGCATCAGCAGCAGAGAGGACTTGGTGGTCCTGGGAGCCTGTCTCAGCTCAAGGTGCCCACCAGGTTCTGGCGGCTACTGTGGGTGGCAGGGTGCCCCTTGGGCCCAAACCTGAGGCCTCTGGAGAGTCCGCTGTCTGGTCAGGTAAGGTTGGGCCTGGCCGTGGGGCAGGGCCTGGGCGGAATCACTGCCTGGCCGGAGCCTCAGGGACTTATGGTCCATTCATTCAGTCCCCATGGGTCTTCTGTGGTCTGGATTGGGGCAGGCTGGGCCTGAGGACAGGGGTCGACAGAGGCGATGCTCACTGCGAGCTCCTATCCCCTCCCTGAGACCTGTCTGCAGGAGCAGTCGCTCCTCTGACTTTGGAGGACAGATCTGATTTCTTCTTCATCTCAGCCATTGCCAGGCACCCCTGGAGCCGCCAGGCCACAGCCAGCTGGGCAGGCCGTCCTTGTCTCCTCAACTCAAAGCCACAAAATTACACAGCTCAGACGGGATCAATATGATCAGGTCGAGGAGCCTTCAGAGATGATTTTGCTTGGAGGAGAGGTCATAGGGGCCTCAGACTTATAAATATATTATTATTTAAGAGAGGATTCCTGGTGATCTATACGAGTCTGTTAGCTGGGGAGTTAGCCTCTCTCTAGCCTCTTGGATACTCTCTGGGGCAGAGCCAACATGTGAAAGCAGTTTAGGCTGGAGTGGCTTGTGTGCTTTCTGCCCCTGCAGTGAGGGCTTCTCAGGGTTTGGGTGTAAGGAGGAAATACTCGCCTTCTTTCTACATTGATTTGTGGCTGAGAGCTTGTGCTGGGCCCAGACGTTTTGGGGGGAAGAACTCGTCAAGCAAATATTTTAATTATAGTGCTATCTTTCTTTCTTCTTTTGTTTGTTGTAGGCTCGGCATGGTTGTCGAGTGAGGGAGTAGTGTTGTGGCCACGCCAGATGGGGGCTTGCCCTTCAGAGTTTGTAGTCTTCATTATTTACCCCTATTGGAGAGGAACCCAGGGATCAGAGAGATGGAGTAACTTGCCCAGGTCACTCAGTAGGAGGCTCTGGCCAGGTTCAGCTGTGGCTAGCAAGTGGAAAAAAGAGTCTCCATTTGACAAAATGGGAAACTGAGTCTGAATAATAATGACAGTGATAACAGCTAGTATTAATTGAGGACTTACTATGTGCCAGGCACCATGCTAAGTGAGTTCCAGGAAGTTGGTATAATCACCCCATTTTTTTTAAAGTTGTGAAAGCTAAGGTTCAGAAAAATGAATTCACTTTCCCAAAATCACACAGCTATCAATCGGCAGGACTGGATTTGAACCCAAGACTTTGGCTTTCAGGCTCAAGCACATATTATATAGGTTCTTTCTGGGTTCCTGCTAAAGCCTCATGCACTAAAGAGGCAGGTTGGAAGGTCAAGCATTTGGTTGGGAAATACGCAGTTGAGAAGGATGTTAATCCACTGCTGACTTTATCATATATTCTCCTAAGGAATGCAAAACATAATAATGCATCATAATAGCCATAATATTAACAATAACAACAGATCCCATCTGTTGAGTAATTCCAGTGTACCTCTCATACAGGTACAGGGAGAACCTGCAGAAATTAAAATACATAGTGTCTTTATTATTCCCATTTAACAGATGAGAAAGCTGAGGCTGAGAGGGACTGATTCACATGCCCGTGATCACAGCCATGAAGTGTTAGAGCTGGGATTCGACTGTAGCTTGCCTGCCCAGCTCCCAGAACCTTCCTGGCTCTGCCACAGGTGGCTCTGTAGAGCCCTTGCTGGTGGTCCAGTTCCTTCCACTTTCCAGTCTCCTTCCAGCCCTGCCTGAGACTTAATATTTTCCCCTCTTAAATCATCCTCTCTAATCAGGTCAGCTGTGGAATATGGGCCCCAAAATAATAATGCCAGTGCAACTGCTGGATTTCCTGCTTGCTTAGCAGGATGGAAACTTTGGCGTGGGTATGTATGTTTCCTTTAAAAAACCCTTTATTTACTCTGCTCTTGTTTTTCTAAGATATGACTCTTAACGAGGCTTTAATTCAAGGTCAAAGAGTCTAGAAGTTGGCAAGAAAGCCCGTCGCCCCTCTGGGCCCTACCAGACACATAAACAGCCAATGGCTGGCTTTTTTCATCTCCTCTTTTAAACAGTCCCATTGCAACAGAGCTCTTCCTTGCACGAGGAGGTAAAATATTTAAACTGACTGTATTGCCTGTTCCTAACTGTTTGCAAATGCAACCAGCACCCCTCATCTTTGTTTATTTTTTCCCTTTCTGTAGTTCAAGGAAAATAATTTATTAACTTGGGAATTAGAGATAATATCGTACCCCAGCCCCACAGCCACCCGAGGCCCCGGCCAACCTGCCTACTCTGCATGGAGAGTTGAGAGAGGCTTTTCCGTCAAAGGCACAGCCGTGGTAAGACCCAGCCGGATGGGGCTAATGTATTCGCAGTCATGATACGAAGACCCCAAGTGTCTGGAACCCTAGCCTCTGGGGACCAGTGGGGCCACGCCATCGACCTGAACTCCCTGGACTGCGCCCCTGTCTAAATCCATCAGGCTTGCTAGCCCCAGTCTTGGACCACTGAATAATTTACGGTCCCGCAGAGCGGCGAGCGGCGGGTCACTGGAGTTCATGGGTTAATAACAGGTTTGGTTTTCGATGTCAGCAGCTCTCTTGATAACGTATGAAAGAATCCTATTCTGTTGATTAGATTTTGAAATGGATCAATTTTTAATCAGCCAAACACCTGACTCACTCAATAAGAGTTGCATTGTGGAGACAGGATGGAGGGCGGCTTTATTTACAAGAGTGTTTGTTTTTTGGGGGCCATACGCAAATTCCCACCCAGATCCCTCCTCCTGGAAGAAATTGACCGGATTATCTCCCACCTCAAATGGCAGCATTTGATTCACCTTCTGATTAGTTGGGAAATCCATGGGTCTGTTTAAGAGATAAGAACAGCAGCTAAAGGTTTGATTTAGTCATCCGTGGTTATTGATGGAAAAAGCATTTATTTGCCAATGGAGAAGTTTTGCTTAATGTAACAGCAAGGGAGGAGACAAAGGGAGTCTGGGCAACAGCCAAAGGTGGCAACGGCGTTTTAGCTCCGGAGGTAGCTGGGTTTCCAGACCCGCACTCAAATTTTCAGAACTGAAAATCTGTGGAAGCGGGCAGATGAGTAAACTGGATGCGTACAGGTTCGTGGTGGAAGGGAGTTCTTCTGATCATTTTATGTATCCATTCAATAGACAGTCGAGCCAACAGTGAGTACTGAGCTCTGTGTTCCGCGTCAGGGCTGAAGACGTCATTGAGAAAGACACCGTTGCTGCCCACCCAGAGCGTATGTTCTGGAGAGCGGCTGAGGCAGGGGGTGGAGGAGAAACAAGGCGTATAACTACAAAGTGACGAAGTACTGTGTGGGAGCTCTGAGGAAGAATAACAAGAATACATAGTTTCCACTGTGGTCCAGGAAGGTCTCTGTGAGTAAAGAGAAATGAAAAGCGAGCATCAGGCAGGCAGGAGAGCAGGGGTGAAGGCCTAGAGGTGGGCATGCTGGGGGGGGGGGGGGGAGGGGGGGCCGGGGGGCGGGGGGGGGGGGGAAAAGGGGGGGGGGGGAGAGAGGGAAGGGGGGCTGGAAAGGTGAACAGGGGCTGGGGGACGTAGGGAAGGACTTTAGGTTTTATCTGTAGTGCCATGGGGAGCCCTGGGGAGGTTTTGAGCAAAGGTGTGATTTGTTCAAGTTTTGCCTTAGAAAAGGTCGCTCTGAGGAAAGGGGGCTGTAGGACTGGCAGACCACTGCAGGGCCTACTGCAGCCATGCAGTGAGCAGTGATGGGGATGTGGACCAGGGACACAGCATGGAGTAGGGCGAAGGGATGGGTTCTCCAAATCTGGTCCGTGGCCAGGTGGTGCTTTGGCCGGGTGGGGCCCTGGCCCAGCCTGATGAGGCCTATAGCCCTAGGCCTGTGGTGGCCTGGTCCCGTGAGAGTGGAGGGATCCTTTGTGGCAGAACATGGCCCATCTGTGGACTGGTCCTCCAGACTTTTCTTCAAAAGAAGAGCTAGGAATAGGGTGGTACAGAGGTTGGAGACGGACTATGGAGTCAGGTAGATATGAGGGCTTACAGTCTCAGCACTGCCTTTCATAAGCTCGTGACTTCAGACAGGCTGCTCTTTGCACATATAAGCAAGTAAGAATAATTTTTGATATAGAACTTTCCAGAAGGACTCATAAGAAACTGCCAATAGTGATCGTCCTTGGCAAGGGGACTTGGGGTGGGTGGGAGATTGACTTTCTCCTCTATACCCCCTTGTAGCCTCTGAACTTTTACCATAGGCAAGTATTATCTGGTCAAAATTCTCTGTAACATTTGTGATAGATACGCTGCGACATTCACCAGGATAGGCCTGCAGTGGTCTTTAGAGCCAACGACTGGTATTAGCATCCTTGATTTACAGATGAGGCTCAGAGAGGGGCAGTCGCTTGCTTACATTCACACAGTTATACCTGGTGGGCTCTGACCCTTCTCTCTTCCCAGCTCAGCTTGTCTTTCTTATTGCTGCTGGTTGAGGTTGTGGATTTGGTAGGACATGGAGGAGCTAGACTTTCCCAGCAGGAGTAGCGATTTCTCATTCCCTAGTGCTCTGCTCCAAGAACCATCGATTAGGCAGGTTTATTTATTAGTTTAATCTTTGTACATCCCTCAGTGCCGCTGTTCTTGTACCTGCACTATCTGTCTTTTGGGGTAGGGCAGAAGGGCCTGCTTGTACACCTATGTGTGTATCTGCAGGACTGGGAGTGTCCATGTGGTTTTGGGACTTGGGGGAGGACACCTCACTTCCCAGCTGCCTTTGTGACAAGCGGAGTTTTACAAACATTTTAATCCAGGCATTGCACAGAGTAATTGCTTGCTAGGGATCTTAGTAGAAAGAGCCATCTGATCTAGTGCCAGAAGTCCTGGAGTCTAGTTCTGACACATCTGCTTGCTTGCCTGTGACCTTGAGCAACAACTCAGTTCCTCATCTGGAAATGATGTTAATGTCATCTCTTTATTGCTTTGAACAGGTGGGGCACACTCCACCCCAGGACCTTTGCATGTACTGTTCCCTCTTTTCTTACTTGTCATCATCATAGCTTCCTCCTTCACTTATTTCATCATTACTCGAAAGTTATCTTCTTGGGCTGCCTGGGTGGCTCAGTGGGTTAAGCCTCTGCCTTCAGCTCAGATCATGATCTCAGGATCCTGGGATCAAGTCCTGCATTGGGCTCTCTGCTAGGCAGGGAGCCTGCTTCCTCCTCTCTCTCTCTCTCTCTCTCTCTGCTTGCCTCTCTGCCTACTTGTGATCTCTCTCTGTCAAATAAATAAAACCTTAAAAAAAAAAAAGTTATCTTCTTGGGGATGCCTTCTCTGCCCACCTTAACCAAAATTTCACAACACACACACACACACACACACACACACACACACACACTCTTAAACACATACCATTCCTTCTCTCTATTCTTTTCCCTGCTATTTTTCTTCCTTACCACTTAACGTGCTTGATCATTGTATATCTTTTAACCATTTATCTTGTTCACTGATTTCTCCCATTAAAATATCAGCTCCAGCAGGACAAAAATTTTTGTTTGTCCTGCTTTCTTCTGACTTCCATCTAGAATGGGGCTTGGTACATAGTAGGTGCTCAGCAAATACCTGTTGAAAAAAATGAACGAAGTAAATCAATGGAAGGCACTTAGAACAGAACCTGGTATATAGTAAGACTCAATAAATCTGAGTTATTATTACTACTCTTACCACTGAGCTTTCCTGAGCCTCAGTTTCCTACCCATAAAATGGATGTGCTGTTGATGATAGCTATCGTAGAGTTGTTGTGAACTTGCAATGATGTGGTTATTGAGTTTAAGCTCAATATGAATTCCCAACATAGTAATTCTTTAATAAATAGAAGCTATTATAGTTATAAGTACAAAATGAGTAATGAAGGCCCCCTGGTTATGGCTGCATTTCCGAGAAATGCAGTCAGTGCCTGGGATCCAGAGATCAGCCCTCACCACCCCATCGCTGGCCTGAGTAGCTACTACAGTGTTGGGGGTGGGGAGGGAGTCTCCTCTGGTTTGCCTTTAGCTGCTGTCTACTTAGTGCCCACTCAATGTTTGCAAATACCCCCTGATTCCAGCTTTCTCAAGGAGTATTATTCCAAGCAAAATGCATTGGATTTTGTTTTCATTTTTTTTTTTTTTTTTGAAAGTGTGGAAATTGTCTTTTAAGAAGGCAAAGACCGGGGCGCCTGGGTGGCTCAGTGGGTTAAGCCGCTGCCTTCGGCTCAGGTCATGATCTCAGGGTCCTGGGATTGAGTCCCGCATCGGGCTCTCTGCTCAGCAGGGAGCCTGCTTCCTCCTCTCTCTCTGCCTGTCTCTCTGCCTACTTGTGATCTCTCTCTGTCAAATAAATAAATAAAATCTTAAAAAAAAAAAATTTAAACTTTAAAAAAAAAAAAAAAAAAGAAGGCAAAGACCAATTACTATTTAAGGTTCCAAGGAACCGTCTTCTGTGTATTGCTGTGTGGATAAAAGCCAGCCCTGAGTAGCACGTAATGTGTAAGTTTTGTAAATCCAAAAGAGCAGAGCCCACTCTGGCCAGGGGAATAAGATTTGTTCATTGGCCTGGTCCCAGGTTTGAGCTTCACCCCAAGAATGGAGGAGGAACCAGCATCCAGGACTCTTAATTGCAAGAAGCAGAAATGGACACAGCCTTCCACCAAGACTTATATAAGGTGGGACTTCTCCAACCATAAGAAGCTTCTGACACTGGCAAGCCAAAAGAGCATGACAGATGTTCATAACAGTCGGAAGGGAGTAGGATGGACTGGGCTGGGGATCCCCAGCTGAAAAAAAGGGGTGGTTGCTAGATGTATTGAGAATTGGTGCTGGGACATTGGTCATCCACTGTGTAGCCTGAGGCAGAGGTAAAAGCAGATTAGCAGATGCTGTCACCAGTCCCCTGGGACTTTTCAGTGTCTTCTGTCAAGCTTCCACCTGCTGATGATTCATTTCTGTGCCCTGGGGGTTTTGTCTAAAACCACAAAGACCACTTTGCCTGAGAGTGGGGTTGGCCAGAAGTGCTGGGACATAACCCCTGGGAGTAGTTCTCAGTCCAGGAATTGGTGAATAAATACCCCAGCTCCCTCACCCCTGAGTGGAATAGCTCCTAGGTCTCTTTTGTGCTTTTTTTTTTTTTTTTTTTTAAGGTGGTGGAGATTATAAGTGATTTTTGTGTTTGGCTTTCTTAAGGAGGTTTTTAGGTTTTCAGCCCTGGGAATGTGTTCTTTTGTATGTTGAAGCTGACCTGCTGCAGAGAGCAGCAGTATCCCTGGAAAGGCTGGGGCGGTTGCCGGTGGGGCTAACGTGGAGCTTGGTAGCATCTCTGTTTTTGCTCACGCTGTGCACAGAGCAGTTCAGGCTTCTGCACTGAGTTCAGGAGAAGGGGAAAAGTGGAAATCGCAACGGATCATTTAAGGCAAAACTAAAGGATTGGAATCAGTCCAACAAAAGACTGATGGCCTGACTTGGGTTTGCCTTTAGGGGATTTTCTGGATTCGAAACTTCAGTGAAAAAAGGTGTTTGAATTAGTTCATTATCTCTTGGACATCTACTGTATGACAAATATTGTGCTGGGTATTTTGCGGGGAGAGATGACCGAGACCAGCCAGGTTTTCCAGAGTCTGAGAGAACCCATAAGCAGCAGTGAGCAGAGTGGACAGGGCATTTGGTCTAGGGGAAATTGAAGCCAAGGGCACAGGAGCAGAGGAAAGACAGATTAGATCAGCTGGGGGGCCTGGGAGAAAGGATAGGGCCCTCATACAAACCTTGAAAGCTGGAAGGCTTGACAGGCTGACAGACGGAGGAGTGTACAGCATGGGTGAGGGCCTGGAGGTAGGAAGGTCAGGACCAAGCCTGGGAAGCACTAAACAGGCCAGCTTGGCTCATGCATGTAAGGGAGATGGGGGTTAGGCTGCGGGAAGGGAGGGTCCTGAATGTCAAGAGGAGATGCTAAGTAGCTTTGTGGGCCATAGGTAGCCCTAGAAGGTGTTTGAGCAATAAAGTGAAATGTTTGGAGCTTTGCTTAAAAGGTTCTTTTGATCACAAAATTTCTCAACCTCCACACTCTTGGCGACATTTTGGACCATTTGGTTGTGGGGGATGTCCTGTGCATTGTAGGATGTTTAGCAGCATCCCTGATTTCTACCTACTGTCTTCCTCCTAAATGAGACAACCAAAAATATCTCCAGATATTGCCAAGTGTCCCTTGGCGGGCACAGTAGCCCCCACCTGAGAACCACTGTGTCAGATTGAGGGGGAGCAGGGAGTCCAGCCAGGGAGCAGCCAGCATGCTGGTGAACGGTGATAGAGCCCAGAAGTAGGGCAGGAATGGAGAGGGAGGACGCAGGTGCTCAAGGCCTTTGAGAACAGGACTAGAGGGCCAGTGATGAAAAGGTCAGGGAGACCATGGAGAAGAAGAATGTTGGAGTCTGGTGTTCCAGGGTCCAGGATCCAAGGTCCAGAGCCCCATGGGTCCATGGAGCTAGGGGTAAATGGAAAAGGAAGAAGAACCTTTGGGGTGCAGAGGGCTTGGGGAACCCAGAACCCATGCATCTTGGGGTATCTCTGGGCCTTGATACAAAGTGGATTCTTGCTAAGGGGGGAGGGTGGTATTGTTGAATGAAGGAATGAATGAAGCATTTTATTAAAAGGACTGAAATCCAGGAGGAAACTTAAAGACTGTTTTCTATGCCATTAGTGCATACCTACTGGATGCACGTAGATGGACCCTGGGGACCTGTGTGGCCTCTGATCTCCTGAAATTATTGCCCAGTTGAGGAGCGGGCGCTGAACAAGCAAACGCCTAGATTATAATAAATCCGTGGTAATGGATGGCACTCAGTGCCAAGGAAGGGAAGCACGAAGGAGCTTATGTGATGGGAGCCAAGGTCGGGACCAGCCCAGCAGCTGGTCAGGGGCTGCCATTAATGGGGTGGCCCACATTTGGCTCAAGAACCTGCTCATTCAAGGTCGCTTTGGTGGGAGCAGAGTGACAAGCCACCCGTGGCACAGGAGAACAGTGGGAGCAGAGCAGACAACAGGATGAGTACTGGGAATAACCAGGGAAAGCTTCGAGGAGCCGAGAACAGAAAGCGGAGTAGAAGTTTGCAGGGGTAAGTGTGAGGGAACAACAAATGCAAAGGTATCATAGCTGTGCTTGGCAGAGACCAGGGCTTATGAGGAAATAGAGCCTTGAACCATCTCCTTAAACCTTATAAATAAATGTGATTTCCCTCCGGGCTTCCAACATTGAGGACCTAATTGGTGGTTTGGTGTGGTTGGTTGTATCTGGGGCAGTGGGTGTTCTCAGAATGCTGATTTTCTCCTCTCCTTTTCTCCCATCTCTACCCAGTCTGTGTTTTCAAGGGAGCAGGTGGAGGGGCCCACAGACCCCCTGCCCCCTTACACCTTAGCAGTTGGCAACCTGTGGATATTTTAGAGAGCGTGGTTTTTAGTTGCTTCAGTGTACTGCTGGAGAGAGAAAACTTAACTCCCGCCCCCTGCTTTTTTTTTTTTTAATAAGACCAATTTAAAAAAAAATTTTTTCCCCAGAGCAGGCCACCGGCTATTTCAGAAATAGTAAACAGGAGTCAGCGCCAGGGCATAAGTGGTCGGTTTTAATTAGAACATTAAAGTATTTTAACGCTTACACTTTATATTTTTGCGAACTTGATTATATAGCATTTTAAATACCTGTGAACGTTTTAAGGACTCTTGGCGATGAATTATTTGCAATTTCACAGGAAACTTCTATTTTAAAAGCAAAACGGTATGCAAGTGGCTGTGGAGGCTTGGCAGCAGCAACTACACTGTATAATGAGGAGCCACGTGCTGGGGGGTTGGCAGACGGCCCGCCGTCATCCAGGCTTCCTGGCGACCCCCTTCTGGAGAGGCTCCTGCTGGGTACAGGGGATTTGTGGAAGCCTTAGGATCTCTGTCCTTAGGATCTCTGTCCCCAGAATGCATCTCAAGAGTGTCCCTCAGCGCCCCCCCTCTCTGCCCCTTGGGGTGACCGCTCCCCACCCAGCATCCAAAGGAGGCTTCTTAAAACACAAAGCAGTTTTGTCACTCAGTTGCTGAGAAACTTTCAGAGGAAAGTCAAAGCTCACATCAGAGGCTCCAGGCCATGGGCAGTTGGCCCTGTTGACCTAGCCCTGGTGTCCCTCATGTCACTGCAGCCCAGCCACACAGGCCTTCTCGTCGTCCTTTTATGCTCTGAATGTTAGGGAGCCTCTCCTATGTGCTAATCCTTTTCTGGACCCCGGTGATGTAACAGTGAGCGGGCCAGCCCGCAGAATTCCCTGTCCTCGCGGAGCTGCCCTGCTGCTCAAGAGAGAGGGGTGGCAAGGAAACAGATGAACACTGGGTGTGAGAGGGTGGGGAGGGGTGCTGGTTTGATGGGGGCGAGGGTATTAGGACAGGATTAAGAGGCGACATTTATTTATTTATTTATTTAGTTAGTTATTTTTAAAGATTTTATTTATTTATTTGGCAAAGAGAGACACAGCGAGAGAGGAAACACAAGCAGGGGGAGTGGGAGAGGGAGAAGCAGGCTTCCTGCTGAGCAGGGAGCCCGATGTGGGGCTTGATCCCAGGACCCTGGGATCATGACCTGAGTTGAGGGCAGATGCTTAATGACTGAGCCACCAGGCGCTCCAAGAGACGACATTTAAAGGCTTGAATTGATGCGGGAGAGCAAGCCGGTGATGTGCTAGAGTTGGCTTGTGCAGGGTCATGAGAGCCAATTACCCTCAACTCTTCCCGGCTTCTTGTTCAGTGACATCTGGCTGGTTGCTTGGCTTCCGCCGTGGTGGGAGTATTTACACCATGGAAATGGCAGATGCTACAAGTGAGGACTTTTTTTTCCCAGAGAGCTGCTTATGAAGCATTTACCAGCACACATGTGGAACAGGTCATGCAGAAAGCCTGGGAGATGCTCCAGGCATTCCCTATGGGGGAATGTGTTTGGAAGACTTGAGGCACATCATGAATGGGACTAAGTGAGTAATAGGGAATGTGAAAGGAGACAAAGCCAGAGAGTTCCTTAAATGTTTTTGGTTTCTGAAAAGCTTGTTTGTGGCCCTGGACCTTTGCACATGGTATTCTCTGCCCGGATGCTCTTCAATTGCTGGTTAATTCAATTCCCATCTCCTCCCAGAGAGGCCCTCTCTGATTTTTTTTTTTTTTTTTTTTTTGGCTAAAGCACATTTTCCCCTCTTTATTCTTTTATCAGCACCCTCTGGTGCCCTTCCTAGTAGTTGTTTCAATTTGTAATTGGATATTGGGTTATTTATTAAGTTAGAGTCTGTGTCCCCTATTGAAGTGTAAGCTCTGAGAAATTT
Source organism: Mustela nigripes (assembly GCF_022355385.1). NCBI lineage: Eukaryota > Metazoa > Chordata > Mammalia > Carnivora > Mustelidae > Mustela > Mustela nigripes. The sequence continues at coordinate 8,476,394 of NC_081564.1, forward strand.
TCTTGCTCCCTGCTGTCTTCTTACCTTCCAGTAAGGGTCCAGCCCAATTCTGGTTGCATAATTCTTAGGTACCTTATACTTAACCTGGAAGCAACGTGGAAGCAAGTTGAGACTTCTCTAATAATGGGCACAATAATCATGTCCCCCAGCTGTCAACCCCTGTCAGTGAGAAAGAACAAGCTTTCTGCTCCTGTTGAAGACTTTGGAAACATTGGAGGTTAAATATTCCTATTACATCATGACTGGCATCTTCATTGTCATGAGAGCAGTGGATGTCAGGAGTTTAAGACATAAAAGGAAGTTTATTTCATGATGGAGAAAGGACCCAGCCTATTGGCATCTGGGACCATTTGGCCAAAGGCACATTGAGGAGAGAAAAACGTTTTGATCCCAGGCAATAGGGTTGACTGACCTGATTATTTCGTTTTATAATGACGAGAGCTTAGAACATTGAGTGAGGTGATCAGCACTTAGGTCTTTCATAGTTAATGAGGAACTGTCCACTTTATATTGGAAACAGTCACTGTCCGGGACCCTTAATGAGGTGTGTGGTAACAGGAGGAGAAGACTGTTAACATCGCAGAAGTGTGTGTAGACCAAAGAGGAAGATGACTCCTTGTTGAGGCCATGAAATCACTACCCTCTGTCTTTGAGGGTTCAAATCCTGTCCCTGCTCTTTCCAGCTATATGCTCTTTGTCAAATTGTTTAGCCTCTTATGACTCAGTTTTCCCTCTGTAAAATGAACTAATAGTGTAGTTGTCTCAGGGAGTAGTTTATAGTTAAAAGTTAAATCCTTAAGAGGATTCAAAGTGCTGTATATGACACATCTCAGAACAATTCAGAACCTGGTCAACACTCAAGAAATGTTGCTGTTATTTGAGCTATCAGGAGATGGCGTTGGTGCTTCCAAAACCTGTGAAATGGGAACATTGTAGGCTTGTTCCAGTATAACAAGGACCTTCCTAAAGAAGACACCCTGAATGAAAAGTTGCTACAGAATTTTCTGGCTCTTCATCTTGAGGCAGTACAGGTTTAACAAGAAGGTAATGGACTCAAATGATTATCACTTGACCCTCCTCATAGGAGCAGTTACTAAATTTATCACTAATCATTGAACTTTATCCATTTCTGTGTATTGCTGGAGAGTAGACTTCGCTAGAAATCATCTGCTCAGTTATTCAGTTTTGCATTACTGGGGAGGGCAGGGGTCTTTCCTTCATTTACTGTTCTATCCTTAATGTCAGAACAGTACCTACACATAGTAAGTGCTCAGTAAATATTTGTCAAAGGAATGAGATCATATGCCTGTAGGATTTAAAACTGAAAGACAATATTCCAGAGAAGTGGAAACTTAATCTCACCCCAACACCTGCGCATGTGTGTTCACAGCAGCATTATTCATAATAGTCCTAAAACAGCAGCCCAGATGTTCTTCAGCATGTCAGTGGTTGAACACACTGTGGTACATCCATACCATGGAACACTACTCAGCAATTAAAAGGAACGAACTATTGATAAGCTAACAACTTGAATGAATCTTGAAGGAATTCTATGGTGTGAAAAAAAGCCAGTCCCCAAAAAGATGACATACTGGATGATTCCAGTTATATAGCATTCTTAAGACCCAGAAAAATGGAGAACAGATTAGTGGTTATAGAAATAGAGAATGGGATGGGAACAGGGAGGGAAGCAGGTATGGTTATAAAAGGATGACATGTGGGGGACCCTTGTGGTGATGGAAATATTCTGTATCTCGACTGTATCAATGTCAGTATCCTGATTGTAACTGACTGTGTACCACCATTTTTGCAAGTTATTACCGTGGGCGGAAGTGGATAAAAGGTACAGGAGAGCTCTGCATTTGTTGCTATGACTATGTATGAGTCGACAATGATCTCACAATAAAATGTTCAATTTTTTTTTTTTAAGATTTTATATATTTATTTGACAGAGGGTGACAGAGAGAGAGGGAACACAAGTAGGGGGAGTGGGAGAGGGAGAAGCAGACTCCTCACTGAGCAGGGAGCCCGATGTGGGGCTCAATCCCAGGACCCTGAGATCATGACCTGGGCTGAAGGCAGATGCTCAACCAGTTGAGCCACCCAGGTGCCCCAAAATGTTCAATTTTTTTTTAAAGTAAAGGAGTAAAAGCATTTCATCAAATATTGGAAATGCAATGGACTTAACCCCTTAACATTAACTCAGATCTTTCCAGCAGCTGCACGAAGTAGGTAGGGAAGGAAACAGGCTTAGAGAGGTTAAGGGACTTGTCTGAAGATACACAGCTGGCAAATGGTGGAGATGGGACTCAGACCTAGGAGTGTCTGGCCCAAAACCCTGAGTTCTTTCCTCTAGATCTGCAGCTCTGAGTCTGTGTGGTTTGGATGCCAAGCAGAGCCAAGAAGCTTACCTCCTTCGTGCATCATCATATGATGTCTGACCACGGAGCTGGGTACCATAGCTGGTCTCTTAAATGACTGACAGCTCTATAGGAAAGAGATAGCTGAGAGTCGGCCTGGGTTTCCCCAAAAGCCTGACTGCTCCTAAATGACCTGCTGACTCAGGAGTCCTGATCCCCTTCCAGACCTTCCCTGCCTTATGCGAGGATGTCAGGTGTACAGTGTTGGTGTTTTGTGCCCATTTTACAGCTGGGGAGACAAAGGCACAGGAAAGAAGAAGAACTGGGGGTTATTTCAAGTGGAACAAGTATGGTCCTCTCCAGCTCTAGCACATGGGTGCTGATCATAGTTCCTTTTATCTGTGCTGTACCGTTGCTGTTTCCAGCACATCTGCCCCGTGGTGTGGTGGCCAGAGCCACAGGCAAAGTCTGGCATTGCTGAGATCAAGTGTTTGTCCTGCACATCACCAGACTTTGCAAAGCCTAGGACAAGTGCCTTTTTTTCTCCAAGGCTCTCTTTTATCATCTGGGAATGGGGGTAATAATGAAGATTAAATAAGAAAACAGAGAACATTTTGTAGGGAACAGCAGTCCCTGGCAGTGTCTGTGGTCTAATTGGGAGCTCTGATCTGTCTGCCCTGGGGCGCAGAGCTCTGAACAGAGTATGCTGAGAGGAGCTTTGCTCCTCTCCAGATAATCTGTGCTCCTTCCCGGGATAATCTTCCCTGGCATGGCTCCTTGGGGCCCGTGTTCCCCTCACCTGAGTTCTCCTTAGCTGTTGGTTTCCTGAGTAGGAGGCACATGCTGTCAAAGGGGCCACCCAGAGAATCTGGGAGGCTTCCTGTAGGAGGCAACATTTAAGCCGCAAGCTGGAAGATGACTGGGTGTTGCCAGGTGAGTGAGAGGAAGGAGAGGGAAAGGAATTCCAGGGAAAGGGAACAGCAGATACAAAGGCTCAGAGGTCAGAAGTTTCAGGTGCTTTGGGAAACTGACACCAGGGCATTAATGCTTGAACAGTAAATAGGCCCAAAGCCTAACTCAGTCACCCTGGCCCTCAGTCTCTTCTGGAGGGATCCCAGGGTGCTTGTGGCCAGGTAAGGAATTTAGACTTCATCTTGAGGGCTTGAAAGAAGAGTGATAACAGCTAGACCTACACTTGAGAAAAGTGACGCTGGCTGTCCTGTGGAGTGGAGAGGAGCAGAGGCAAGCCTCCAGTGGAGGCTAGGAGGCCAGGGTGGGGGCTGCTGCCGTGTCTTGGCAAGCAGCCACAGGGGTCTGGAGCAGTATTGTGGGAGGAAACTTGGGTCAAAGTCTGTGGAATTGACAGAGCTCTGCGAGGGACCAGAAGAAGGAGCATCTTGGGTGAACCAGATTTTTGACTTGCATTCTAGGCGAGGTCACTTACAGGAGGCCCCTCTTACCTTTCTGTTCCATGATCTCATCTGTAAAATAGGGGTAGTTCCCATCTCCCCATCTCTTGGCATCTTTGGTCTCTGTGAGGGTCAAATGAAATGCTCCTGGAGCTGTTGCCCCACAGGGAGCAACAAAAACCCCAAATCCCAGACCCCACCCAGAGGCCTTGACTGTCCCCAGGGGAACAAGGTCCTTGATGCTGAAGACACAATTCTCTTATTTTGTCCGGTGGTTTTCCAAATGTGCCGCAACCTGACCAGCATAATACAGATAATACCAACTATCGCTTCTTTTCTTTCTTTTAATGGTGAAGACTGGCTTTGGGCTCTCCTCCCTTTTCCTGCTTATTGAGAAATAGTACCCTCATCAAATAGCAGGTTCCGCAGCAAGTGCAAACCGGCATTTATTTTTTTTTTTTTAAAGATTTTATTTATTGATTGATTCGACACAGAGAGAGATCACAAGTAGGCAGAAAGAGAGGGTGAAGCAGACTCCTGCCAAGAGAGAGCCTGATGCAGGGCTCGATCCCAGGACCCTGAGATCACGATCCGAGCTGAAGGCAGAGGCTTAACCCACTGAGCCACCCAGGTGCCCCCAAACCAGCATTTATGAAGCACCTACTGTGTGCCAAGGCCTTTCTTTGTGATACCTGCTTCTCTTTCTTCTAGATTAAGAAGTGATGGAGTCCAACAGACTGGGCTTTGTGTCTATCTGTGCCATGCCCTAGCTAACTCCAGCTACTCCCAGCCTTAATTTGCCCATCTGTGTAAGGGGTCCCTCTAGTCTCACCTCAGAAGGTGGCTGAAGAAGATAGTGCTCCTGCTTCTGACAGGAACCAGGTGACTGGGCACAGTGCCTGGGACAGAGAATGGCTTCTGTAAGAGGCAACTGACAATAAATAACCGGTGAGGCTAGCCTTGTTGTTCCTGTTCACAGGAGGAAATTGAGATTTATAGCCCCAAAGCTGCTATAGTGGATATCCTGACTCAGCCGTGCCCTTTCCAGGAAGGCCTGGAGGAGACACAGCAGGGGTCATGGCAGACTGGATGGCCTGTGCGGCCCCAGAACCTCGTCCTGGTTCTCCAGCCAAGAGGGCCCATTTTTATTTTCATCCCAGCTAGTCTGGAACCAAAAGTCTAGACAATTGTCACCGTGGTTCTGTGCACATTTTATAGAATAGCACTGTATTAGCTTCCGAGGGCTGCCACGGCAAAATACCATCAACTGGGGGGCTTAAAACAACAGGAATGTATTCTGTCATAGTTCTGGAGGTCAGAAGTCTGGAATCCTTCTCAAGGCTGTAGGGGAGGATCCCTCCTTGCCCCTTCTAGCTCCTGGTGGCCGCCGGCCATCCTTGGCATTCCTTGGCTTGTGGCTGCACCGCTCCAGTTTCTGCCTCCGTTGTCACGTGGCTGTCTTCTCTGTGTGTCTATTCTCTTTGTCATTGGATTTAGGGCTCAACCTAATCCAGTATGAGCTCATCTTTACTAATTGTGTCTGCAAAGACCCTTTTTCCCAGTGAGGTCACAGTGTGAGGTTCCAGGTAGATGTAAATTCTGGGGGGACGCTACTCTTCCCAGTACAAACTTCTTTAGAAAATGTCGTGAGGATCTTACTTGCTCTGAGCTTTGTATGGAGTTCTGTGGAGAAGTGAGGAAGAGGTATGGGGATGGTGCCCACCCCCGCTTCCCCACAGCCAGGAAGTGTCAGTCCTAAATATGAAGCTGACAGCAAAGCTGAGACCTGAAGTCTTCAGTGCAGTTGGCCTGGTCAGTCAGGAAGAGGAGCAGAAGAGGCTTCTCAGTGGGGCTGCACTGAGGCCTGGGGCCGTTCATCCTTCCTTGGTCTTTGACAACTCGGTTCTGACCCGAACCTCAATTTTCCACTCTGAGAATTGGGGATAATAACAGCACCTTCCCTTCTAGGTGGTTGTGAAGACATCACATATGACTTTAATGCTAGAGACTGCCGAGTCCCAGGTCTTACTGTTTGGAAAGAGAATCTGGAACCGGGGCAAAGGCCGTGACCTGAAGTGGTGTGCCTAGAACCGGGTTGGCTGTACTGCTCTAAGAGCAGTGCTCCCTCCTATCAGATCTAGCCCTAGTCTCTGCCAGCCCTTGGCAAGGAGGGGCTGAGCCCTTTAAGTAGAATTAACGAGTATGAATCTAGAAGCGAATCTTCTCAGTGACCCTGTGAGGCAGAAACTGCCGCAAGTCCCCTTTCACAGGAAAGGAAAGTGAGGCTTGGGCAAATTTAAGTTACCAGCCCAAGGCTGCACAGCTAGAAGGTGGTAGAGTTGAAATTCAAATACAGGTACATTCAAGTTCACTTCTATGCTTCCCTTTCCCTGACTTAAGTTCCTCCATGCCTCAGTTTCCCCATCTCCAAAATGGTGTCTCCTTCAGGTTCCCCGCTTAGAGGACCCCAGCTCTGGCAGAACTGTGCTGAGTCTGAGGCCCAAAGGGTTACATAAATCCTCATTTGCCCAGACAGGTATCTCAGCTTCCCCATCTCCTGTCCCTCACACCACAGCAACTTGAGATTTTTACACAGACGGGAAGTGTGTGTGGAGAACAAGCGTGTGTATATGTGTGCCTGTGTGTGTGTGTGTGTGTGTGTTTGCAACAAATACTTTATAATAGACAAGCCTCGTCTGCCACTTCTAAAAGTAGTGAAAAAAAAAAAAACCCACTTTGAGTAAGTAAAAATAACCTGGAGGCTGAGTCACTGAAGTCACTGAACTCAGCCGGAACCGGCTGCCCTGGCTGTGGCTGCTTGGGCACGCCAAGGGGCAGTAGTTGGGCCCAGAAATTTGGGGACGGCCCCCTGAGGTTTTAGGGGGAGAAGTCCCAGTGGTTAGTTTGCAGGTGAGATGACTGTCCGTCTACCTTTTCTACCCCCAAGCATTAGGGAAATGTCTCCCTGAGATGCTGCATCATCTTTCTCTTTTAAAAATGACTTGACAATTGATAATTTTGCCCTAGTGCTGGGCACCTTACAGCTTTTATTTCTTGGAGGCCAAACATTGATGTTGTGTGAAATGGGAGCTTGGTGGAGCCTTTGTGCGGATCTCGAGCTTCCTGAAAAATTTATTTACTGTGACTGTGATCCGCAGGAGCGAATTGATGTTTATCTATAGTCGTTCGCGCCAGCAAGGAGGGGAAAAATGCATAACTGCACTTTCCTCGGAGGTCTTGCGAGGCTGTTTAAATAAGTATCTAATAGTGAACTTTCAATAGCAGACAGGCAGCTTGATGGACAGGGTACAGCGTATTATTAACCATAAGCAGGCTTAATCTTTCCCCCATGTTTTAGAAGAAGCTTTATAACCTTCTGGCCAAGGAATTCATGAGGACCAGGTATTTGAAGCTAAGCAAAATTATCCTGGCCGTTCCAGTGGCAGAATCGATAATTCCGAGAGCCTCATGGAAGAGGGGAAGCAGAGGCTGCAGCTGGGCCACGAGTAAGCAGCTCCGGCCATCCCGTTGTAGCTGGAAGGTCAGGAGAAGTTTACAGGGGCCTGGAGCTAGCAGGGGGAGGCAAGGGTCATGCCAAGAGCCTGGCTTTCCTGCCAAGTAAGTACCTTCGGTCGCCTCCACGTTGAAGGGTCTGTGGGGTCAGGGAATGGAGGTGTGTGTCTTCCCACTGGGCCCCGGTTAGAACAGTGCTCAGCTGTTCGGTGGCACACACCATTTTAAGCAATCGAAGGGATTTACTTCATTGTCCGATAGGCCTCTTTTGCCCCTCTGTACAGAAATTTTGTTGCAGCCTGGAATGCATCTTGTTTAACCAGGAGGGCTTTCTTGATCTCTGGGAGGTGGTGAACTCTTTTTATTATAAAGTCCCCTCCTGGTCCCCTACCTGGGGACTCAGGACCCCCTCAGGAGTGATGGAGCCTTCAGTTTCTGTTTTTCAGTTTTCTGTTTTTAGCTGGCCAGCTGCAAGAGCGCAGGGACTCCTCATGTTCACCACAGTGTCCCCAGCCCTGAACAAACACTACCTTGAGTTGAATGATTGGCGTGGCTTTTGCTGAGGAGGAAAGAATTGTGGTTAAGAGCATGAAGGTCAGACTTTGGGATCAAATTCTGGTCTGTTACCTGCTGTGTGTTTTCAGCCAAGTGGTTGCCCTCTCTGTGTCTTTGTTTCCCTGTCTGTAAGAAGGGATAAGGAGGGAGATGACTTTACCTTTTTCAATCTCAGTTTCCTGTTTGTAGAATAAGTTTAACAATGCTAACTTCTTGAAAGTTCTACTGAAGAGTAAATGAGAGAATGTTGGTGGAGGAGCCAGCATAAGGTCCAGTATAAAGATGGTGTTCAGTATTTATGGCTGTCACTATTATGAGTGTTTGATTAATATCACTATTGTTACAGTCGTCACTACTTTTGCTCTTCATGACCCGAGGGCACTCATAGCCTCTGTCCATTTTGTCTGCTTTGAGCACTGTTGCTGTCTTTCAAGGTCTGAAAACCATAATGGGGGGCATGCTGAGACCTGTACAGAGTCAGGAAACGCTGGTCTAAAGTGATTGGCCCTGGAAGTGCCCTGGAATGAGCCACCGCCTCCCCGCCAACCCCCCACTTCCCCCGCCACCCACCCTCACCCACCCCACCACCCCCCACCCCGGGCCCATAAACTGTGGCAGCTCTCTGCTTCACAAAACGCTCTTTGCTGGAGTTGTGATCTGCCTCCAGAGCTCAGGCCCTGAGCCCCCAACCCCCACCCTTTCCTCCAGGAAGGGCACAGGGGCTGGGAGTTTTCATGTCCCCCAGAACAAGATAGAGCTGGTAGCAAATCCGGGGACAGGAGGCACGATGAGAGCTGCTCATGGATGAGTGCCAGCTCCTGGCTTAGCCACTGGGCATGCTCCCCACAATGTGCCCCCCACCCTCCACCCCACACCCTAACCTCCCCAGTGTGGAGACTCAGGAGCTGCCTGGCACTCTGAACATTATCACCAGAGGCCGGTTAGCACTCCTGTGGCTACTCAGAGGGTGCAAAGCGGAGCCTTTCTGGGTGGGTATGGGGCTGGGACCATGGTCTCAAGTTTCCTAACTGCCCAGGCCAAGTCTCTTTGTCCATCCTGAGCTGCTGTCTTCCCCTCTGGCCTTTCTTCCTGCTCTCCAGAAGCTAGTTAGGTTTACCTAAATTATTGTCGTAAGGCTCCCCACACATAGAGCGGAGCAGAGCAGGAGGCCAGGCCCCATGCTGGGTGTTCTCTGTGTGGGATCTCAGGAATTAGTATTTACACCCATTTTCCAGGTGAGAGAATTGAGGCTCAGAGGGGTGAAGTCCCTTGCCCCAGGCCTCATGGCATTCCAATCGTTTGTCCTTCTCTGATGTCTTAAGTCTCCACTTCTCAGCCCATCTCCAGCTTCCTTCTTCCCTTTGGAAGGCACTCCGTTTTGTGAGTGGAGCTGGAATTGTCCGGGAGACCCAGCCAGAGGAGGCAGGGTGGGAGCGCAGCAAAGGTCTTGCCTTCAGAGGGTGAGTTTCTTTCCTCAAGATAAAGTATCAAGTCCTGAAAGTAGGGTTTTGCCAACCCAGTGGACAGAGCATAGTACCCCTGGGTGTCTTTCCTGTCGCCTTTTCAGGGTCCCACCTGTCTTTAAAAACCTACACATGAGGGGCGCCTGGGTGGCTCAGTGGATTAAGCTGCTGCTTTCGGCTCAGGTCATGATCTCAGTGTCCTGGGATCGAGCCCCGCATCGGGCCCTCTGCTCAGCAGGGAGCCTGCTTCCCCCTCTGTCTCTGCCTGCCTCTCTGCCTACTTGTGATCTCTCTCTGTCAAATAAAATAAATAAAATCTTTTTTAAAAAACCAACCAAACAAAAAAAACAAACCTACACATGAGGTTAGCCTCATGCTAACCCTGTCCTGACTACTGCTGACAGAGCAGGATAGTAGTGGGGGTCACGGGGGCATGCAGCATGGAACTCGGACCCGTGTTGTTCCGGGCTGAGTGTGAGCAGCTCAGATACTCACATGCCTGTGTCGTGGGGATGAGCCCCATCATCTCCCCACCCACCCCACACCCCTCCCCCATCTCTGTGTTCTCTGAGGGACCCTTCCCCCCACCGCTCACATGCTGATCCCTAAGCCCTCTACTTCCAGACTGGAGCACGAAGAGTTGGGGATGAAGCAGAGGCATCTGGATCTTTCGTTTTGGCTTGATTTATGAGAAACAAACTAATATGAGCGCTTATAGCAAGGCACCAGGCCGCAAGGGGAGCTTAAAAATTATATTCATCACAGCAGTAATCACTAATACATATTAATGTGTCTACTCTGGGCCAGATCTGCAGAACCCCTAGTTAAATAAGATGGGACTCCTACTCTCAAGAGGGTCACCAGGGAGAGAAGACCCCCCCCCCCCCAACCCCCCCCCCCCACAGCCCAAGATGGAGGTTTTCTGTGGCATAGGTTACACACTGTATGGGTTCATGGAGAGGCAGGAGCTGAGAAGGAGTGGCAAAGGAACTGTTTGCAGCGGGCTGGAAAAATGAGTTTGCCAGGCAGGGAATTAGCGTGGCCATTCTACACCAAGGAACAGTATCCGACATAGGGAACAGCCTGGGCACTCGCAAAGAGGTTGAGAACCAGGGGCATTGAGGACTGGTGGATCATTTAATTGGGGATCAAGATAAGCTTGGAGCAGGTGGTGGGTTTCAGATCAGGCCTCTCAGGCCACTCAGTCAGGTTTGGGCTTTTCCTGATGGCTCAGGGTGAGGACTGCGGGGCGGGGCGTCGGGGGCAGCAGAGGCGGATATCAGTACTAAGAGCTACAGAAGCCGTGTAGGGGTTTGAGCTGGGAGTGGCAGTAACAAGACCCATTGACTTTTGCAGAGATGTCAGGCTGCTGTGGGGAGGAGGGATCCTCAGGTAAAAACCATCAGGAAGCTGGGGAGGGGCTTCTGCTGCCATCTAGGTCTGCGTCAAGGGGGCCTGGGCCCGGTGGTGGCACTAGGCCGCCCAGGAGAAGGCCAGTGTAGGGACGTTTCAGAGGGAGATTCAGGAAGCCCTGGAGGGAGGCTGTTGCGAGCCATCTGCTGACATTTCTCTTTCCCACCCCACAGTTTTACGCTTGGGATCTATGGAGCCTCAGTTGGTAAGAGAGTGATGTGTAAACAGTTGGAAATGGCTGGAGGGGGTTGCAGCCCCAGCCCCAGGGCAGGGTTTAGAAGAGCTGGGAGCCAATGTTTTGTCCTCTCCCTAGCAAGGACTTAGGTTCCTTTCCTGGTTTCTCTGTGCGACTGACTGCAAAGAAGGAAGACGGTGAGCCGTGCCCTCGCCAGCAGAAGCTGTTTGTTCATTTATGTTCGCAGCATCCACCTCTCGGGCTTACTATGCTGTGGCCAGCACAGGGAGACCTGGTGAGCACGGCGTACTGCTCCCTGCCCTTGGGGAGCCCCCAGTCATAGCTGCCAGAGCCAGACTGCAGACAGGCAGGTGGAAGCAGCTGGTGCAGAGCTGTCCCCTAAACAGGGAGCCCAGGGGCCTGTGGGTGCTGAGGAGTGGTGCTCAACAAAATCTGGGAGGCTGAGGATGCTGCCCGAGGAGGCTGCCTGCATTATAGCTCCATGAAAGCAGGAACTGGGCTGCCCCCTTCAGTATGGGATCCCCAGACCCCAACAATCTGGGGTGAAGCAACTGGAAGCTGAGACCTGAAGGAGAAATCAGGCACAGCTTTGAGGGAGAGATGGGAACATGGGTTGTGGGAGGAGGGAACAGCGAGGGCAAAGGCTCAGAGGTGGGCTCTGCAGAAGTCACCTGTGTAGAGTGCCTCGGGCCTCTGGCGTGAGCATGGTGAGGGAAGAGCTGAGGCGGGAGGCTAGATTATACATTTTGGGGTCTGGCCCTCTAAGCTCATAAAAATAGCTCATTTCCCTCTCCAGACTAGCATGTGGTTTCCCTTCTCCCTTAAGTCCTCACCAAACCTAGAAATCAGATTGGGTCACTACCAGGGGTGTGTGAGCTGAGATTCGAGTTTACAGGCGAGTTTGCAGGCAGGGCCAGCTGTGGGGTGGGTGGTGGGGGGAACAGCGCCCCAGTTCACACCCAGCCCCTTGGTCGTTGGGGGGTAGGCCCGCCATTTGAAAGCTGCTGTTCTTGTGTGGGGTGCTCATATCGGAGGTCAGGGTTGGATCCTGACTGGAGTGGGAGAGCGCTCTTCAGGGGAGGTTTGGGGCTATCGCTTTGCTTGATCCAATATGTCATCCCTGGCATAAATAAAACCCAGCTGGCTGGCAGGTCCCTAGGTCGTCACCCCTCATGCAGGGTGAGCTGCAGGCTTGGGGTGTAAGGCCTGGGACCCTGCATCCCCTCACCACCCAGGCTGGCCTGCGAGTGGCCCAGCAGGCGAGGTACCGTCTGGCTGGATGGAGAGCCAAAGAGGTAATGCTAATGTCTTTTAAAATTAGAATGAAAATGTTTATTGCAGAGAGCAGAACCTGCGTCAGCGCGGAGTCCTGTGGGAAGGGGACTGCTTTATCGCAGCCTTTCGGTTTTATTTTTGCACATTCGCTTTTTATTTGCTGGTGGTGCTGCTTGACAGGCCCTTAGAGTGGGCTTGGCTGCCAGGCCGGGGCTGGGAGGACAGCACCACCGCCTGTGTCTGGACCGTCCTGCCCGGGGTGAGTGCCAGGGCCTGCCTTCGGTTGGGAGATCTTGGGGGTGTGAGAGCAGGAGGCTGTGACTTTGTGTGTGTGTGTCCATTTGTCTGTGTGTGCGTCCAGCCCGGTGTGTGGACACGGGTGGCTCCCTGGGCATTTTTCTCTGTGTGCATCGTGTCTCTGGGGGGTTGTCCACGCGCAAGACCAAGTGTGGATCTTTGTGGGTCTATGTTCTTGAGTTGTGTGTGTGTTTGGGAGGTGGCCATGGGTGTGACTGGGTGTGGCTGGGTATGGGTCTGGGCGTGTTTCTCGGGACTCTACATGGCTTTTTCTGTGTGTGAATGTGTGTGGGCATCTTGGGGAAGCACATGCGTGTGTGACCATGGGTCTATATGCCCATGTGTGTGTGTATGGGTGTGCACATGAGTGTGAGGGAAGGTGTGTGTACATGTGATAATGTGAGAATGCATTTGAACATGTGGGAATGTGTGGGAGAGTGCATCACATGGGGAGCGTGTGCTGTGCACAGGCACACTGCATGTGAGAGCATGTCGTGTGTGAGCATACATGGCATGTGAGAGTGTGAGCCAGGCTATGCGTGGGTATACACTGGGAGAGAATACATGACAGCATGTGTCGTGACCATGTTGCATGTGGGAGTGTGTCGTGTGTGAGCGCACACTGTGTGAGCCTGAACTGTGTTGCCGTGTGTGCACACGTGTGAGAGAATGTACGAGCGTGTGTGTGGTGACCACTTGCACGTGAGAGCGTGGATGGCGCTGTCCTGTCCTCTGGCCTATGGAGCCTCCAGAAAAGCCATCCTTGGGTCAGAGCCTGGCGGGATCCTCCCCGGTTTGGGAACACAGCACTGCAGCACTGGCGACAGGCAACCAGCCTCCCCGCTGGCTCCGGCTTGGGTCAGAGACTCAGGGAACCTCCAGATGCCTCTGGGGTTTGTAGCATTTTTAACCCACCCTGCTCCAGCGGAAATGTTTGACAAGCTTTACCTCTGGGCCATACAGCAATGGGTGTTTTGTTTGTGGAAGGGATGCTGCTTTCTCAATATAAAGTTATGGTACAGAATGTGCTTTTCAAGGCATACCTGCACCCAAAAATGGGAGCCCCTGCTAGACGGTTGCAGGTCTGGCCCGGGGCAGGCTGGTGCCTTGGGCTGGTTTCTCTGTGCCGGGTGGTGGGGGCTCTGGCCACAGCCCTAGAGATGGCCAGGGCTCCCCAAGAGGAGCCCTGAAACTTCCCCCCAACATGGCGCAGCCAGCCACAGTCATTTCTCTAGGGCAGAAAACCCATGCCCTGCAGGGAACCTGGTGGCTGTGGGGCTTTTCCATGGGGCCAGAGGAACCTCTTTTCAGTCCCTGTCCCCATCTGGTTCACCTCCTCATCATTGGGATTTGTCTTTTGTGGTAACACCTCTGCAAGGTGAAGTGGCTGGTGTGGAGGAGTCAGATTTTATGGAGTAGAAACCAGGTGCTGTGCAAAATTTAATGCAATCGGAAACCAGTTTTGAATGCAGATCTGAAGCCTGGCTTCAAAGGCTGTGTGGCCTTGAGCATGTTGCTCAGCTTCTCTGAGCTTCAGTCTTCTTGTCTGTGAAACAGGAAGCATGATAGTGGCAGCCTCAAGGCTGTCTCTGACTGGTTACCTCAGGTGCTTTCGTGAACATGGCTGATTTGTGTGGGCTGAACAGCTTCAGTTTGGTGTATCTTACCTGTGTGTGATCGTAGACAGGTCATTTTTTCTGTGCCTCAGTTTGCTTATCTGTAAAATTGGGCTAATAATAGTGCCTACTGCATGGGATGTTGTGAGGGTTAAAGTCCTTACCTTACATAAAAGGTTAGCATGAGTGCTGTAGAGCTAGAGCTGTTGTTATTTCTGGAATGCCTGAATCCAGATTAAAACATTCCATCGGCACACGATATCATCATCATTTTTTTTAACCCAACTTGTAACCTGCTCTTTCTGCAGTCTTGCCCCCTCTGTGTTGTCAGGCGGCTGCTATGTGCCAGGCACCGGGCTAGGAGTGCCAGGGGGCACGTGGCATGGCTTCTAGGGTGCTTGTCCCATGGGGGAGGGGAGCTGGGCCACATGCTACTGCTCATCTTTCCTCCGACGATTTGGCAAGCAGGTACAGTCTTGGGTGAACCCACTCTGGGTAGTAGCCAGGGGCAGGAGCCAGCCGGCAAGAGAGCCACCTGGCAGTTCTCCCTGCCAGGGTGAATCCAGCAGGCTGTAGGCACCCAAAACTGTTTTGTGCACTTGTCAAAAGGCGACTGGCATTTGAGCATCCGTGTCAGACAGCAGAGGGAGAGCCGCGTATGGAAGGGAATTTCCACTGAGCCGGGCCCCACATGGTACCCGGAGCCCACCTGCCTTATACCATGTCAGACACGCTGAGGATGAATTACCTGGTGTAGAGGGGCGGAGCCCTTCACATGGACAAGGCCATGTGCTACAACACTTTGTACGAGTTAGCTCATCTAGCATTTGTAGAAGACCCCTTGAAGTCCGTCCTGCTTCTCTCTACATTAACAAAGGAGAAAGCTGAGGTTTGGAGATGTTTTGGAATCTTTCAGATCTGGGTAGAAATCCTGCTTCCTCCAGTTTCTGGGTGACTTTGGGCCACTTCCTTAACCTCTCTGAGCCTCCAGTTCCCATTGCTTAGGGTTGCAGCAAGGATTCAATGAAACAGTATAGATAAAACATTTAGCCTGGCATCTGGCATGGTAATGATTTCTTTTAAAAGACTATTGTAATTATTACTGTTTTACCTTTTTGCAAGGCAGTCCTTGCCAGTATAATAGAAATATTGACGAGATTCAACTCTGATGCCTTGATGTCTATGGGACTGGATTGGGGGGGGGGGATTATTTTTGTTTTAGTTCAAAACATTTTATTATATCACTAGATAAGTTTGTGAGTTTCCTGCCTAGAGGAGATAATATTCCTATCATAAAGATTTGATTGGCTTGTGGGGATCGAACCTCTTCTATCTCATTGAGAAGGAGCTCTGCCGGGTTTTTGCCCCAGTGCCCAGTCCTATAACCAGACTCATTCAGACACTTGGATCAACAGGTCTGCTGTGTAGTAGTTGTTGAGTACATGCTTGTTAGATGAGTGGATGGATTGTGTTCCTGAGCTTACTGCGGCGAAAGGGAAGATTGGATTCAGGCACAATCTGGTAGCTTCCCACAGAAGGTGGGGGCCTGATCTGGACATCTGTCCTCCAGCAATGAGCACTTTGCAGAGCTGTGGGTGCCTGGAACATCTCCTAGAGTTAATCACCTAACTATGATTGTGATGGCCAGAGGTAGAGGAGCTGGCAGAAAATTGAGACATTAACACATAACTCCAAGACCAGGGGATGGGTTTGAGGCAATGAACATGACCTCAACAGACAGGCGGTGCAGTGACTTTGGGGGAGGAGGAACGTCATTCATTCTTCCTATGAATATTTCTGTGCTCAGTGCTGGGATGCCTGGAGACACTTTGTGGGACCAAGTGAAAGGGAAGAACTGATGCATGAATCTCAAATAGACTTTTCAGGGACAGTGTCACAGTGAGGGAGAATCAGGGGCACTCTCTACTATCATGGGTAGGATTCTTGTGGTTGTGTGTGAGAGAAACTCACCTGGAAACAGCTTAAACAGAAAAGGATTTTTATTGCCTCACATGACGTGAAAGTTTCAAGTCACTAACTTCAGGCATGGCTGTATCCAGCTGCTCAAACAATGTTCTGTCATCCTGTTCGTCTCCTGGTTCGGCTTTCCTCTGTGTAGGTGCAGTTTGTTCTCGGCCAGGGTTTTCTCCTAGCAGCTGTGTTGCACCAGCGTAGCAACTGCCAGGGAAAGAAAGTACCTCCTTCCCAGTAGTTCTGTCTAACAAAAGCCCCACAATCCATTGTATTTGGACCACCTTAGAGACCATGCACTTGCCCGTGCTATTCTGACCACCAGGAGTGTCCTCCTCCTCTCTTCCACCTATCTCAAACCTGCGCGCCCTTGAAATCCTGCTTGAGGTCCATAGCTGCCACCTTTTCTTTTTGCCTTTATTGTCTTTTGTATTTTTTCTCTCTCTTAGGACACCTTTTTTTTTTTTTTTTTTTGCTTTGTATCTAATTCAGCTATGTTCTACCCGCACTGTGTTCATATCAGGCCAGGGTCCCTAGCAGACCAGAGTTTCATTTCTTGCCTTTCTTTCCTCTCCCCCACCCCATGCCCGATATAAAAGATAGGAAGGGTGCCTAATAATGCCTACTGATGCACCTGGGGTATTGAATTTAGAAGCCAAATCCCAGGATGACTCATGGGGGGTGGGTCAGCAGGGTCCAAAGGGAACCCCAGGAATTGTCTAGCTGAACCCAGCCATTTTTGGTTGAGTCCCAAAGCCTTGACCTCACCCAGGCCAGTTGGGGAGGTGGGAATGGGGGAAGGTGTCCGATTCAGAGGCCAGGCTCTCCCAGGTTCAAATCCTGGCTTTGTGCCCTCTGGCTGTGTGTTGTGGGGCAAGTTGCTTCACCTCTCTTTGCTACGAGTTCCTCCTTTGTAAAATAAGATAATTCACACAACGCATGTAAGGGAAGGACCCAGCCCACAGTGCATGCTGGTGCTTGTTGATTCCAGCGTTATCCGTACTGTTACTGCTGTACTGTTTTCAGAGTCACAATAGAAAGGGGGATTATGAACTCAATAGATAGATTTAACAGGAGGAAACAGCTGCCCAGGGAGCTTCAGAGACACCCCAAGATTACAGAGCACCAAGTGGGCCCCTGCCCCACTTACAACCCTAACTTCTGCTTCAGCCCTTGCTCTTTACCCAGACTGTCTTTTTGGGAGCCACCGTGGCCTTCAGAGCATGTCAGTGCTTCTTCACAAGGAAGGACTGGAGTGTGGGGGCCTTGTGGCTCATGCAGAGGGTGAATGGGACCTCAGCCTTGGTGGCTTCTCTTGAAACACTGTTTCTCCTGGCCAGGTGTCCACTGCCATGTCCTATGGCCGACTGTCCTCTAAGCAGCTGCCTTTGACCAATCAGCCCTGTCAGCATCTCATCACTGCCCCAGAACAGACCAGGGAAACAGACGGAGGACTGAGCGGTCCCTGCACGGAGAAGAGCCTGCTGCCCCCCCCCCCCACGTGGCGCCGTGCCCGTCTGTGTAAAGATGCATCGTCTGCTCTTCTCCCCCGGCACTCTTATTTCTTTCCGCTGCCTCAGAAATATTTGGGGGTGATTAAAAGGAAATGTTCTTTTAACTATAATGAAATGGGGTTTGGGGGTTTTGGAATAATCGGCTGTGGCCTTGGGGGCCGATGTTGGTTGATTTGATAACTGAATTGATAGGCAACAAGTATTGATTTCTCTCCCCCTCTTCCCAGGAAGGTGACTCAGTGAAGGGGAGATGTTTTGAAATTCAGGGGAGAGCTGCTATGGGAAGCCAGAAAGCTGTGTGTCTGTGTGTGTACGCTCTCTTGTGTGCGGCTCTGTTTCTCCCTCCGTGGCCCGTTACTCAGGACCTCCAAGAAATGGGGCATGCAGCCTCTCACCTGCATGGAAGAAAGGACGGGCTTTGGAGCCATGTAGACAGCCCCAAGGCTGAAGTCTGCCTCTGTTGCCTCCTGGCTAGGGGACCTTGCACAACTGGCTTCCCCTCTTTGTTGACTCAGTTTTCTTGTCTGTAAAGTGGAGAGAACAATCCCTGCTATGGGGAGTTGTTCAGAAGCCTGAGAGGCACCAGGGAGGGGGTGATGGATTTTGATGGCGCGAACCCTGGAAGCCTTCCAAGAGAAGGGCCTTGAATGACGACACTTCTGATGCGAGAGAAAGGGGAGGGGCTGAACAACTCTTCTGTATCAGGAATTTTTAGGCCCAAAGATGGGGGAGGTGTGGAGCATCTGGTGAGATGGGGACTAGCTGTTGTCCAGTATGTCCCAGAGAGGGGAGGTGGACAGGGAAGGGCAGGGATGTGAAAGCAAAGTTGTTCCAGCAGGTGAGATGAAATGGGTGATGGATGAGCTCAACGTATCACTTTTGTTCCTTTTGAAATTCAGAAGCAGCGATAACATGTGACTCCCCGTCCTTTGGCCAAGCACTAATTACATGCCAGGCGTTGTGCTAAGTGTTGACTTCCAGCATCTCATTGACTCTGCACTGTATCTTCATTTTACAGAGCAGGAAACTGAGGCCCTTCATAACATCTACTGGTGCATTCAAACGTATAGCTTCTGGCCTGGTGCGACCAGGCAGTGTTCCAGCTCCATGGCCAGCCTGCAGACCCTTCACACAGCCCACCCACCAGATGTGGGTTGTTGAGTCCTTGGGCCACCCAAGTTTCTTCTCTGTGGGAATTTTTTTTTGACATTTGACTGGGGCACGTACATCCTTCCTCCAGATTCCCTCCCTAATTCAGTCAGGCAAAGATGTCAAGTAGACGTCACTTACAATTCTTCTCTCTGTGTTCCCCGCTGAGTTCTTCTGTTGCCTCCGGGAGTTCTGGGGGAGCCACGTGCTTCACCTGGGCAGAGCCTCATGATGCAGCTGCCACCGTATTTACTAGATGTGACCTGGCTTAGGCACTTGGGAGGATGGCGGCATCTGCCCTGGCAAGTGGAATGCTCACTGTCTAGGTGGGGCCGGAGGGTGCATGGAGCAGAAAGGTCAGGGAGGGAGCCTGTGATGCCTGAAATTAAAAAGATACACAGCGATGGAAAGCAAACAAATGATATTGTGCCCCAAATCCCTTTGTGCCAAGCAGTGCCCAAGACAGTGACGGTGCAGGGATGTCTCCATCCTTGGGGAGGTCATCTGGGCAGCACATGGTCCACCCACTTCAAGGCTAAATTCAACTCCAAGGATCTTTGTCAGATAACCCCCTCCTGCCAGATGTACTCAGCGTAATGGAGAAGCCAGTGATTCCAGAGGGCCCCACAAGGTGGGAAATGAGAATTTAGATGGAAGGAGCATCTTCCATCTGTCACACACCTGCTCTGTGAGCTTGACACTTTCCAGCCACCATCACCCATGAGCCTCACAGCATAGACCCATTTCACATATGGGGAAACTGAGGCAGGGTTCAGTTCTGTACTTGCTCACGTAGTCTCTGAGGAAGTGGCCAAGCTGGGACCTGAACCCAGGGCTCTCTCACTTCAAACCACCCTCTTTCATTGACAAACGGGGAAACAGGCCCAGAAAAGGACAGGGACTTGCTTGCTTTTCAGAGGTAGAACTTAATCCATACCTGCAACCATGGGTTACCTCATGGCTTGGGGAGGGAGAGGGTTCCTGGTTGTAAACCCAGGAAACAAATGGAGGCAAATAGAAAATAAAGTGTGATTAAGTGCCATGCAGTGGCACAGCCAATGGGCAATCTGTTCTTGGTCCCCATTTCAGGACATGTTTGAGCATCAGGAGCTGGCAGTCCTCAGCTTATGACGGCATATTCATGTCAGTTTCTTTGCTCTTTGAAACATGAACACAGTAACACTTTTTGTGGGGAAATGTTTCCTTGCCTGCTCCCCTGAGCTGGAGTAAACCAGGGGAGGGCAGTGTACTGGAGGGGCCGGGAAGGAGGTTGGTGTGAGGTCGGAGGAGGCCCAGCAATTATCTCTAACTTGGCAGCTGTTGTAGAACTGTCTCCTACCTCATGGGACAGCAGGACTTGCACAGGGCTGGATATCAGGGGCCGGGGGTCTGTCAGTGCTCGAAGGCCAGTCTCTTTCTCCTACCTTTTGACTCTCATTCCTTCTCTAAAATGGATGATTACCAAGGCTGTTTCTGTGCATTTGGGCAAAGGCATTGCATGCCTGTTTGGCCAAGCTCAAAGGGAAAGAGTTCTGGGATCACTCGGTATGCTTGCTGCGGTGCTGGAGGTAGCGGTGGCGCGAACACCATGCAGCCATTTATTCATTCAGTAGGCGCTTTCTGAAAGCCAGCTGGGTGACAGGCACCAGAGGCAGAGCAGGAAACAAAGCAGACGTGGGCTGTACCCCGTGGAGATTACAGTCTGATAGACAAAGAACAACGGGTGTGTTCGGGTCACTACTGGGTTCTCAACATTTATTGTTTACCTAGCACACCTGTGCCCTCAGATATTTATCGACTGGACAAATGAATGACTGAGCCAAATGCAGAGGAACATGTGATTCAGAAGAGGAACATGTGATACAAACTGCATGGGAAAAGAAGGGGGTGGTGAAGGAAATACAGTGATCTCCTCTGATAAGAAAGTGCCCTGGGTGCAGAGGGCCCACAGGCCAGGGAGAGAGACTACATTCAGCAAAGAAGCCAGAGTGAATTCATAATTCTGAGTGTTGCAAGATAAGAGTGTTGTGAAATGTCTTGAGGAAACCTCTTGAGGTAAGGCAGTTAGGGAAGGCTTCATACCTCATTTATTCAAACATTTTATTTTTTAACTTTGCATTTTGAAATAGTTTCAAAAGTATTTACAAAAAGTTCCAAAAATAGTACAAAGAATTCCCCATATTCTCTTTACCCAGATTCTCTGAATGTTAATATTCAGCATGACCACAGGACAATTATGAAATCAGGAAATTCACACTGACACAATACTATAATCTTGTATATTGATTTTACCCAAATTTTGTCAGTTACCCACTGATGTGGTCCAGGGTCCAGTTCTGGATCATGCATTGCATTAGTTATCATGTCCCTTTAGCCTCCTATAATCTAGAACAGGTTAAAGCGTATGTATCTAAATCGATCCAATCTGAGTGAATCCTGTAACTTTTGCTTAAAACTACTGGGAAAGAGGTACTTTCTTTCCCTGGCAGTTCCCAAGCTGGTGAAACAGAGCTGCCAGAGGAAAACCCTGGCTGAGAACAAAGCCACCCACACACAGGAAAGCTAAGCCAGGAGATGAGCAGGGTGAGATAACATCATTTGAGCAGCTGGATAAAGCCATACCTGAAGCTATCTGATCTGGAACTTTCAGGTCATGTGAGCCAGTAAAAATCCTTTTTTTGTTTCAATTGTTATTATTCATTGAATTATTTATTCAGTGACTATCTCTACACTCAGTGCTGGGATGCAGGTAGATGCCTTGTGGGGCCACGTGAAAAGGAGAACTGTTTGATATGTGAATCTCAAATGGACTCTTCAGGGACTGTGTCCCAGTGAGGGCAAATCTGAGGCCACTCTCAAAAGGGCAGCACTCTTGTGGTTGCATGACCTTGACACTTTTTGATGAGGACTGGCCATTTATAACATTTGTAGAATGTCCTTTAATTTATAAATGTAGGATGGTTACTCATGTTTCCCTCAGGTTCTGCATTTTTGGCAGAAATGCCTACAGAGTGTTACTGTGTCCTTCTCAGTGCATCAGATCAGGAGGCACATGATGTCCATTTGTCCCGTTACCAGTGAGGTTAACTTGGTCGCTTACTTAAGGTGAGGTGGGCTGGGAATCTCCACTGTGAAGTTATTATTACCTTTTCATTATTAATAAGTATCTTGTGGGGAAACACTTTGAGGCAATGTAAATACTCGGTTACTCATCGTTTTTTTGCCCACTAATTTTAGCATATGTTGATGCTTCTCGCCTGAAACAATTACTGCCGTGGTGTTTGCCAAATGGTGATTTTTCTCTTTCCATCATTACTTCTGCATTTATTAGTTGAAGAGCTTTACCTTCTCGCTCTTTTGTTTATCCACTTATTTATTTATGTCACTAGGGACTCCTGGATTCATAGTTTATTCTGTGTCCTCCTCCCACTCTGTCCCCTCTCTCTCCTCCCCTGCATCTCTCCAGGCTTTCTGTCCCAGCTTCCTGCTCTCCCGCTTTGTTTTCCCCTTTTTTTCCTATTAAAGAAGTCAGGCTGTTTGTCTCACAGTTTCCTTCCACTGGCTCTGGCCGAACATGTACCTATGGTGTCATTTAACGCTCTCCTCCATCGCCTGGGTCTCCTGTGAACTGGCAGTAGCCCCGAGGCTTGATCAGATACCGGTTCAATGTTTTTGGCAAGACCACATCACAGGTGGCAGTGTGCCCTGTCGTCAGGAGGCACACGAGGTCTGGCTGTCTCCCTTTCTTTGACAATGAGATTGATCCGTGGGTTCAGGAGCTGTCAGCCTAATCCATCCATTGTCAAGTTCCCTATCAGCTCTTCATCCACTGGGTTTCATGCCCACCAATAATCATTGCCTAGGTCCATTAATTCATTAAAGGTTGTAAAATGTTCATACACTGACTCTTTCCCTCTTTCTTAGCTGGAAGATGTCTCTGCAGAGAAACCACCCCTCATCAATTATTTGCTGAATGAAAGTGTGCCCAGGAAAGGGAAAATAAATGTTTAATTCTTTCCCTTTATTTGCCAGTTTTCAAAATAAAGAGTTGGCTCCCTGGCATCCTCCAAAAGGGACCAATTAGAAGGGTTTTTTCATTTATTTTTAAAATATAAGCCCATGGGTGCAAGCATAATTGAAGGGTCTTCATCTAAGTTCTTATCCTTATTCATGCTCTCTGATGGGATGCGGGTGCATGGGGCCTCTGCAAGTCAGCTTCTGAATCCTTTGGACTCCTCTAGTGGTCTTGGACAGCCTCCTTGCTTTCCAGGAAGGAAACATTTCCTTGGATATTTCCCACTTCAGCTGTGGACTCAGCTATAGGAGCCCTGGATCCTTTCACTGGGAAATGGTATTTAGAGATTACATTCTAGGTGCTGCATGAATGAATGAGGGGCCTTTTCATCCACAGTAGATGGGATGGCCATCCCTTTCTCAGCCCTATCCCAGGGGAATGACTCACTAGGAGCCCCTTCCTTTTACTCCTTTCCCCCAATGTCTTCATTTAGAAAATGTGGGTGGGTCTTGCCAGCCTGTAATGCATCCCCTCCTTGGGATTGGAATTTTCTTGGGGAAGGTCTTTGAAGTCAGAGAACCCTTAGAAGGCTGAGGCCACTTGTCCCCGGATGCCTGTTTGCATCCTGCCATGCTTTGTTTAACACTCAATGTGATATGATTTAGCAGAGGAGGATTGTCACTGCTCTTTGCATCTTTGGGGGGGGCGGGGGGTGGGCGGGCAAGAAGAGTTCACTGAGGGACCATCAAATACAGACCAGACAAACGACAGATAATATCCCTTCACCAGAACAACTTAAAAATTAATATGGGCCTCTGAGTGTTATCCCCGCCTTTATCTGAGCAGCCTGAATGTCTGTGTTTGAGATTAAAACTCACATTTCATTTTTATATGCTGTGCTTAATCCAATAATGATTTCATGTTACAAACAGCAATAATATCTTTCAGCATAGTTAATCAGAATAGACTTAATGCTGTCACTATTTATTAACCTTTGTTGAAAAGCAAGAAGTTTCTCTCTAATCTGTGATTGTTGGTCTTGTCAGGCTCTATCAAGTGAAAAAACAGTTTTGGCATTCATTAAAACGGTGCGAATCCTGAAATGACAATTGGAGCTGGATGGTATTTGGTGCATGAAATCTTCGTTGCGTTCCCCAGGATGACTGAGAAGCCTGGGGAGGTGCAAAGGGGGGAACCGACACATTCAAAAGACTGAGTGTTTCATCCGCGAGTTCCTCTTGGATGAAGAAACTGTTCATGTGACTGGGGAGGGCTACAGGCGAGGAGAGGGTTTGGGCCTGTTGATGCCCCTCACCAAGGAACTCATCGTTGGTCCAGGGCAGTGGCTTTGAACGTGGATCCCAGACACCTCATCACTTTCCCAGCCCTGTCCCAGGTTAATGACCTCGTGGGAACCGTTTATTCACTTTGACTCTGCTCTCCCAACTTCTTCTTCATTTGAAAGAGAACAAGGGTGGGTCTCCCCACAACTCCAAGGCCCACAATGAGTTGCAGTCCAGTTGAGGGAGTCCATTGAAACAATACAGCCTTCGGATGTCAGTATGGACTTCAGATGTCCACTTCACTGGAATCCTTTTGGCAAGAGATCTCAGTCAGGAGTCCTCAAACTTTGGTGTGCACAAGACTGTCCTGGAGAGCTTCTCTGATTCCTGGGGAATCATAGGCCTGGAGTGCCCTGGGATTTAGCAGGTCTACAAAGTTCCCTGGTGATGTGGATGCCATTGGTCTGGGGACCACCCTTTGAATAGCACTGAGGGCTTCATCTCTTGGGGTTTTCTGAACCATGCTAAGATATCATCATGGGGTCAGTGACCTGATGACCTTAGCTGGTCGCCTCATAGGAAGGTTTTGTCTGAGGTCTATGGCAACTCTTGGAATGCCAGAGCTGGATATCTTAGCTTACAGGAGGCAAGCAAAAAGCATTCTTACTCTCCCAACAGAGATGACAGTGGTCTTTCCTGAATTACTTCTCTGAAACAGACAACTTGCGCCAGTGCTTCTCAAACTTTAATATGAACATGGATCACCTCCAGATCTTGTGTAAATACAGATTCTAATTCACCAGGACTGGGTGGGGTCTGAGAGTCTGCATTTCCAGCAGACTCCCGGGTGATAGTGAGCTACCTTCCTGGACCACACTTTGGAGATCAAGGCTCCATTGAATAGCAAGCAAACGCAGTGATATGGTTGGCCAGTTCCTGTGCCTTCTTGGACTTGAATTACAGAGTCTGAGCCTTGTTAAATCTGCCAAGGATTTTAATTTTTATATATTTTTATTTAAGATTTTTATTTATTTGAAAGAGAGAGCAGGTTCGTGGGGCACACAGACAGGTGGGGGGGGCAGGGAGTTGCGGAGGGAGGGGAAGAAGCACAAACAGACTCCCAGCTGAGCAACAAGTGCAGAGCACCAAGTCCCAGGGGGCTCGATCCCATGATCCCAAGAAGATCATGACCCCAGCTGAAACCAAGAGTCAGATGCCCAACCGACTGAGTCACTCAGGTAGCCCTGCCAAGGATTTTAAAAGAGAATTTCCCTTAAAAAAAAAAAAAAAAGTTTTCAACTTGCTGAAGCTTCTTCCAAAGGAAAATGGCTCTCCCAAGGGGGCTTCCTTTTTTCTTTTTCCCCCTCGAAGGACCCTCAGACATCTTTCCTAGGAAGTCCCTTTTGGGCGTTTACCTTCCCAAGGTGATTCAGAGAAAAATCTAAAACCAGCAAAGAGGTCCTTGTGCTGGGAAGCATGGAAGAATATTCCACTGGGCAATACAGTGATTGTTGAGGATTGGGTGGGGGTAGCCGAGGTCAGTGGCCAATTGATCTCTCCTCTCATCGGAAAGTGTCCGCTTGGGCATCAAGCAGCACGATGAGTTTTTGCCCATGTAAATGGGGAGGTGAGCAGGTGCTGTTAATTATTTAGGAAGAATTAAGCAGTCTGGGTGGGTGGGTTTTATGCTCTGTTTGGTAATAAAGGTTGCTGCAGAAAGGAATTTTAAAATTCAGTATTCTCATTTGCCTCATCTTGCAAAGAAGCCGAGCCTCGGTTTGACTGGTGGGAGCATCTGGAATTAATGAACCAGCCTCTTACAGTACAGAAATCAATGTTTGCTGCATTAATTGCACGATGCTGAAACCCCACTTTTTATTTCTGACTCGCAGAGCCGCGGCCTAAGAAATCTCTCTTAAGTGGTGTTCTGGGGCTGTGCTGTTGCCTTTATCCGTCTGGGCATGGGGAAGGAACTGCTGCTTCACTGTGGATCGTAACACGGGAAGATGTAGGGACATGGGAAACAGGACAAGCTGTGTGCTTTGGAGGCTCCAAAAGGGCAGAACTTAAGGACCACTTCCCTCTTGAATAGCTGGACCCTGTCCAGCCTTCCGTCTCCTGAGAGTTTCCAGCTCGTCATTTTCTTTAGGTTAAATAAGGTTTATTAAGAAAGTGTGTGTTTTTCAGCTGGACAAATGTCCCTTGGCTCTCTTGCTTTTCCCACATATTAACCCTTTTGGAATGTGCACACCTTGACCCAAGATGTAGTTTGGGCACTGCTTTGGGCAGACTACCCAAGGAGGTGGCATCTGAGCCATGTTTGGAAGGAACAAATAGTAGGTTGTCAGGGAGGGGTGGGGACAGATGTAAGGACAGTCCAGGCAGGGGGAACAGCATGCACAAAGGCCCTGGGCTAGAGCCCTGAAGCTCCTGCTAGCTGGAGTGGAGGAAGAAGCCAGGGAGCATGGATGGGTAGAGAAGGGCTGGGAGGGTGCCTGGGAAGGTATTTTGAGGCCTTGAACATCTGGCTAAGAACTTTTAATTCCCTCTAGTAGTAATGGAGAAGATGGCAAAATGCTTAAGTAGGAGATGAGATGACCAGTGCAGTTTTATTTTTAATTTACAAACAGTATTTTTTTGTTGTTGTAGTATATAGTCCTCTTAGCTCTGACCATAATCAGAATATGGAACTGTTTCATCACTCCCCACAATTCCCTTATGCCGCTCCCTTATATTCAAACTCTTTACCAACCCTCTACACTTGGCAGCACTGTTCTGTTCTCTGTCTCTATAGCTTTGCCCTTTTCAGAATGTCGTATAAATGGAATAATGCAGGACACATAGATATAGATACAGATACAGACATAAAACCACACACATTCTTTTAAATTGACATTCTTTTGTTTAGTGCATTGTATTTGAGATTTCTCCATGTAGTTGTGTGCCTCAGAACTTTGTTCCTTTCCATTGCTGAGTCGTACCCCATTGTATGGTTCTATCAGAGTTTTTATTCATTCACCTGTTGGAGGATGTTTGAGTTGTTTGTCGTTTCTGGCAGTTATGAGTAAAGCTGCTATAAACATTTGCTTACAGCTTTTTGTGTGATTATAGTTTATATCTCTCCAGGGTAAATACGTGGGGGGTGGGGATTGCTGGCTGATTTGATAAGTCTATATTTAACTTTTTAAGAAGCTGCCAACATTTTTTCTTAAGTGGCTGTACCATTTTGTATTCCTACCAGCAATGGGTAGGAGTTCCAGTTTTTCCACATGCTCACCAACATTGGGTATATCAGGTTTTTGTCATTGTTGTTTTCCAATTTTAGCCATTCAATTAGGTGTGTCATGGTATTTCATTGTGGTTTTAATTTGCATTTCTCTGATGGCTAATGGTGTTGAGCATCTTTTCATGTCTAATTTGCTATGTGTGCATCTGTTTTGGTCACATGTCCAGTCAGATATTTTGCCCATTTCTTGAGTTGTTTTCCTTATGGTTGAGTTTTGAGAGTTCTTTATATTTTCTGGAGGTAAGTCCTTTGTCAGATACATGATTTGCTGGTATTTCCTCCCAGCCTGCACCTTGTCTTTTCATCTGTAGAAGTGTAGGTTTTTTATAAAGATCACTATAGCAAGTGGTGTTTCTAACTGTGCCCCTCTTCCTCACTTACCACATGTCAGCCTGGCTGGCCTTCTTTTGATCCCCTCTACCCCCAAGATACTCAGACTCTTTCTTCTCCAGTGTCTGGAGAAGTGCCCTTGCTCTGTGTTCTCTCTGGAATATTCCTTCCCCTGTGTCCTACGAAATCGTGAATCTGTTCGTGTATATTTTCTTTTAAAATCTTTGTTGTTTTAGTATTCACGTTTGTCTCTGATTCATCTCTAATTAATTTTTTTGTATGGTGTGAGGTAGAGATTTGACAGTCATTTTTCCCCCATGTGAATAACCTGTTGTTCTAACACCACTTGTTTAAAAGAATTTCCTTTCCCTTTAGATTGCTTTGGTGCCTTTTTTCAAAAATCAAATGAGCGTCTATGTGTGGGTCTGTTTCTGGGTTCCTTATTCTTTTAAATTGATCAATATGTCTAGCAATACTATAGTATAGTACAGCAATACTATACTTTATTGATTTAGTATAGTACAGCAATACTATACTTTATTGATTATATCTTTACAGTAAGTTTTGAAGTCAGATAGCTTGTCCTCCACCCTTGTTTTCCTGTTTCAAGATTTCTTTGGATATTCTTTGTCCTTTGAATTTTCATATACATTTTAGAATTGGCTTGTCAGTGTTTACAAAAATAGACACAAAAATATCTTAGGATTTGGGTTGGGACAGCATTGAATCTGTAGCTCAATTTAGAGAGAATAAGATTTCTAAACACTGTTGAGTCTTCCAATCCATGAACATGGTATGTCTCCATTTTCTTTCTCCTGATCTTCCTCTGGCTTACTTCTATTCCTTTTTCAGGTGCCATCTCCTGAAGGAGGTCATTGTTGCCCCCGATTAGATGATATAGCTCCTGTTGTACACTCTGGTGCCTCCTCTCTTTCTCCTTGGCACTGATCACAATGGTAATAATGATCTGCATGATTATCTGTTTTATGTCTGTCTCCCTTTTCTAGATGATAAGCTCCATAAGGGCAGGGATCAGGTCTGTCTTGTTCACAGACTGGCACACAGTAAGTTTTCAGTAAAGGTTTACAAAGGAACAAATGCCTTCCTGCTGTTAGGACACACATCTACAGGTCACTGACTGTTGTCATTCACAATCTGAGCACACCTTAGTCTCTGCTTGCTAATGAAGAAACCAAGGTCTAACCCTCCAAACCCTTTCTAGACCTTCTGCCTAACTTTTAGTTTCTGTTGACATGCAGTGTGTGTTGAGAACTTGACAGGTAGATGTGTGTAGTTATGATTTTTTTTTAAATGAAAATTTCAGATCATGATTATTATACAGAGGATTAATTTGTTTGGGGGAAAAAAGGTGTTGCTTTCACTGCATTAGTTGGAGCATTTGAAAAACCGGTGGCAGAATCTTGATTGAATTAGGCTGTGCTCATAATTAGGAAATGCCAAGGCCTGCACAATGTTGAGAAGTGGTGAGAACAAAGTGATGAAATTAAGAAGCTTTTTTTTTTTTTGTAATGTTTAAGAAGTTGGCAGCTGAGGGGCATTGTGTTGTTAACTAATTGGTTTATGGACATCACTTGGATATATAGATTTCATTCTGCATTTTGATTGTAAGTCAATATGTAGGCCCTGATGTTAATTAAATCCCCAGGGTAAGCATTTCTAAGGAAGACTTTAGGAAGAACTTTCTGAGAAGGAGGGAAATTGTTCAGACAAGTGGCCAAGGCATATTGTAGAATGTCAGTGATTTAGAGCAAGATGAGAGAGAGAGAGAGATACAAGAATGTAGATTTCTCTGCAGCAAGAGATCAGAGATACAGTTTACTCTGAATTAGATCTAGAGATAATTAATTCAAACAAAACAAAAACTTGATTGGAATTTTTGGGGGGCTTGATGACGAAGTGCAGTGGAAATAATCCAACTTTATCATAATCAGAGATCATAATTTCCTCCAGTGGTAATAGCTTGTGTTTTAGATAAAGCACTCTCTCTCATTTTAGTTGTACATATGGAAACATAACAGTAAACATGATCATTGTTATTATTCCCATATCACAGATGAGCAAACTGAGTTTCAGAGAACTGATGTGATTGGTTTGAGATTACAGATCTAGCAAGTGACAGATTCAGATGTAGGTTTTGGACAGTTAATACCAGACCTTATTCTCTGTATCTTGCCAGTGATCCAGTGCTAGTTTAAGTTTCCTGTTAAAGGCATTTGATCCATGTTGAGGATAGGGTAAGAGTTTTGGGGTGACATTTGTGGTTTTGGAGACTCTGGAGGTGTTCTAATAGTAATGAATGCTATTTATTTAGCTATCAGTCAGTATAGGCTATATTATATTGCAGTAACAAAAGACTCACAAATTTCCATGACGTAACACAGCAAAGGCATATTTCTTGCTTACCTGACATGTCCAGTGGTTTCATACCCATTGTGGGTAGGGCAGGGGGCTCTACTCATCACAATTATTCAAGGACTCAGGCCAATGGACTGCTATAGAGCTTCCTGTGGCAAAAATAAAACTCCATCCTGGAGTTTTACTCCATCACCTCTGCTTTCAACACACTGCCAAAACTAGTCACATGACCCCACTCGATCACACGTAGTCAAGAAGTGCAATACTACCTTGTGCACAGAAGTATCTGGCAAATAGCATTAATGACTGCCATAGCACTCAGTGAAGAAGTAGTTCATTTAATCCTACACAAACATGTAAGATAACCATGGGAGCTGAAGTTTATTGATTATTTACCATGTACCAGATACTGTTTATCTAGATAAGAATATTTAGCCCCTGCTTCAGGTAGACACTATAATTATCTCCATTTTACAGATGAGGAAACAGAAGTTCAGAGAGGTGAGTTACTTGTTCAGGGTCACACAGTAGGAAGTGGTGGAGCCAGTATTTGAACCCAAGCTGTCTTGGGCGCAGAGCCCATATTATCATAACCCCATTTAAAATGTGAGAAATCTGAGGTTCAGGAAATGAACCAACCTGCCAAGGGCATCCTACCAGGAAGCAACCCCAGTTCCTTTACTTTACTCTGTTTGCCATGTAAATTCTTTTAGTAACTACTAGCTATCTCTCCCCTCATTGCTTTCCTGTATGGACAACTCCAAACTCTCTCTTGACCTTGTGAGTCCCTGAAGTGAGTATTGTGCTAGCCCACGAGAGCCAAATGTTAAATTTCCAGGACTTTTGCAAGACATATTAAAAGGAAAGTTACACGAACTTACTACAGTTTAATGAATTATATTTATTTCAAACCAAGATGATAAATATCAAAACTCCTCACTGGCTAATTACTTTCCTATTATATGCTCTTAAGTTTAATTACACCTATCACATCAGTATAAAGGAGATACTATATAATGATATGCTACTGTACATCTCTGCCTTGCCCTGCAGTCACTGATGTCCAGTTGGTAGATTGAAGTTGGCTGTAGTGGGAGTATTTATACCACAGAAATGAGCAGGCACTAGCAATCAGGGCTTCTCTTTTTTTTTTTTCTCTCCAGTTGCTAGCATACCACTGCCTGCAGCCTGCCTGCTTTTACCAGTGGGCAATACCATCAGTGTCAGTCTAGGACCTGCTCGCCCTCCTAGTGGCCCTGGGTCCTGGGTCGGGCCAGCTTCCACAAGGCCACTGCATTGGACTAACAGTCTGCATTTACCCTTGAAAATTTAATACAAGGCTGATGCCTCTCTGTTCAGGTTGCTGGTTTTCAACTTTGGCTCTCCATTGGAATTACCTAAGAGAACTTTAAAAAATACAGATTTGGGAGGCATCTGGGTGCTCAGTCAGTTAAGCATCTGACTCTTGGTTTCAGCTCAGGTCATGATCTCAGGGACCTGGGATCGGGCCCTGCATCTGGCTCTGTGCTTGGTGCAGTGTCTGCTTGACCCTCTCTCTCCCCCAGCTCATGCACTCCCTCTCTTTCTCTCTCAAATAATTAAATAAAAAAATAAATAAAATTCTTAAAAACAAACAAACAGAAAACATAGATTTTCTACAAGTCGCACCACCAGGTCATCTGATTTAATTAGGCTGGTGTGTGGCCTGGGCATAAGGATTTTTAAAAGCTTTCCAGCTACAGCCAGAGATTTATAGCTCTAAGCAAACCCAATGTGTGAAAAACCTGGGCCACCACAGAAAAACCTGGGGGGTTGATGATTTAATTCTAGAAAGCTTTCTTGATTTTCCCAACAATATTCTGTAAAGAACACTACAGGACAGGAGATGGCAAACTTTTGTCTTTAGAAAGCCAGATAGTAAATATTTTTCACTTTGTGGGCTATATGGGCTGTGTCACAGAATTCAACTCTTCAGTAGTGTGAAAGCAGCCGTAGATAAGATGTTAAAGAATGAACATGACTGTGTGCCAGTAAAACTTTATTTACAAATGAGGTTAGCCAGATTTGGCCCACGGTCCATAGTTTGCCAGCCACTATTTATGGTGTTACTTTGAATGGTGGCTATGCCTGTGCAAAGTGTTCTTAAAATCTATACATAAAATCACCTTGAATGTTCATCCCATTAAGTTGACAGGTTGAATACTCCTCCAGTTCCCTAAAAATACTTTAAACAGTTTTGGCTGTTTTCACTTTCTAATATGCAAAAATCTACCATTGCCAGACAGTTCTTTTAAGGTGAGGATCCCTCTGTCCTGTTCTCCTGGCCTAGTGCTTGACCCTTGGACCCCATTTAACAAATTCTTGTTGGATGAACACATTGGTCCAAGAAATAATGTTTACTTTTTTTTTTTTTTATAAAAACCTTATAGAACATTTCAAATGTCAACAAAAAGAGAAAATAGTATGGAAAATCTCCATTCTATACCTCTCAGGTCCAACACTGCAATGAAGTTGCTTGGTTGTGTTGCTCTAAACTCCATAAGGACTGGGACCATCTCCATTAGCCTGTACAGGGTTTCCCTGGTGCTTGAGCAGGGCTGGGTATGTAGTAGGTGCTCTCAGTGAACATTGTTGGATAAATGAAAGAATGAATGACCAGCTCGTGCATTTAGATGTGATTTATAGACTTCTAGCAGGTTCACTAGCAATTACATAGACTTGATAATATTGTGGGTTAAATCATGATTCTTTCCACTTAAAACCACAAGTTGTCATGGTTCAGCATCTGCAGGGGATATCAAAATCCCTGGAGATCTTTTTAACCCTGTTGGCTCTCTGGCTCCACTGCTAGGTGTTGGGTT
Source organism: Mustela nigripes (assembly GCF_022355385.1). Taxonomy (NCBI): domain Eukaryota; kingdom Metazoa; phylum Chordata; class Mammalia; order Carnivora; family Mustelidae; genus Mustela; species Mustela nigripes. Next base: position 8,509,276 of record NC_081564.1, read on the forward strand.
GTTAATGAGACGGGTATATGGGGGAAGCCTGGTGGCATCTGTCATGTGAAGAAGAATCTAGCTTCCTCCCACCCCAGCACTGCCCAGTGCTGCTTTGACGCTTTATCTCTCATGTTCTTGTGAGGAAGGGAGTGACCACAAAAAAAAAATCACATCTAATTTAAACCCCTTTAAAAGTTACCCGGCTTCTGGAGATTAGCTTGGAGAAAGTATGTCAGTGGTCCACTTTGATTTGCAATTTGAGATAAATGTGGGAAACGTGTTCTTGCTTCCTAGGAGAGGATTATGTTGCTTTGCAAGTTGGGTCTTTGTCACTTTTGATTTTAGAACACTTTCTCGTGCTTCCAGTAATGAGCAAAGACCAAACCCCACTGAGACCAGCCCAGGAGGTCCTGCTGTCTCAGAAGCCCAAAGTATTCTTGTTTCCACTGAACTCCTATGTCTGGGTTCCCGCCTGTTGCCCACCAGACTTTTAAGGGCTCCGCTTTGGGTTGCATCAACACTGATGGTTTATTTTAGACATAAACAAACCCTGTTAAAATTGTTTTAAAAAGCGGGGAGGGGGGAGCGCCTGGGTGGCTCCGTGGGTTAAAGCCTCTGCCTTCGGCTCAGGTCATGAACTTGGGGTCCTGGGATCAAGCCCCGCATCAGGCTCTCTGCTCAGCAGGGAGCCTGCTTCCTCCTCTCTCTCTGCCTACTTGTGATCTCCGTCTGTCAAATAAATGAATAAAATCTTTAAAAGGGAGGGGGCACCTGGTTAAGTGTTAAGTTGGTTAAGCGTCTGACTTCAGCTCAGGTCATGATCTCAGGGTCCCGGGATGGAGCCCCACATCAGGCTCCTTGCTCAGTGGGGAGTCTGCTTCTCCCTCTGCCCCTTTACCCCACTCGCCCCTCGTGCTCTCTCTCTCTCTCAGTCTCTTTCAAATGAATAATAGCTTTAAAAATATATAAATAAATAATTTTAAAAATTTTTAAAATCCCTAACTTAGTACCTTATGTTTTGGGGTGAATTGTTCTTTACCATATTGATTTAATGTGGACTACAGGCTGTGTTCAAGTAACCACTGTAAATCACCCAGTAGTTCTCAACCAGGGTAGCCATGAACTTGGTCAGATTTCAGATTTAGTAAACATGATCAGAGAGCTTGAAATGGAAAGCAAAGAATGAAATAAATATATTTCCTATATATAATTTCATCTTATTTTCCTTATCAACTAATCGGTCTGTTAAGAGAGGCATGGTTTTAAGAAAATTTTTCCAATTGAAAAACGCCGGTGTAAGTTATAACCCATGGTTGCTTTAATGAGAAGTTATCGTTACAGGTATGAATCAGACACCCCTTGAATGGTGGAGCATTTGAGGCGAGGCCTTGCCTTCCCAAATTCTTGGGTTTACTCTTTACATAGCTCTGGCAGTGAACCCCTTCCACCAATATTTAAAATATATGTGCTCTTTCCAGGTGCTATATGTTCCTCGAAAACAAATCACTCCTAGGTGAGTAAATCACATTTCTGCAGCTACTATCAAAACACTGCCCTCCATCCTGCATGCAGTCCCCTGCTGGAAGTTTCTGGTTGGACCGCCCGAGTGCTCTGTGCTCTAAATATAGCCATTTAAAAAGAAGATTATGGCCCGTCCACTTGGGACTGCTAAAAAGCCTTTCACGATAACTCTTGAAAGCCTGATGCCTTTAATCCTTAACTTTAATTTAAAGAAATCTCAACTCATATTCCATTTTCCACCTTCTCTCGCCGCCCCCACCCTTTTCCTCCCCTACAGATCTGTTCATTTCTTTGCCCCTCCCGTTAGTGAGGAATGAGACTCTACGAATATAGTAGCTTCTGGAGCAAGGGTGGGCTAAACTGTTTTAATTTCTTGCAAGGATGTTTTTATAGAAGAAAATCAAGTCAACACTCAAGAGTACACACAGCCCTTTGCAGAGATGGGGAGAATTAATCAGGCCAGAAAGTTCAGAATATAAAAAAGGAGGGAGTGGGATGGTAGGAAGGATGTTTCATCAAAATGAACTGCTCTGGGAGATGCAAAGATAAAATGGATTTCCCTCTCCAAGTGCCTTAAATATTGGCAGGCAGTAGGGTCAAGATTTTTTCTTTTGTTGTTATGGAAAGCCATACAGATAATTAATGCTGTTGAAAGAAGATTGTTCTGTTGGCGTCTGTGAGGCTGGCCCCCCAGTCTGGGATCTTCTGGAAAGAAACAAGTCAGGGAAAAAAAAAAGTTATGTACCGGGGGAGCTCTTGCCAATTTACACCAGTCATAAATAATGTCCGAAGAGCAAACAGCCACTGGCTAGTTCCTTGTGACTGCAGATATTTGATAGGGAGACCCAAGTCGTGCAAGCAGTAAACTTTAAATGGAGTTGAGGACCCATCTACCCACCCCCACCCCCTTCTGTCCCAGACTCCTCTAAAACAATAATTATTAAAGAAAGGAAGTTGCAACAGAAGCCCGGGAAATTTAGGCATCGGCTTTGATATTTACAGTTTTTATTTCTTCCTAGATGGATGGCCTTTGCTTTAATTTAATGGGCAGGAAATGTTTGATCCCTTCCTTAGATGTCAGACACAGCCAAGGGGTCTGGGAGTCCTGACGGTCCCTCCTGGGCTCCCAGGAACCTTCTGTGTCTCTGGCTGACCCAGTCCTGGAGGAACTGAGGAAAAGTTAACCTCAGAGCAACAATGGGAAGAATTAATGTTCATTCACCACATAGAATGTGCCAGATCTCATGCGCTATGTATACATTAACTCCCTTAACTTATAAAACCTATGGAGGGTGGTGCTATTTTTGGTCCCATTTTATACATAAGGAAACTGAGGCTCAGGGGGGTGAAGCTCACAGCCAGCAAATTCAGAACTGGGATTTGAACCTTGGCAGTCTGGCTCCTGTTGACACTTTTTAATTGAGGCGACATTCATATAACATAAAAATTAATGATTTTGAGGTGACCAGTTCAATGGCATTTAGTACTTTCATAATGTACAACCACCATTTCCATCTAGTTCCAAAACCTTTTTATCCCCCACAAAAGGAAACCTCACAGCCATCACAGCCTCACAGCCTCACACTCCAGTAGCCCCTCCTTCCAGTTGTTTTGGATGGGAGCTATGTTGCCGTATGTTGGAGCACTTCTAGCTTTTAGTCCTGGATGTAGGAGACACCGATCCATCCATTCATTACTTCAACAAATTCATTCATTCATTCAGCAAATATATTTTGAGTATGAGCTTTATGGCAGACACAGGAAGCACATTGATGAACACACTCATGGCCCCTGCATTTTAAGCCTCATAGTCTAGAGATGTAGGGGACATGTGAGGCAGAAACTGCAAGTTCAAACTCCTGCAGGTGTCCAGTAAGTAGGCTTAATGAGGGAGGAGGAGCAGATGTGAGATTATAAGGAGTGGTAGAGACTGTAGCTAATTAATTAGAGAGTGGGTGCCCAGGCCAGTGGCTCTAACTAATGATTGTCAGGTGGGAATGCAAGCACAGTATGGTCAGATCACCCCATTTTTTAAAAAGGAACTGGAAATCTGGATCTTTGTATAAAATCCTTGACATTTAAGATACAGCAGAAACTAAACAAAACAAAACACATTTACAAAGGCCAAATGGGCCACCAGGTTATAAACTGTATTAGTCAGGGTTCTCCAAAGAAGCAGAATGTGTGTGTGTGTGTGTGTGTGTGTGTGTGTGTGTGTATAAAGACCTTTATTATAAAGAATTGGCTCATACCAAGATGAAGGCTGAGAAGTCCAAGATCAGCAGATGGCAAACAGGAGACCTGGGAGACCCAATGGTTTAAATCCAATTGAAATCCAAAGGCCTGAGAACCAGAAGAGCGAGTGGCTTAAGTTTTAGTCTGCAAGCCAGCAGGCTCAAGATCCAGAAGAACCAGTGTTTCAGGTTGAATCTGAAGGCAAGAGGAAAAAAGCTAGTGTTCTAGTTCAATGGTCAGGCAGGGGGAATTCCCCCTTACTAGCCAGAAGTTCAGCCTTTGGTTCTCTTCAGCCTTTCTACTGGTTAGACAGGGCCCACCCATCCTGGGAAGGCAGTCTGCCTCTCTCAATTCAAATGTTGATCTTATCTAGAAACACCCTCACAAACATACCCAGAATAGTGTTTTACTGAATATCTGGTCAAACTGACACATAAAATTAACCATCATAAGTCTACCTCTTGTCAACTTGCACCATATACATCTCCTTAAACCACATTTAATCTCCAAATAGAGACAATAACAAGGTCATACTCCCACATAACAAGACACAGCTATCCTATGTACAACCAAAAATGCATTAATCCCTTCCCCAAAAGAGGAGATAATGTCCTAGATAAGATTCACTCCTCTCTGGGCGAGGAATGGGCCCCACTCAAAACCAGCAGCTTTTCAGGTCACTTGGTAAATTGGCCTGAGTAACATGCCCAAATGAGGAATATGTTGCCTCCAGAATCTAAAGAGGTCCACTAGACGTTGTCCCCTTTTACTTAACCATAAGAAAGGGGCCAAATGCAATAATTATCCTTCATCTTAGAAAAGATATGTCAACATGCCCCACATTTCTGGACTTCTAGAAATTTCACTGAGTAAGAAGACCCTGGATTTTTGTCAGATTTATTTTCTACCCTCTGACATAGAAGTCTTGCCAATAAATCTGAGTATTGCTCCTTCTTGCTCACTAGGTCCGGTCAGCGTAATGCCATCAATGTAATGGACCAGAGTGACATCTTCTGCTAACTAAATTATGACATAGGCCTGGAGAGTTGATATGCCCCTGAGGTAGGACAGTGAAGTTGTATTGCTTGCCTTTCCGGCTGAAAGCTAACTGCTTCTGGTGGACCTTATTAATAGGTATGGAGAAAAAAGCGTTTCCCAGATCAATAGTTGCATACCAGGTACCAGGGGATGTGTTAATTTGCTCAAACAATGAAACCACATCTGGTACAGCAGCTACAATTGGGAGTCACTGCTTGATTAAGCTTACAATAATCCACCATCCTTCTCCAAGATCCATCTGCCTTCTGCACAGGCCAGATAGGCAAATCGAACGGGAATGTGGTGGGAATCATCACCTTGCATCTTTCAAGTCCTGGATGATGGCACTAATCTTGGCAGTCCCGCCAGGAAAGCTGTATTGCTTTGGATTTGAGATTTTCCTAGGTAGGAACAGTTCTTGTGGCTTCCACTTGGCCTTCGCCACCATCATTGCCCTCAGTCCATAGGTCAGGGAGCCAGGGTGGGGATTCTGACAGCTGCTGAGTATATCTGTTCCAACTCTTTGTTCCAAGACTGGGGAAATAACCACAACTGGGCTCACTGTGAGGCAGGCGTGAGCTAAAATTCCATCGATCACCAGACCTCCAGAAGCCCCTGCTCTGGGTGAACCATAGTGACATTTCAGTTCAGTGTCAGTTCAGAGCCAGTAACCGGTAGTTCCTAAAAGGTCTGATTATTTGCTTTTCCCTAGTGTATAGTCACGCTGGTCAAAAGGCCAAAGAAAGATTTCACAGTATACATTTTCCATAGTATACCAGAGTCCTTTCTCAAGGAGACTCGGCCTCCCTTTCATTCAGGGGATGCTATAACTTTCTCTGTTTTTATGATTTAGACTTATGTTTACTTGACCTAGAACTTTCTGCTTACACAGATCAAGTTAGAATTTAGTTAAGTGTCTTATCTATTTCACTTCTAGGAACATCTTTACCAACTAGCCAACACCATAGGTCTGGGTGAGACTTCTAATTGTGGCTTTGACTCTGCTGTCCATTACAGTAACCATGCTCATCTTTGCTTTGGCAGTTGAGTGCCATCATTTGGCCCTTGCTGCACCGGGATCCATTAATAATCTTGCATTTATGATTCCTAATTCAGTGACTTCAGTTACTACTGTGAGGTCTGGCCTACAGAGAACAGCAATCACAGAGCTCTTCAAGATTGCCAAGACAAGGGGTGCCTGGTTGGCTCAGTGGGTTAAAGCCTCTGCCTTCGTCTCGGGTCATGATCCTAGGGTCCTGGGATTGAGTCCAGGCTCTCTGCTCAGTGGGGAGCCTGCTTCCCCCTCTCTTTCTGCCTGCCTCTCTGCCTGCTTGTGATCTCTGTCAAAAAACAAACAAACAAACAAACAAAATCTTAAATTTAAAAAAAAAAAAGATTGCCAAGACTCCTCTTGCATATTTATTTCTCATAGGTGTGGTGAAAAGTGTGTCTTCTGAACCCTCCCAGGATGGTTATGTAAGTTTGGGTTGTTGTTTTTTTTTTTTTTTTTTAATTTTTTTAAAAGATTTTATTCATTTATTTGACAGACAGAGATCACAAGTAGGCAGAAAGGCAGGCAGAGAGAGAGAGGAAGGGAAGCAGGCTCCCTGCTGAGCAGAGAGCCTGATGTGGGGCTCTCCCAGGACCCAGGAATCATGACCTGAGCCAAAGGCAGAGGCTTTAACCCACTGAGCCACCCAGGCGCCCCAGTTGTGTAGGTTTTAAATGATAAATCCACTCTGACATTCCAATATCCTTGCATCTCTTTCCCTACATTAAACTGAGGCAAGCCTGGCATTTCCAGTTCACTCTCTGTGGGCCACTTTTGGGTCCACTTTTCAGCCAACCAACTAGCCAGTTAGAGCCCTTTCTGACATCCCAGGCTGCAACAGGAGATCTAGAATCTGCTTAGTGAGCTCCTATCAATAATCCAACTTTATGTTCCTTCCACCATTATACCATATTCTTAATATCCACTCCCACATATATTTGTAAGATTCCTGTCTGCATAACTTAGAAAAGTCAAGTAGTTCTTTTAGGGTGTAGCACTCTGCATGGGTTGTACTTTGTACCTTACCTGTAGTGGCCTGCTGGGACTTGAGCCTAGTTATACGTCTAGGAGCAAAGAGGGTTGGTGGATGTGGGTCCTGGGGAGAATTGGCTTTGCCTCAAATGGCAAATCCTTCAGGGAAGACCATTACAGGTTTCTTAGGCAATGCAGAGTTGATATCCTCACATAAAGAGGATGGAGAAGCCATTCCCACTATGGACTTCTTTCACTAGTAAAGAAGCCTCATCAGAATTTAGGAGTTCAGTGTCCCGGATTTCATCAGGGTCTTCTTGTATGTCCCCATTCCGACTTCAAGGATCTCATTTATTCCCCATTGAGGCCCTCACTTCAACAGCAGACACATTATAAACAAAGCTCTCTAATCCTTATGGGATCTTACGATCCACCTAATATATTCTTTTTTTTTAAAAAAAAATTTAATTAATTAATTTATTTAACAGACAGAAATCACAAGTAGGCAGAGAGGCAGGCAGAGAGAGAGGAAGGGAAGCAGGCTCCCCGCTGAGCAGAGAGCCCAATGTGGGGCTCGATCCCAGGACCCTGGGATCATGACCCGGGCCGAAGGCAGAGGCTTTAACCCACTGAGCCATGCAGGCGCCCCCACCTAATATATTCTTTAACTGAATTCCCTTTCTCCTAAAAACAAAAAGAAAACAGTAGCCACACTACAAGGCTGAGACTTCATCTTGCATTGTAATTCAGCAAGTTGCCGGATGAAATTTCAGTGTTGATTTTCAGCAGTCTCAGCCCTGCAGCCACAGGCTATAAGGGTCTCTTTCTGGGGGCACAGAGAAGCTTTCAGATCATTTATGTGGTGCTTGAGCTGGGAATTCAAATCCCCGAGCTCATCCTTTTCTTTCCTTACTTTGTCCAGCTACATTGGAATAACCAGCTAATCTCATTATAATTCATTATTTTGCCAAAAATACTGAAAGTATCATATACACAGTCACTCAGACCCCTGCTCCTTATAACGTGGTTGGTGAGGAATACCCAGTGGTGATATTTTGCATGTCTGTATTGCCATATTGCACTGTGGACTATCCGTGCTCTCTTAACTTCTGGAAATAGACTCATTAGAGCCCTTAAATCTAATCAGATTAGTGAGCCAGTTCCAAGAAGCCTTGTATCAATTCAGAAAACGCATCCTTACAATTCTGTTCCTTTAGAAACATTCTCAGGACCAAAATCTGCATTTGAGTTCTCCAGAGAAATAGATCCAGCAACAAGAAGTGTGTGTGTGTGTGTGTGTGTGTGTGTGTACACACAAAGAGATTTATTATAAGGAATTGGCTCATGCAATTATAGAGGCTGAGAGGTCCCACAAGCTAGAGACCCAGGAGAGCTGAATGTGTAGTTGAACCAAATACATTCAGAGTAATGCAGGCTCTGATAGAGATGTGAAGGAAATGTCCAGGGAGAGCAACTGAAATCTGCTCGGAGGGTCAGGAAGGGCTCCTTGGAGGAAGTGACACTTGAACTGTGTTGTGAAGGATGAGGAAGGGTTTGCCAGGAAAACTGGGTGGGAATGGGAACTCCTGGCGTAAAGACCACGAGTGCTTGGATTCCTATATCTAGTTCAGTGTGACCTAAACCAAGATAAGTGTGGGGACATGACAGGGACACAAGTGGGGAGTGAGGTAGACAGGCCACCCCGAGGGCCATAGGAGTTATCCAGCGCTTCAAGCAGGGGAGTGGCAGTGTATACAAGGAACTGCTCTGGGGGTTGTTTACTGAGCACCTACTGTGTGCCAGGTCCTGTGTTTTCAGTGGTGAGAACAGAGGAGGTCCCTACCCTCCTGGAGCTGACATTCTACAGGGAGAATAGAACCATAAGCGATAGAAAAGTGAAATGTGTGGTCATTCTTTGGCAATAAGTGATATGAGAAGGAAGAGCGGGGGCCAAGTGTGTGTGTTGGGGGAACAGAGTCAGGGTAGAGCTAATGCGGTTTTAAATAGTGGCTCACTGAGAAGGTGACTTTGGGGCCCTTGACGGATATGAATACAGCAGCCATGAGGAGAGCTTGGAGAAAGCATTCCTAGCTGAGAGAGCCACCAAGGCACTGTGCAAAATGGCATAGCCACTATGGGAAACAGTTTGGTGGTTTCTCATAGAATTAAACATAGAATTACCATATAGCCCAGCAATTCCACTCCCAAGAATGTTCCCAAAAGAATTGGGTGGCTCAGTGGGTTAAGCCGCTGCCTTCGGCTCAGGTCATGATCTCAGAGTCCTGGGATCGAGTCCCACATCGGGCTCTCTGCTCAGCAGGGTGCCTGCTTCCTCCTCTCTCTCTGCCTGCCTCTCTGCCTACTTGTGATCTCTCTCTGTCAAATAAATAAATAAAATCTTAAAAAAAAAAAGAAGAATTGAAACAGCTGTTCAAACAAAAACATGCACATGAATGTTCATAGCAGCATTATTCACAATAGCCGAAAGGTGGAAACAACAGTGTCCATTAACAGACAAACAGATAAACGAAACACAGTCTATCCATACAATGGAATATATGATTCAGCCATAAAAGGGAATAAAGCACCGATACATGCTACAACATGAATAAACCTTGAAAGTAGTGTGCCAGATGAAAGAAGCCGGTCACAAAAGGCCACAGAGTATATAATTTCATTTCCACAAAATGTCCAGGCAAATCCACTGGGACAGAACATAGGGTTGCCAGGGGCTGGGGGGGAGAGGAAATGGGAAATGAGTGCTTACTGGTTTTGGGGGGTGATGAGAATGATCTGGAACTAGATAGAGGTGACTGTTGCAAAACAGTCTTAACGTACTAAATGATATAGAACCAAACACAAAATGGTTCAAATGCAGGGCACCTGGGTGGCTCGGTCCGTTAAGCCTCTGATTCTTGATTTCAGCTCAGACTGTGATCTCAGGGTGGTGAGATCCAGCCCTGAGTTGTACTCGGCACATTGCACTCAGCCCCGAATCTGCTTGTCCCTCTCTTTCCCCTTGTGCTCTCCCACTATCTTTCTAACGCATACATACATAAAGTGGTTCAAATGTTAAATTTTTGTTATATGTACTCTACCACAATTAGTGCCTCTTGATTGAAGGGAGAGCGAGGAAGCTGATGTACATAGGTCCTGGGTGGAGACTTTGGTCTTTACTGCCAATAAGGTAGGAGCCAGGGAAGGTCTGCAGCAGAAGAGTGAGGTCATGGACTTAGGTGCTGGCTCTGGCAGCCACTGGAGGCTAAACTCAAGGGACTGTGCCCAGGAGCCAGGACACCCATGGGGAGGCCACCATAGCCATCCACACATGTCGCGATGGGGGGATGAGAAGGCAGGGGAGGGGGTGAGAAGGGATGTAATTTCTGGCTATAATTTAAAAGTCAGACCTGCAGGGTTTGCTGATGGGTCATATGTAAGGTGTGAGAGAGTGAGGGGCATCCGGGATAACTGAGGTTTTAGCCAGACCCGAGTGAAGGATGGCGCTGCCATCACTGAGGAGTGGCTGTATGGAGGAGAGCAGCAGCTCAGCTCTGGGGCTGTGGACTTCCGGGCAAGTAGGCCTCTGCCCTGACCTCGCCAGGGCAGATGGTAGGCAAGGTCTGGTGGGGAGGGGGTCAGGCCTGCAGTTGAGCAGTCTCAGGAAAAGCTGCAAGGGTAGCAGGGTCAGGGAGTTTTGTGTCCGAAAATAAAGTGATGGGACTCTACCAAGCCCTCATTGGGAGCCAGACGCTGAACTCTTGGCCTGTGTCATTTCATTTAAGGGACACAGCTCCCTCTGAGGTTGGAACAGTTGTTAACCCATTTTATAGGTGGGCATGGAAGGCTCAGAGAAGTTAAGAGACTTGCCCGAGGTCACCCAGCAAGTAAGCGGCTGACCAGTATTTAACCTCCGGGAACGTGGCTCCAGGACCCATCACTTGTTTTTCAGGGAATGTTTTTTAGGGCAAGAGCCAGTGTCTTTGAAGGCAATGCTGGAATTTGCAGGTTCTTGCTGTCCAAAGTCGCAGGTGGATAGGGAGGGGTCAGGATTTGGCCTAAGAATACTCCGTGGAAAGGGCAGTAGGGGCAGGGCAGCTCGGGGCCAGAGATGAGAGACTTTGGTCCAAGGCAGTCTCATCGCCCTCCTTCTTATTCTGCTGATATTATAATTATTGTTATTGTCAAATTAGATTAAAGTCAGTCCCTTTGGAGGAGGGAAATTTCTGGAAGGAAAATCAACAAGAGTTTACTAGAGGTTTTTCCAAGGTGGTGAGAGTTTTCAAAAGATTTTATTATGGAAAATTGTAGACATCCACAGTAACAGAAAAAGACGATGAACCCCTTTGTCCTGATCACCCAACACCAACTGTTGTCAGCAGCCTGCTGTTCTGGTCTCATTTATCCAACCGACCCCCTCCACTTTTTTTTCCTAGAATATTCTGAAAACCTCAGATTGTTGCACTCATAGGTGGAGGTGGTGGGATTTTGAGTGATAATTATTTTTGATTCATCTGGATTTCCTAATTTGTGTACAGAGATGTATATTTTTTTTCTTTTTTTAAATTTTTTATTTTTTATAAACATATATTTTTATCCCCAGGGGTACAGGTCTGTGAATCACCAGGTTTACACACTTCACAGCACTCACCAAAGCACATACGCTCCCCAATGTCCATAATCCCAACCCCTTCTCCCAAGCCCCCTCCCCCCAGCAACCCTCAGTTTGTTTTGTGAGATTAAGAGTCACTTATGGTTTGTCTCCCTCCCAATCCCATCTTGTTTCATTTATTCTTCCCCTACCCACTTAAGCCGCCATGTTGCATCACCACTTCCTCATATCAGGGAGATCATATGATAGTTGTCTTTCTCTGCTTGACTTATTTCGCTAAGCATGATACGCTCTAGTTCCATCCATGTTGTCGCACGAGATGTATATTTTTTGTCTGGCTTCAAAAATTGCTGAACTTTTGGGCACCTCTGTTTCCTCATCTGTAAAATGGGGCTGCTCACAGGAGTCAGGGAGCTCATCTCTGTAACCTGCTGACACAGGCCACAGCATAGGGCCTGCTGTTTGTACTATTATTTTGAGTGAGGTATAATTTTTAAGTTGTAGATTCTGTTTTCCGGCTCTTTGCCAGAACAGGAGCTGCTCTGTTCGAAACCACCATCTCCTTGCTCTCTCGGCCTCCCTCACCTGGCAGGTACATACACATGACATGGTGAGAGCCTACATTCTCCCACTGGCTGGGAGACCCTGTGCTGGCTCCCAGCTTCTCTGTTTCCACATCTGTTTGTCGAGATTGTCACAGCAGCCATAGGGCTGCCCCAGAGGGCTGCTTTGCCTGAATGGAATGAACTAGTGTGAATTAAGGTGCAATATGGTGCTGGGTTGGCATCCTCTCTCCCGTGTTCGGGGATGGGCATGGGGCTGGGACAGGAATGAGGTGTGGAGCCACCAGCCAGTGGAACAAGCTTTGGCCACCATGCAATCCAGTAGTCAGGTCAGATGGGTTCAGCCCTGCTGTGAGGTTTTAGACAAGTGCCTTAACCTACCTCGGCAGCCATATAGACAGCTCTAGCCTGGGCTGTCGAGAAAGATGCAGAGGTTGGGGCTCCAGCTGTCGGGACTCCCACACCCCTACCCTTCTTCACCCCCCTCCCACCCAGTCCCCCAAACAATGGCCACAGCCAGGCAGGCCGGCCGGCGGGAGGGGCTTGGCATGAGGACCAGCAGATGCCAGTCTCGCTCTGCGCACAGATGTATCTGCCAGTTTCTGATGGGGAGAAGCGATCTGGGAGTCACTCACTTCATTGATAATTAAATTCAAATTAAGAGAGATTTGCATTTATCAAAAGCCTGTTTGACAAGGTGTCACTGTTCCCATCCAGCACCCAGGCAGGCGCTGGGGAGACTGGGGAGTGGGCAAGGGGAGGTGCAGCTACGTGGGGATAGGGAGGGAGTGACGGGTAGGGGCAGGGGAGTGGAGAGGACAGCAGAGAGGCTGCCTGCCAGCCCTTCATTATTACAGAGGGTCATGGCTCAGTGTAAATGGGATGAAACACTGTGTGGCCTTCATCAGACTGCTCAACCTTTCTGAACCTCGGTTCCCCACAGCAGCCCCCAGGGACTCCTTCCAAGGAGACGGACTGCTACCATTTGGCTTTGGGTTAGGCAAGGAATCCCCAACCCTGCCACCCTTCACGGCTGGAAGCAGGAAGGCCGTGGATCCGTCGGGGATGCTGGTGGTGCCCCCTGCCCCACCCCTCCAACTCCCTTCGCCAGCTAGTGCTGCCAGCTGTTGTGAGCTGGCAAGTAGCAGCTCCCACTGTTCCCCTTTCCAGGGAATTCTCAACCTCTCAACCTCTCAGCCTGCCTGCCCGGAAGATGGCCCATCCCACCTCACTCCTGACTGATTCAGGGGACCAACAGCTTGGTTCCTTCCTTTAAGGCAGGACCTCCCTTTGGTACCATTCACCCTCCAGAGCTCCCCCTGGGATCAGGTTGGGACTCGACTCCTGCTGAGCCCAGCTGTCTGCCCAACTTCTGCCCCTGCCCCCACCTGCTTCCCTCACTCCCTCCAGGTTCCTTCTGAGTGCCTTCCCTCCGTGAGTCACCTGCACGAGAATCCCCACCTCAGGTTCTGCTGGGAGAGCACCCAGCCCAGGACAGAACCCAATCCAGACTCAAGTCCCGTCTTCAGTACTGTGTTATCTGCCAGTTTTCAGCCTCCCTGAGCCGCATGGGGCACACGGGATAAGATAGGCCCCACTTCTTTGTTTGTCTGCTAGAAACGGGGAGAATTGTGGGTATGACTTTCCTTCTTGCCAATTAGAGGCTCTGTTGGTGTGAGTGGTCCAAGTGTGCTTGGTAGAAGGAGAGTGGAGAGGGTTTGGGGAGAGAAAAGAGAGAGGTGTGGGGGTGGGGGGGCAGAGGGGTAGATTCAAGAGGCATCTAGGAAACAGAATGTTGGGGTTTTAGAAGTAGATATAGAGAGGAGAGAGGGATACTCACTCAAGGACGACTTCTAGGGCTGGAGGGCTAGGTGGGGGATGGAGCCCCTCCTGGGATGCAGGAATCTCCTCATACCCCTGGGAGCCTTCCCAGTGAAGAGGTCAGTGCTCGTGTTGGGGAGAAGAATAGCCTTTACTTGCTGTGTGATTCTGGGCAAGTCACTCTGGTCCTTAATTTGCTCATCTGAACAATCATAACATCTCTCCTGCCACTGACAGTCAAAGGGTCTACACTGTGGGCTCAATAAAGTAATATTGTCATCACCACAGATATTTCTCTAAAGAAGTGAGGCAGCAAGAAACACCAAAGTCAGACTTCAGAAGAACAGCCTGTGTAGTGGGTCTCTGGGCAGTTGTTAAATTCCCCTCCATGGGAGACCCAGTGATCCAGGAAGGAGCCCCTGGACAGCTGGTTCAGGAACAGGCTTATGTTCAGAAATACTGGCTTTTGAGGTCATGGTTAACGAAATGGTTGCTGTTCAAGCTCTGCACTGGGGCAAAGCTTCCTGGATGCTCACAGGGTGCTTGTCCTATGGCAGTGGGAGTTCCTGGCTTTATCTGATCTACTTCCCCACCACATGTCAGACCAGCCAATTGCTTCTCCTTCCTTGGGAGGCTTTGTATTGTGGCAAAGAAAACCTGATAGAAGAAAATCTACTATACAAAGTGGATGAACAAAGGGATGACTGTATATGCATTACACAGGCTCATCCATTCCTTGCACAGTGCTCGACTTCCCAAGGTCATTTCAAATAGGATAAGATTTCAAAAGAAAGGTTTCCTCTAAGAAACTGCCTGTTGTGTCAAAAGCGTGGGCCCACCTTCAATCTGCCGAAGGGTTGTTCGTAGTTACAGGTCCTGGGTGTTAACATCGGACACACTTGGATGGACTCTGCCTTGAATTAGCTGTGTGACCTTAGTTGTCACTTGACCTCTCTGAGCCTCCATCTTCTTATATGTAAAATGGAGCTATGAACAGAGCAGTTGGGAGGAGTGAGGTGGTCATGGGGCCAAGTCCAGAATAACTGTCAGTATTTGGCATTTCCAGGTAACTTCTCTTCTTTACATCCTATTCTGGTTAAGCTCCCCCTCCTTCACTTTGCTCCTGGCTGAAAATTTTCCATTGTTGAGATGTTCTTTGTCAACTATACTTGCAAAAGCAGTAGAAGAGTTAGGGTGAGCTGGAAACCCAGTTAACAACTTTCCAAGCACCCATGTAGGGCTTTAGAGGGGCCAGATTTCCTGAGCAGAGGGGTGGGAACAGCCAGTCCAGGATTCTGCTGATGGGGGACAATTGTTCTGGAAGCAAGTTTCACTTTTCCATCAGTATTGTAAATTGAGCTGGCAGCAAAGAGATTTTTGGTGTTTAATTGAGGTCTTTCTTTTTTTAAACAAAGAGTTATAATACAGCCTGTTAAATTGAGAACTCCTTCTTGATACAGAAAAATGTATACAGAGGGTAATTTTATTCTCCTGGCCATGGTGAAGGCAGGTCTTCAGAAGTAATCAGCTACCAGCTTTGGCTGGGTGTGTCCTCATCTTTCATGTTAATCGGTTTCATTTAGTTGATGTTTTCTATTTACCCACAAAACCAGAAAAAACGCCACAGCTAAATACGGTCCCTGCATAGGCAGGCTGAGGAGGGCAGGATTGGGGTGGGTTGGGTTTTGTTTGTTTGTTTGTTTAGGGTTTTGTTTTGTTTTGTTTTGTTTTGCATAATAGGAATTGCAAGGATCTGCACCCCTTGTCATACCTTGACTGGGGCTCCAAGGCTGCGGAGATCTCTGATGTGACCTCAAAAGCTGTGTGACCTTGGGTAGGTTATACCACCTCTCTGAGCGTCAGTATTCTTCTCTATAAAGTGGCATCATATCTTTTCTGATGTTCCAAGTTGGCCTCTCCTGTGGCTCAGTTTTCCCACCTACGTACAGTGCCTGAGAAGTAAGGGAGACCAGGTGACACCTATGGGACACATGTCTCCAGTTTCATTTTATTATTATTATTTTTAATCATCTCAAGAGATGAGAGGAGACGGCATATGAAGGGAGATCTACTTTGTTGGTCACCAAGCCTCGATTCCTTAGACCCTTAGAATTAAAATTATAATTAAACCTGTGGCTTAGGCACAAATTAGGGATTCAGGGACCTAGTTTAATATCTGCCCTCCCCAGCACACTATGACACACGGTTCTTGGCAGAAGTGTCCCTCCTCTCTTCAAAGGAGGCAATTTTTTTTTTTCTTAAGTTGACTCCACACCCAATGTGGGGCTTAAACTCATGACCCCGAGATCAAGAGTCCTGTGCTATGCCAGCTGAGCCAGCCAGGCACCCCATAACAGAGACAGTGTTTTGCGATTATTAAGTGAGCAGGCTCTGGACACAGATACCTGTGCCTGCCACTTGTTTGGTAACTAGGGTTACGTGTTCTCCTTTTCTATGCCTCAATTTCCCCATCTGTAAGAGAGGCACGATACCATCTCCTTGGGCTAAGTGAGATGATAATAAAAATGGTGTTTGCTGAGGACTTGTTCTCTGTCTAGCCTTGTGCTAAGCATCATCTAAGTATCGAAGCATCTATGAACAGTCCCGTGAGGTGGGTACCTACATTATCCCCATGTTTCAGGTAGGGAAAACTGAGGCTCATAGAGGTAAAGTAACTTTCCCCAAGTCACACAGCAGGTAAGTAGCAGAGTTTAAGTCTCAGCTGTGGGCAGTTTCAAAACCTGGGCTCCTGAGCCCCAAGTTATGTGACCTCCTGATAAATGTCAAGGTCGCAGCTCTGTGCCTGGTATGTAGTAAGCACCCACTAAATATCGGCTGCGGTGACCATGACAACAGTGGTAATGCTTGGGCAACCTTTGCTTGGGGGCAGGGGACAGAATGTAGGATGGGTTTCCCGGTGAGTTCTATCATGGATTCATAAATTTCCATCAGATTTCCAAATGGGAAGTCTCATGCTGAGATGAGCCACATGCAAAGTACGGCCTTCCCAACTAGAATAAAAGGGATGTATTTATATATACATGCTCACACTTTGGTATCTCAGAAGCCAGGCAGAATATTGTAAAGCAGTGTACAATGGCATAAAATATCGTCCCAATTTAATCCATCTATCTAGTGTTCCATCTAATTACTATATTAGAAAAGTCTTCAGACCATGTATTGAACATTATAAATGGGAATAAAATGATTCTGGTAATGGCTTAATAAAACAGGTGAGGTAGCTCTGTCTGTCTGCCTGTATCCTTGGACCATGGCCAGATTGATTTGTCAGGGAAGAAAGAAAAAAAAAGAAAGAAAAGAAATGGGCTTGTGTTGTTGCACTTTGGAGATTGTCTCCATTAGGGGCCTTTGATTTTATTCTTGTTTTTCCTTATGAGAAGTGGTTATCGGTTCCTTTTGTTAACAGCAAAATATGTAGAACTGATGGAAAAACTGACAGCAGCCGTTTCATATTTTATAAAGCCGCTCCCGGCTTGTAATTTGCCGGTTGGGATGAATCGGGGAACTCTGAAACTCCTGGTGAATTTGCAGCTGACGGCTGCAGTCTTATCTGAGGGCATGTGTAACCATTGGGATTTAGCTGCCCCGAGAAGCCACAGCTGGGGGAAGTAGAGGGACAAGAAATTATACATCAACCATTTGGAACTAGAGCTGACCAGTCAGAGGAGATCTGGGCCTTTTGTGCATCAAATCATTCTTTCCTCCATGGGCCTAGATAGGTGTTTGCTTTTCCAGATCTTGGAAAATATAAATCAGAAATCAGAAAATGACTTTCCTTTTCTGATTTATATAAATATAAATCAGAAAATGACTTTCCCTTCTCCCACTCTCCAAATGCTCATTGTCTTTGTACCATGAGACCCTGTTCCCTTTCCTTAAAAGCTGCCATTGCTAGTGAGACTTGACATATCCCTGCTTGAATTCGCTCCTGGCTTTGGAACTGGTGTCCAGCAACCAGTGACAGGCAGGCCACACTACCCATAGATGTGTGTCCCTCTCCACTTCTGAGATACTGTGCTGTGATGGAGAGAAAAACACCCCCCCCCCAAGTGCTGTGCATTGTTCCAGGCCCAAACTCTAATTTCTTGCTCCGAGTAGACTAATATGCGGGTGTCGGAGGTTAAATTCCAGTGCACCAAGAAGGTGCCCATCCTTCTCTGAGGCCTAGCATTCACACCAGGCGTCATCCGCGTTGTCATGGCTACACGGGCCCAGGACCCCAGAGACAGGAGCGCAGAATTAATGGCAGTCCCGAGTAAAGGATTCCTGTCTTGGCGAGGTTGATGGATTACATTGATGTACCATTTGTCATACTGTAATTGTTCTGGCAAATGTAATACCCACTAGTATAAACATTGTACTGCTTTGCTAATAAAACCTAAAATAGGAAGAGAAAGGATGATACAGTGTTATGCTCACTTAAAGAGACAATGCCTCCTTTCCAAGTTGGAGCCCACTTCTTCTTCCAGAAACCTCAGTGCCTAATGCCTTCTCCATCGATGTGCACACATGTGCTAAGCAGCTGTCCGGCACCCGCCGTCCCAGCATGTGTAGTGTGGGGTGTGTGTGCAGACATACTCTCTTAGTTTCCCTCTGTCAGCACCTCCCATAATTTCTCTCTCTCTCTCTCTCTCTTTTTTTTACAATTCCTCTTCTTGGGGGTTTCATCCAGTGCGGCTCAGGACTGACTGACTAGTTATTGCTCAAAACCTTGTTGAGTTTCCTTGGTGCCTGCCTGGCATCCCTAATGGAGGCTGTTGGTCCAAATTGACTTGGCATTCAAGGCTCTGCTCTGGCACCGCTGTTGCTCCCGAGAGGTCTTCCCGGACCAGCCCACCTTCCCTGAGTGCACGCCTCTCAGGCCTGTGTGACCCACAGTGAACCTGCCACCGCCTGGTACCTGTACTGCCTTATCCCTGTCATCAGATCATGAGGTTCTAGAAGGACTATTCCTGTTAGTAATGCACTCAGCTGCAAACAACTGGAAACTTGGCCAGTGATGCCTTAAATTTATGGGTGTATTTTTTTGTTGTTGTTAGACCTTTATTTTTGGAGCAGTTTTAGATTCACAGAAAAATTGAGCAGGAAGTACAGAGAGTTCCCATACAACCTTTGCCCCCACATATGTGTAGTCCCCCACATCAGCATTCCTCGCCAGAGGGGTACATTTGTTACAGTTGATGAACCTACACCGGCATGTCATCACCCAAAATCTGTATAGTTTCCGTCAGGGTTCAGTATTCGTGCTGTAGGTTCTGTGTATTTGGAGAAATGTACAACGACATGTATCTACCGTTAGAATATCATATGGAGTATTTTCACTGCCCTAAAAATCTTCTGTGCTCTGCCTGTTCATCCTTCCCTCCTGCTAACCCCCAGCAACCCCTAGTGTTTTTACTGTCTCCCTGGTTTTGCCTTTTCCAGAAGCCCTAGAGTTGACATCATAGTATGTAGCCTTTTCAGATTGGCTTCCTTCACTTAATAATATGTCATTAAGGTTCCTCCATGTCTTTTAACATGGCTTCATGGCTCATTTCTTTTTAGCACTGAATAATACTCCATTGTCTGGGTACACCACAGTTTATCCACTTACCAACCAAAGGACATCTTGAGCGTTTGTTTTTCTCAAATGACAAAGTTCACAGGTAGGTGACCCTCTGTCTTTCCATTCTGCCATAACGGCCTCCATCTTCATAGCTGCAAGATGGCAGCTTCTTCTTCCGGTCTCATGTTTGCAGGCCAGGAAGGAAAAGAAGGGAAGGCCAAAGGGACAGAGGGCAAAGGTTTTCTTCCAGTGAGGATTTTACCTTTTAGGTCAGGAAGCGAAGCCCCCTTCGGGGACATCTAATCTTCATCTCATTGTCCAGGACTCTCACTGGTCACTTGTAGCTACGTAGGAGGCTGGGAAACCAATCTTTGTAGCTTTCCGTCCTCTGGTAGAAGGTGGTATAATGCTTGAATTATGTCCTCCTTAAAATTCACAGTTTGAAGTCCTAGCCCCCAGGACCTCAGAATGTGGCTCTATTTGGAGATAGGTAATTACCTTGACCTTAAAAGGTAGTCAAGTTAAAATAAGATCATTGGGGTGAGCCCTAATCCAGTATGAATGGTGTCCTTATAAGAAGAGGCAGTTCGGATGAGATGTACATGTACAGAAGAAAGACCATGTGAAGACACAGGACAGACAACCATCTACAAGCCAAGAAGAGAGGCCTCGGAAGAAGCCAACTCTGCCAACACCTCGATCTAAAACTTCTATCCTCCAGAATTGTGAGAAAAGAATTTTCTGTTATTTAAAGCTACCCAGTCTGTGGTACTTTTGTTGTGGCAGCCCTAGCAAACAAATGCAGATGATAAAAGAGAAAGGGATTGGAAGAGCTTTTGGGGAGCCAATGTATTGTCCGTGCCACAGGTGGGTTTTCTGGTTATCCTGTTTTACAGAAGAGTAAAGAGAGTCAGGGTCAGTGACAAGCCTGGTGCTACAATCGCAGTCTAGTATAATGGTCAGAGTTTTGACAGAGACCCCCTGGGTTTGAATCCCAACTCCACCACTCACACTTCTGTGCAGCTGTGATTGAATTGCTTCATTCCCCCGAGCCTCAGTTTCCTCCTCTGTAAAATGGAGGTGACAGTAGCTCTGATCTCCCAGAGCTGATATGAGAGTTATAAATGAGAGGGACTATTGGGGAATTATATAGAGTACCCAGGGTGTAACACCGTTTCGTAGGTGCTCACAGAGCTGAAATTGGAACCCAGATCTGTGTGATTCCCAGGCCTGGCATTCTGCTCCCATGGGAGGGTAGCCAGGTCAGAGCAGCACAGAAATGGCTGGGATTTCTGTCCCCATGATCCATTCTGTCTCTGTTCCCACAGCCCAAAGGGCATCCACTGTGCACTGTCCGCCCAGGGAAGCCCCCTGGAGTGAGGGGGTGGAGTGAGGGGCTGAGCAGAAGCCTGGGGCCCTCTCACTCTCCCAGCTCCAGGATCCAGCTCTTGGAGGTTGGGGACCCCGATGGTGAGATCACATGGGGCCAAGTTGGATAACAGACTCTGGTATTGAGAGGAGACCATATGAAAGTGGATGGTGTGCCCCCTCGGAGCCGAGCGCCTATAAGGCTGTCGTTGGGGATCACCTGGCAGAGGAGGAGGAAGGCACAGCTGCTGGCCTATAGCAGACCCTGAGATCCTATAGCCAAATGTGGAAAAGACCCAGGTAGACATGTCCTGGAAGGTGATGTATCCAGGAGGGCTCGGTAAGTGAGAACTTTTGGGTGGTCCAGATCCCCGGACACGTGGTCAAGGACCATGGTCCTTGGCCTGTCCCTGAAAATACTTCCTCTAATACAGTGGTGCTGCTGTGGTGGAAAACAGTATGGCAGCCCCCCCAGAACACTCAGAATTACCATGTAGTCCAGCAGTTCCCCTTCTGGGCATATCCCCAAAAGAATTAGAAACAAGAACTTGAACAGATATTTCTATATCCATGTTCACAGCAGCATTAATTATAATAGCCAAAAGATAGAAGCAAGCCAAGTGCCCATCGCCAGATGAGTGGATAAACAAATATGGTCTAGTCATACAATGGAGTATTATTTAGCCTTCAGAAGGAAGGCAGTTGTTCAGCTTGGTCATGATTCCAGTGTCCTGGGATTGAGAGCCACATTGGGCTCTCTGCTCAGCAGGGAGTCTGTCTCTCCCTTTGCCTGTCCCCTACCCCTTCTCATGTCTTCTCTCTCTCTCTCTCATAAAAATAAATTAATTAGTTTTATGAAAAGGAAGGCAGTTGTGACCTGTGCTGTTATATGGAGGAATCTTCAGGACATTAAGCTAAGTGAATAAGCCAGTCAGAAAAAGACGGATACTATATGATTCTGCTGTATCATACTATGTGACTGACACCCAGAGGAGTCAAGTTCATAGAGATAGTAGAATGGTGGCTGCCAGGGGCTGGGGAGTTAGTGTTTTATGCGTACCGATTTTCACTTGCAAGATGAAAAAGTCCTCAAAGTAGATGGTGGTGATGGGTCCACAACTAATCCTGTTCAATTGTACACTTAAAAATAGTTGAAAATGGTGAATTTTATGTTATGTATATTTTACCACAATAAAAAATACTGCTTTTGTTACTGCTGCTACTACTGGTAATACCAGTGATAATAAATGATGCTGCACTGCATACTTGACACAAATTATCACATGGGATCCTCCCAATAACCCTAAGTGGACACCGTTAATAAGTAGTTACGGACACGAACAGTACTGAGGTTCAGAGAGGTTAATACATTTGTCCAAGGTCACACCGCTAGCAAATGGCTGAACTGGGCTTGGGACACATGTCTGTGTGTGCAAAATGCAGTCTTTCAACCATACCACCCTAGTCTGCCCCAGATTTTGATTAAAGCAAGGCTGAACTTGACACTATTGACGTTTTGGGTTGGATAATCCTGTGTTGTGGGTGGGAGGCATCCTAAGCATTGTTGCATGTGTAGCAACGTTCCTGGACTTCTTCCACTAGATGCCAATAGCACACACTTCCCACCCGTTAAAGTGAGATGGCCGAAAATGTCTCTAGACATTACCAAATATCCCCAAGGGGGCAAAATCACCCCCAGTTAGACCCACTGGCTTAACAGGGGCCTCCTGGCAACCCAGAGAATATCAGACAGTTGCTGTCGCTGTCACCAAGGTAGATTCACTGGCCTGTAAGTGACTGCTTGCTCTCAAGCTCATGAGAACCCACATTTTAAAGCCACATCAATGGATGGAAATCAGCATGTTCACAAAAGGTCACTGGGGTGGGTAGGGGGCACAAATGCTTTCTTCCCTATGGAAAAGATTTTTTCACAGGAGAGTCCGTACTGCCTAGACCCCCTCATGCTCAAAATGTCCAGACAGCTTGAACATCCCTTTTGGCATGAAGCTGGGCCCACCCTTACTTGTAGCTTCAACAGTGCTCATTTGTAAAATGGCTCAAGTTAGCAAAAAAATGTCCGTGCAGGTATGTGTATGTAGATGGTCTACACACATAGTGGCATTGTAGCCTTTCAATTA
Organism: Mustela nigripes; assembly: GCF_022355385.1. Lineage (NCBI taxonomy): Eukaryota > Metazoa > Chordata > Mammalia > Carnivora > Mustelidae > Mustela > Mustela nigripes. The sequence goes on from NC_081564.1 coordinate 8,532,140, forward strand.
AAGATATTGGGACACTTTGCTGGATGAATAAAGAAAGTGGTAGAATAGGATCCAATTTGGGGGAAAAATTCTACTTATGAATGTACCTGTTAGTTCATGTGTAATGAAAAGCCCGGAAGGGTAGATGCCAGAATGTTCCAGTAGTTTTGTTCACATCTGTATCCCCAGTGCCCTGGCATACGGTAGGTACTAAATCATTCTCAATAACTGAGTCGGGTTTGAAAGACTGGGTTGTCAAACTTTCTTCTTTGTGTGCTTCTCTGTCATTTGAATTTTTTTTTAAAGATTTTATTTATTTATTTGACAGAGAGAGATCACAAGTAGGCAGAGAGACAGGCAGAGAGAGTGAGAGGGAAGCAGGCTCCCTGCTGAGCAGAGAGCCCCATGCAGGACTTGATCCCAGGACCCTGAGATCATGACCTGAGCTGAAGGCAGCAGCTTAACCCACTGAGCCACCCAGGCACCCAGTCATTCGAATTTTTTAGTAATGAGCATATATTAATTTTGTGGCTAAAGGGGGGAAAAACTTCCCCCTGAGTCCCCAAAGAAAGGAAATTAAAAAAAAAAAAAAAAGATGCCTTGAATTTGCTTAGCTCTTCTCTTCCTTCTACAGAGCTCAGAACTCACGCGCCCATCTTGCCTGAGCCGGGGAAAGAAGCAAGGCTTGTGCTTTATGGTCCTTGTTCAGTCATGCATTGATAACATTGGACTCCCAAAGAAAGTTGCTTCTTTATATTTATTTCTCTCACTTTGGTTTTTCCCCTGGGCATTTGAAGTGGAGTGGGGGAGACCAACAGGCAGTGGGCATGGACAGGAAGGCAGTCAGAGAGGGGATTGGGCCCTGGAAAGTTCAGTCTTGCTGCTATCCTAGGCAGGAGGTAGAGGGCTGGACCGGGTGACCCCTTGGTAGAGAGGGAGCTTCTACTCCGGTCACTTCCTCTCTCCTTGCCTGTGAGAGTCCTTCCAGAGCTGCCTAGGCACTGGGAGAAGCTTGGGGGCATGTGGAAGTCGGAGAAGAAAAACAGGAACTAGATTTTGGGGGGAAACAAGTTTCAGGACCACAAAGAAGATGGGCATGTCATCTTTTTTTGCAGTGATACAAGAGGGAGAAGAAACACACCCCCACCCCCAGCCTCCTGATCTCTGAATATTCCAAAGGCCTTTGAGTTTCTCCAATAGCATCTCAGATGTTTCTTAAAGTTTACAACTGACCCGATTCGTAGAAGAAGATAAACACCCTTCCCATGTTTGGAGTCATATGTAATTTTTATCTCTTGACCTTTAAATGTAAGCAGCAGTAAAATGAAGAACTATTGCCGTCATTTAACACTCTGGCTGTACTAACTGGTTCCTGCCTGAGAACCGTGGTTTTAAATTGGCTAATGCAGAATACTTGCAGAGCTAATAATAATTCAGATTACTCCTGTCAGCTATTCCGGTTTCATGGGTAATTTAGTAGTTGAATAAATTTTTAAAAAAATTCATTCGTTACCATGCACTGTTATGAATCAGTAGATGGTTTACCATTGGCAGCAGTAACTGTAAGAAGATTTAAATTGCTACTGAAAAGGATTTGAGTGAAGGTAATGTTTTATAATGTTCTAAGCCATATGCACTACTTTCAGGCCTCATCAGTTTTACATTGATTCCTAGTGAAGTGTTTAATTGCATCATGAATGCAATATAATTCAGTTCTTTCTGCTAATATGGTATATATCTCAAAGTGATATACAGCACTGACAGGGAGAATTCGCAGTTGCGTCCGGATTTGGGAGGGCAGTGAGAATTGGGCGCCTACTGGATGCATGAAGAGCAGGCGGCGGAGGGGGAGGCTGTAGCCTGGTGCCATCTTGCTGAGACTGTGTGGGGGGCTGTCATAAGTGTGCGCGGGGAGGGGTGGGCATGCTGTCGCCAGCCCTCAGTGCTGACGGCCAGCCCGAGAGGGGCCGGGTGCTGTAGGCCTTCCCTGGGAGAGCAGGGAGATCTCTTGGCTGGCCGAGAAGTCACAGAAGTCTGACCAGGCCCTCTCCCACCGTCCGATGCTCATGGATTTCGCCTGGCCATCTTCTTGGCCATTTCTAAGTGGTTATCAAGAACTGGGCTTTCTGTTGCCATCTGTTTAGTTTTTCATGGAATATTTATTGAGCACCTAAAGAAATGCAGTGGAGGAGTGGGCAGCGGGTGGCTCTTAGAGCTGGGGGCAAAACCCACCTGTGCTTTTTATTCTCTGCAGCGCATGAAGCAGCTCAGGGTATAGGGATATTCTTGCTGGCGTAGGCCCCTGAATTCTGTTTTAAGAGGCAACTCTGCCTGCTGCCCTTCCAGGTAGAGGGATGCAGTCTTCCAGATTGCAGTGTGGGAAAGCAAAGCTCCTTCTTTCTGGAATTTGTTCATTTATTCTCTGACTCATTCATTCAGTGAACTCATTCAGCCAGGTACTCTTCTAGCTTCTGCGGGTGTAGGGGTGGACAGATATGCCTGCCCTCATGACGCTTCTATTCTAGTAGGGACAGATGGACCATAAGCAGGTATATAATTAAGAACACCAATCAGTCTCAGATAGTGTTGATGACAGGATCCACTTGGTACCTTGGTTCTGGATTTTTTTTTTTTTTTTAAGTATGTCCCAGTGGATCCATTTGCCTAGGCGACCACAACAAAGTACCACAGACTGGCTGGCTTCAACAACAGAAATTTATTTTCTTGCAGTTCTGGAGGTTGAGCTCAAGGTGTCAGCAGCATTGGGTTCTTCTGAGGGCTCTCTCCTTGGCTTGCGGATGGCCATCTTCATGTTCACCAGGCAGTTCTCCCTCTATGCATGTCTATGTCCAGATTTCCCCTTTTTATAAGGACAGCCGTCATAGTGGACTAGGGACCTCATTTTAACGTGCTCATCTCTGTAAGACCCTATCTCCAAATATCCAGATAAGGTCCCATTCTGAGGTAATGACCCTTAGGACTCTAAAGTGGGAATTTTGGAAGACACAATTCAGTCCATAACACCCTGTGTAGAGAGAGCACCCGTGTGTGTGTGTGTGAGAGAGAAAGAGAGAGAGAGAGAGAGACTGTGGCAGGGTGGATGGAGGCTCTCAGTGAAGGGAACAAGGAAACAGTGCTAACTGCGCTCTAATCAGAAGGCTCTTTCTGTCAACCCCTATGAATGATGTGAAAGTCAGACTTGCTTGTCACGTCAATTCCTTCTCCAGCAGGACCTTAAAATCAGAGTTCATGCATTTTCAGATATCTGATTGCTGTGCAGCCACAAAGCAGAAGCCCAGGGCCTGGGGCTCCCCCCTCAGCCTGGCGCCTCGATGTAATCAGAGCCTCCTTTTTATCCCCACTCTTGAGGAAGGCCAGCCGGGCCACCTTTTTGATCATCGTAACCTTGACGCAGAAGAATAATTTATCCATGCCCCCAGACGAGGAAATTGCAAAATATTATTTATGAAGGTGAGCCGACACGTCGTAATTCTGGCCCTGCGTTTCTGGATGTGGCTGGCCAGGATGGGGAAACGTGGGTGATGTTTGATAATAAAATGGGACCGTGTACCCATGAGATGGAGGTGTGGGAAGAACAAGGAGTGCGACATCCCACAGGAGAGATTTCAGGGAACGAGAGTTGTCCCAGAAGCTGCCCCAAACTGCCCTTTCCCGGACTCCCAGGTCAGAAGTGGGAGGAGAGAAGTTTCCAGGGTATAGAGAGGCTGGTGTGAGAGGGGCCACTGAACAGTACTTCGGGCAGGGGAAGGGATGCGGGTCTTGCGAGGATTGTTGCCTTGGTTTTGGGAACTTGGGAGGTTTGTAGTAAAGTGGTCATGAACTCTGGCTTTGGATCAGGCCAGCCTTGAGTTTGAGTCCTGGCTCTGAAACTTCCTCTGTAATTTGTGACATTGTGCAGGTTAGGTCACTTTTCTGAACCTTGGTTTGCTCATCTGTACAAAAGGATTAATAATAAATCAACGTGCAGTGTAACTGTCTCTTCAGTGGGCCTGGCTCTTTACCTAGAAGCAGTTAAGTTGCGTGACTAAGAACGCAGCTCTGGAGCCAGATAGCCTGGCCTGGCGTCCCAGCTCTTAGGCCTTAGACCAGTCACTTCATCTCTTTGAACCTCCATTTTCCTCATCTGTCAAATGGGCATAAAAAAGATGCCATTTCATACGGTCCTCTTGAGCCTTCAATGAATGAATGGAAGGAAAGCATTTAACAGTGCCTGTCTCCCAGTAAATGCTCAGGAAATGTTGGCCATTAATATAAGTTCCTAGGACACAGTTCTTGGCAGTCTTCCTTCTGAGAAGCTGTTCCCAACCTTGACTCGGATTTAGAGGCAGGCTGTCTCCCATCTGCCAATGCTGTCCTGTCGAACAACATGCTTAATTTAAAAATCTAAATGGATTTGCATTCCTTATGATTTGAAAAATTCTTCAGAGCATTGAGAAGTGCCCCATAAGGGGGCAGAATATGTATTCTCCGGGGAACTACCCTGGCTTCTGTCCGCTGCAGGGGAGATGGCAGACCCCAGCAGACCCCGGAATCGCTGACTGCCCAGCTCACAAACTGGAAGTAGCAAGTCCTAAAAGCACCACGACTCTCAGGCATCAGCCGTGGGAAGTTCAGCCCAGTAAATGTTTTGCAGCCTCTCAACAATTTGGGGTTCTACCGAATTAGCGTTTGATATTGAATTAGTATTCATTTTCTCTAATATGATATAAAAGTATAATCACATTAGTGACTTTTATAGCATATTAGATTATACATTTGGAACACATCCCCGCCTGAAGCAGCTTTAGGGGAAAAAAAAACAAAACCGCCAACAACAATAACCAGCAAACCGTCTTCCACCCTGGCTCACAAGCCTGGACTTTTCCAGCCGGGCTGCAGCAACCTGCATAGGAAATTCTCTACTCTCTGCCTCCTGGTCCCTACAGAGAAAGAATTTTCATTCCACCGCCCTGATTTGTGAAGCATTGAATTTAAGACCTTAATAGTCGTTCCAAATGAATGTTTCTTTAATCCCGGGGCAGAAACACAGGCTGTGGTTGAGATGTAATTAATAGCACTAATTACTCTTCTCTCCTCCATCCACTTTTCCTCCTGCCAGCATCCCTGTTCCCCAAGAAACCTGGCAGAATCATCAGAAATGTTCACCTTTTGTTCCAGAATGTCCCTGGAAAACCAGAGGGAAACCAGAGCTCACCCCAATCATGGCTCCCTCTCTTGGATTGTTTTTCCTCTGCCTCCCATAGTTCCTTTAGTTCTGGGACTCCCGGGCCTTCCAGAAGTTTAGATTTTCTAAAACCTGTTTCGAGCCATCATGGTGACTCAACCTTTTGTGAAGGTCATGTTCTAAGGAGGTCTTTCCTGAGCATCTTTCTCTGCAGTGCAGCCTCATTAATGCATTGGTCCCAACAAAGATGATGAAGTTCCTCACAGATTCAGCAGGGTACCTGTCATCAGACACCCAACCTAAGGCATCCCGTCAACAGGCCTGTTGGACCAAAAGCTTAGCCTCACCAGACCTTTTCCACTGCAAAGAATAAAGCATTAAATTTTTCTGTACGTATAATGAAAGCAAGTAAGCTGGTCAAAAGTGTTATTTAAAATGATTTATTTATTTATTTCTACATTACCTCATTCCCAAATAACTGGAGGTAGGTTGACTTGCTCAGATAAGCTTTGAATGTAGGTAGCATCTTGCATGCAAACTTTTGACAGTTCAGCAGTAGCTTTCTGGAATGTCACAGTGAGAAGGATTCTTGGACCACATTCTGGATTCAGTCTGTAAACATTTGATGTGTGCCAGGCACTGCTGAAGGCACAAGGCCACTGCCTCAAACTGGACAGCTAAAATCTCTCCCCAAAATGAATTCACATTCCAGTTAGGAGAAGCTGATCGTCGATACCGATAAGACCAGGTCATGCAGGGCTTGAGCACAAGAGAGAGTTGGCATCCTATTCTAATTGCAATGGGAATCCTTTGGAGGATTCTCAGTAGGGAAGTGCCAGTATCTGGTTTGTGTTTAAAAATCAAAGCTTTTTTTTTTATAGTCACTCTGGGAACAGGAACAGAGGGAGAAGCTAGAAAGACCAGGTTCAAGGTGTTTTTAGGCATCTGAGCAAGGAATGGTGGAGGATGGAGCATAGGCAGCAATTGATTTGACTTGAGCTCTACTGTAGAGATCCATCTGACCCGATTCATCAGCGGCTGGATTGCAGGGTAGGAGTGGGCAATCTATTAATAATGTCTGCCACTGGCCTACGAGGTGACAGTGGCCAATTGAATGCTACGTATTTTCCATTTCTACCCTATAAATCAGTTTTAGCTGGTCAAGAGAGTTGGAGAGGATGAAAGGGTCACTCAGGGATAGTAATTTGTGGCTTTAGTAACAGCTAACAACTAACACATGTTCCAGGAGGTGCATTTGAAGGGGAGTATTCATTGGCTGTCCATGCAGACACTGGGGTGGGGGGACTGCCACATTGTGTCAGCCTGAGATTGTCCAGGGATCGGTAAGCAAATGGGACCTTCAGAAGTCAGATCCATCTGTCCTGTGCAAAGGACCAACATGGTTCCACAGAGAAACAATCAGGGAGGTTCAAAGAAAAGAGGCTAAGCAGACAGACATCAGTGGAACAGGTTAATAGGAAAACAGTTTTTAATTATCTCGGGCGAAAACAGGATCAGAGGCTTTTCCTTCTTCTCTCCACCCTATAAATAGGAAGGACTCAGCAGTCTTGGTCGGGGGCAGGGAGATTAATAGCAAATGACCAACTGGAAGCTCCCCCCTTTTTTGTCCTTCTTTTCCTTCTTTTTCTTCTCCTCCTCCCCCTCCCTCCCTTTCCTCCCCCTGCTCACCCTTCTCCCCCACCTCCTCCTTCTTCTTCTATAAACCTCTGTCTTCTATAAGAAGACGAGACGCTTGGAGAAAGTCAGTCGTCATGTGATTGGGCAGGGTAAAAAGTTAGCTTGGGATTGGGCAGTGAACTGGACTTTGGGAGGCAAAAGCCATTTTAAAAGCTTGGGACACCCACATGAGAATGTGGCAAGACTGAGTTCTGGGGGACCTGTGAATCTCATTGCAAAATATTTTTAAATCTTTCAGGATAAGGGAAATTCTTGAGATAACGATATTGAACAGGGCTCTACGTGTAATGTGTAACTTCCTATTTAAAAGAAATGGTGTAAGGACAGACTTTGTGGTTATACACCAGTCTCTTCAGCATCCATTCCTGCAAGGAGTTGAGGAAAAACTGTCAAACTGCAATCCCTGTCCTTGTGGTCTCGGTTCCCACAGCTGGCCCTGTGGCTTCGGGAACATCCAGCCCTAGGCAAACTTAATTTCCTTCACTGGCGCACAGGCCAGGAAGATAGAGGGCACAGGAAATGGGACCCACGTGAGGCCTCCACCCCAGCCGCTTCCCCTCAGGCCTGGGGAGAGCCATGCAGACCCCCAGCTCTCAAACCCAGCTGGTGTTTGGACCTCTCACTCCTGCCCAAAAAGATGTCGACAGCACCCACCTGGGAACCCAGCCTGGCCTTTTCCAGCTGGGATGCTAGGCCAGCTTGGAGAACCACTAGAGAGTATCCTATTTTAAAAGATTAATTTTCAAAGCTACATTTTTCTATAAGCAGCATACATGTAATCTTTTAAACTGAGAAATTAAAGATAAGCATAGAATGAATGGTAAGTGTCCTGAACTTCTAACCCCCTTTTGGTTACTCCACATTTATTTGTTTTTTCCAAGACACTTTAACCCATAGACAAGCATGCAAGTGCAGCCCCCTTGCTAAAATAGAAAAGAGATGAAAAAAAAATTCCTACTGTGTGCTGGGTACTGAGAATACAGCGACGAACAAAAGAAAAATGGTCTGTCGTGGCATGAACAGTGTAGCAGAGGGCTGGGGCACCAATAAGAAGCATGTCAACAGACAGGATAAAAGAATCACAAATTGCGATCCTGCAAAGCAAATCAAGAATGTGCGGTGATAGAGCAGCACGGCAAGGAGGTTCCTAACCGGATCATGAAATATAAGGCGTCTGCCATGGGAAGAAGCATGGGGGCCTGGGTAGTGTGGGATGTGTCTGGGTGCGTGTGTGTTTTTATCTCTGTGTCTGGGCGTGTGCTTCTTGACCTCTGTGAATATCTGCGTGTCTGGGTTTGTGTGTATGTGTGCGCATGTGCACGTGTGTGTGGCTTGTATCAGGGAAGGCTGCCGCAGGGTAGAGGGCTTATGTGACCAGAGCCGTTGGGGTTGGAGGTGCAGGAGGAGAGCTAGGCTACACCCAGATGTACAGGCCTCCTTAGCCACACAGGAGGTCTGGGTTTTTGACTTAGTGCCCACAGAGCTGACGGAAGGGTACAAAGAGAAGTCATGCCATCTGACAGTGTTATTGGGGATACCTCTGAAACAGCATTACGGGGGCAAGCAGGTGGCCAGGAGGAGGCTCGGTTGGGGCTTCAAGAAAAGTGGAGCTAATGGGGTTCATGCGTGGGTGATTTAATGTGGCAGAATGGAGTGAATGGAAATGCTTCCCAGGCTCCTGGCCTGAACACCTGGAATGGGTGTGCCACCTTTTCTTGAGATGGGAAGACACTGGAAGAAAGAGTGGGGGGCTCTGCAGGGGGTGTGCCATTGGGATGAGGTGAGAAACCTGGGCGGGGCCCTTAGAGGACCTGACTGTGTCCAGGGACAGGGCAGACCACCTGTCCCTGGCTCTGGGGCGCCGTGCAGAGCATCCTGCCCGTTATCTCTGCACAGCCCTGGGGGCACTGATGCAGGAAACCCATTAGAAGGATGTCTGCTCTGGGGACCTAGTCCCAAACCTCAGTAGCTGGGTGCTGTGTGAAGCTGGGTTATTCGCAGGGCTGGCTCCCCCAGGGGCTGGGACAGTCTTTCTAGAGGCCAGTTGGTGTTACTTTTAGCTCAGAAAGTAAAGATACACTGCATTGCTAAGATGATCATCTCTTGGGTGCCTTGGTTGAAGGTAATCTTTAAAAGCTAAAGCTGATCCTTTTCATAAGTGTGATGACTGGGTGTTCACACTGTTGTGTGACATGTGCCCCCCTCAGACGTTATTACAACCTCAGCAATTACCCATCTGATAGTTTAAAAAAAAAAAAGCTAAAGCTGCTGAGCATTTTACTGTGTCAGTCCTAACCACCCATAAACTGAGTTAATCCTCACAACAACCTCAAGAGGCAAGTTCTGCACTGACTCCCATTATACAGATCAGGAAGCTGAGGTTCAGCAAAGCAGTGGTTGCACAGCAGTGTGGTATAGACAGGATTTGAAACTAAGCCAGTCTGGCTGCAAAGCCTGATCTCTTCACTTTCATATGCTGTGCCAAATGCTTGCTCTAAAATGTCTCTTAAAGTCACATGTACCCTTCAAGGGGGCAGGGATGACCATCACACCCATTTTACAGAGGGGTAACTGAGGCTCAGAGAGAGGAAACACCTAGCTCATGGTCACAGAGCTGTTAAGTGGCAACATCAGAATTTGAATCCAAGACTAAGAAGCTGTGAACTTTCTTTTGGACATGGGACATGCTTCTGAACACCAGCTCCTGCCTCCCTCTACTGGCAGTGAGGGTCCCCCTATCCCCCCAGCCCAAAGTGTCCCAATGACCCACTGAGGGCAAGAGACAAGACTCGATCTTTGGGATTGCCCCAGCAACTTCCTAAGCAGGGCTTTACAAATTAATGAGAAAAAGCAAAAGTTCATGGGCTCTTCAGAATTCTTGGGACCTGCTGAGATCCCATCTCAAAAGAGGTAGGTTTATCTCTGGAGTTCCTGCCTGGGGTCCTCAGTGGGCAAGGGCTGGCATTCATGTTGGACTCAAGTAGCACTAAAGCTGCAACTTCTGGGACATGAAGTCTCAGCCAGCTCATGGGGCTTGGGGCCCCTCTGCCCACTGGAAGACCCCAGTGGTTCATTGGGACAGTTGTGTCCATCGGAGCATTGATGGGGCAGCACCAAACAGCTCAAGAACAGTGTGCGCTCTGTGTGGGATTCACCGTTTGCTTTAGCATTTAGACTTTAGAAAATACATGTTCATGTATGTGTGTGTTTCTTGAACCAGTAGTTGGAAAATCACACCCTGATTTAGAAAAACCTATCTACTGAAGCTTCCGGAAGACCCTTATTTGATTAGCGGAGCTGTTAAGACTATGGGATTTGGAGTCATGCTGCTGAATCCAAAACCCAGCTCTCCTGCTTGCTGGCTGACTAACCTTGAGCTTGACTGCTCTTACCCTCTTCAGGTTTTTAGTTTCTCCACCTCGGTGCATTGTTTTAAGAGAAAAACAAGTGCCTCGAAGTGTATCTGGTATATGCTGTGTACTCAGTTTGTGTTAGCTAAGTGTTATTGTTGTCACTATTGCCGTCTAAAACAGGTTTTTCTGGAAATGGGCAGAGAGTAAACATTTATGCTTTATGGGCCACATGGTTTCTGTTCCAACTACTCCTCTCTGCCATTGTAACAGGAAAGCAGCCGTGGACAGTATGTACGTGCTTGGGTGTGGATGTATTCCAACAAAACTTTCCTGTGACTTATATATGAACATGACAGGGAGCAAAGTCCTCTTTCCTCTGGGAGAATGTGACTCTGGGGCTGCCAGCAGCTATGTTCCCCAAATTACTGGGGAAGCCAGCCATGGTAAGGGAAACGGAGGACAGAGGGAAGCAGAGCCAAGAGAGAGAAATCAAACTCTGTCAGTCTTGTTTGAGCTGTTGGATCTAGTCATGCCTGAAGCTGCTCTTGCATTGTTCAGATATGTAAGCAACAGTTTCCCCTTTGTGTTTAAGCTACTTTGAGTTGGGATTCTGTTGTTTACAACCAAGAGTCCTGAATTATATAAGCCTTCTCCCTGCTCATGCCTCTCTGTCCCACTCAGGTAATAACTACTTAACTTGCCTGCCGGTAGTATCAAGTTCATGGTACTACCCAAGAGTATCCTTTAGTCCCAAGTATATAACTTTCTTTTCTGGAGTTGGGCTGGGGTGAGGTGTTAAATCGTTTCATTTGCAGATATGTGACTTCATTTTCATGAATCTTGGTCCTCCCCTGTAAAATGAAGTTAATCACTGGACCTACTGCTTAGGGTGGGTTAAAAGGGTTAATATTTATAAAGTGCTTGGAACAGTCCCTTGCACATGCTAAGTACTACCTACGTGTCTGTTGTTCTTACTACCTGGAAACTGAGCCCATAGCCTTTAGGCATTTTCCTGACAAGTGAAGGAGACTATCAGGCAGGCATTGGGTCTTTCCATATTCCCAGCACCTGCGCATGCCCAGTATTGGGTAGGAGCTTGGTATTTGTTGAAGAGGAGTTAGTACAAGATGGGGCTTGTCACAGAGAGTGACCATGAGAGACCCACGTGGATTGGGGCAAACTCTGAGGTATTTGCGCTTAGGAGTCAAGCTATAATTGCTTCAGGGGTTTCTAAGACCTTGAGTCACAGAGGAATGTTGGGGGCCCACAAGCAGTTAAGCAGTTTGAGTGTTTGGGATTTAGACCTTAGCTACCTGAAGGGTGGTCCAGCATGGACTGGTGACATTCCTATACCTGAAGGCCTATTTAGAAATGCAGGGACTCAGACCCACACTGGACCTCTGGAGTCAGAATCTCCACTTGGGTGATTCTTGAACCCATGAAAATCTGAGAAGTGGAGACGACAGGCAGCTGCTGCAGACATGACCCCTGTGTCTTGAGGGACTGTTGGTGGAGGTGAGGATGTGGGAGACGTGGGCCTGTCATCTCGGTCATTAGGAAGCGTGCTGGCCTCCACCCTTTGGCACAGTGGGTGGTCACAAATGCTCAGACCCACCACTTTTCCAGTAAGTGGAATCTGACATTGCCACACAATGGTTGAAAAGACTGCCACCGTGAGAAGGGTGCCCAGCTTCACTTAGTAAAACTAAAATGAAAATAAGGCGATATTTTGCGTTTCCCTGTCCCTCTCTCCCTCAGTCCCTTCTTCATAGGCTTGCTAACTCTGTGCAAACATTAATAGCAGATCAGTGGTATGTAGCTGGCAATATCATATATGATATGATTTCTTTTTCCCCATCCTCTTTTATCAACTGAAATTCTGATGAAATGTAGATGACTTTTTTTTTAAACGATTTTATTTATTTATTTGACAGAGAGTGCGCACACGCACGCACAAGTAGGCAGAGAGGCAAGCAGAGAGAGAGGGAGAATCAGGCTCTCCACTGAGCAGGGAGCCCAGTGTGGGGCTCTTTATAGAACGTCAACATGTAGATGACTTTTAAAAAATCTTATAAAGGTGTCTGGCTGTCCGGCACAGGGGAAGATCATGGCTGCGGAGGGGTTTGTGGCATGGCGGGTGGGGACAGCAGGAGGGTCTGCAGAACCAAACCAGAGAGACCTCACCAGGAAAGTGGCCTCCAGATTGAACAGAGGTGGGCATGAGTTTGGGAGGGAGGACATTCACTATCATCCCTCTTTACCAAGTAATCAGTATTATTGTGCTAACAAGGCTGGGGGCTAGGCCTAATGCGGAGAGCAGGAGTTTAAAAGTCCATACAGACCTGTGTTTGAATCCCCGTGCTGCCGCAGCTTGCTCACCGTATAATCTCAGGCAAGGAGGTTTGTGTCCCTGAGCCTTGCTTGCCTTGTCTAGAAAATGGGCCTAAAATAGCACTGACCTCATAGGGACCTGGGTCGGTTAATGCAGCGGTTACCCAAGCTGGCTGACAAGAACCTGCTGTTAGCTTCCCTTCCCACTCCCAGGTGTAGTGACAACAGTGGGTGCTAGAAGTTGACCACAGTGGGGAAAGTCTACGCCACAGAAATGGTACACATCAGAGCTCCCCCTTTCCTTCCAGTGAACTGGTCGTTAAGCATTTACTGGCATACCACTGGTTAAATGACAAGATGTATTTAATTGCCATGCCCAAAGCTTGGTAGTAGTGGTTACTGAGTACTACCTTATTATTGTATTAATTATAGGACCATAATGTTCCTAGTAATATAAAAAATGGTTTTCATGATTACACATTCCATGTGTTGGCTCGGACATTTATTTTAACTGCTTGGAGGCTTTTTCTGAAAATCATCTGGCCCTTAGCCCCATTCTGGATAGCTGATATTGTTAGTTAGCTGAGTTCCAGATAGATGAAGTGTCTTAAAGATATCCCAAATGAACATTTATTGAGCATGGACTAAATGCCCGGAGTTAGGAAAGTGCTCTTCATATATGATCTCATTTAATTCTCCTAACAACTCTATGAGACAGAAACTGTTATGAACCTGTTATGAAACTCTTATGGGACTCAGAGAGGTTAGGTCACTTGCCCCAGATTGCACAGCAGCTCAGTTGGAGGGGCTGGTCTTTGAATCTGTGCATTTTGACTCCAGAGGCTGTGATTTCAGCGGATGGATCCTGAAGGTCAAACGAGGAGAGGGCAGGTTCTTAGGTCCTTGGGATATAGACCTTCCTCCTTGTTGGGAGGCTTTAGGGATGGGGGAAGGCCGTGGGCAGGGTCTAGAAGTCCTGACTTAGTCATTTGCTTGGCTCATGGCAAATAGTCTGATTTTACTAGATGTGTGCAGGCTGGGTTCTGATTGGCAAGGGGATGTCTCTGTTGGAAGAGAATCTTGGCCACTTGCCTCTTGGCAGCAGGCTCTTGGCCACCACGTGGAGCGCCGTTTGGAGGCAGTGAGAATTATTCGGCAACTTTGCCTGGGATAGTTTAAAGTGGGCTGGGGGCTCTGCCAGTCTCTCAGACAAACTGGCGGAGAGACCAAGAAAGCAAGCGCCGCCATAGAGAAGCCTACACTCAGCTTCTTTGCTGTTCTCCCTGCCTCTGTCTGCCTCCATCTCTTGCCACCTCTTAGCCTCTCTCTCTGCCAGGACTTAAGGAGCCAGTAAGAAGACAGGTGGTTTGGCAGCAAGAGAAGCAATGTCTCCTGTCCCCACACGCCTGCATTCCCTCAACTCTACTAAAACTTGGGGCCTTTTGCTTCCATAGCTCCCAGTTTCCCTGAAGATGAAGTTCAGATGACATGATTTGGCTTGAGAACTTAGGCTGTGACCCCTGTCTCCTGGTTTGGCATCCTGTCTCCACAGGACAGACTCAACTTTCTGTTTTTCCACAGTGACTAGTCCAGAGCTCACTCAGAACATGGGGTTGAACTTGACTTACTTTAGGATTTGCAGTCATCACCATTTCTGTGTCTTTAAGGCTGATTGATCACATGCCAAATGCTGTGCAAGCTTCTAACTATTTTCTATTCCTATCTCATTGCCTCCTAACAATTAGATGGGTAGAACTTGTTTCCTTACCATTTTACAAAGGGGAAAACTGGGGCACCGAGATGTTAAGTTACATGTCTGAGATCACCTAGCTAGGACATGGCAGTGATACATAAGAACCCAAGCCAGTCCATGGGGCGCCTGGGTGGCTCAGTGGGTTAAGCCTCTACCTCCAGCTCAGGTCATGGTCTCAGGGTCCTAGGATCAAGCCCCGCATCAGGCTCTCTGCTCAGTGGAGAGCCTGCTTCCCCCCCCACTCCTGTCTACTTGTGATCTCTCTCTTTCTGTCAAATAAATAAATAAAATCTTTAAAAAACAAACAAACAAAAAAATCCAGTCTAGAGCTTGAGCAAGCTTGAGGGGGGCTTTCCTTAAACCACTTTGTGAGAGCCTATCACTAGCTCAGTGTCGTCACCCCCGCCCCCAGCAGCCTTGTCAGCACAACAGTCTGGCTCCTCACTTCACCCTAGCTCTGCTGTGTCCACACATCCTTGATGAATTAACCTTGGCAATGCTGGCCTTGCCTTGTCACACCAATAAAGTTAGTGCTGCAGAGAACGAGGCTGTAGAAAGTATAACGGACCCCTCTCTCCATCTGTCTCTTTTTCCCTGAAGATTCCAAGGTTGCTTAGATGTTGAGGAGAAGAGTGAGAATGTTCCTTATGGGAGTAGGGGGTGTTTGGAAACAGGAGAGACCCATAAATTGGTTCCTTCCAGGGGAGACCTCCTACTATACCTGGATCTCATCCCATCTGTCCAGGGTGGCCTGTGTGGCTTTGCTCACCAGGGACTGATTGTCTCAGCATGTCCCCGCATTGCTCAACAACAGGACGACATTCCTGGACCAAGGCAGAGGGGAGTCGGATTGTGTTAGCAATTCTCCATCAGACTGTGTCATGTTCGGATTGTATTGTATTAGTAGTTGTTTCCACTAATGTGATGAGAAAGTTGCTAATCTGAGAAGACTCCTGCATTGTATTAGGGAAAACAAATATTAATGTGATTCGATGGGAAGTGGCTAATAAGAAACTAAGTTGCTAATATGACACGATGGATCGGTGGGAGGAATTTGGGTCGGGTGCTTGAACTTTTCTGGAATGTTTGGTGGTGGGCAGGGACCGGGGAGGGCAAAATGTCAGGAACTCTGTGTTACAGTCACTCAGAGTTAAGGTTCCACATCTGAGCCTCTTCCTCCCCCTTCCGACACCCAGTCCCTCACCCCTTTACTATGTTGAATAGTGTCCCCCAGTCTGAGAATATGACCTTATTTGGAAAGATTGTGCGGATATAATTAAGATGAGATCATACCGCATTAGAGGGGTCCCTGAATCTGATGACCTGCGTATGAGGAGAGGACACACAGGGAGAAGACTCTGTGACAATGGGGGCAGAGAAGGGAGGGATATAGCCACAGGCCAAGCAAAGCCAAGGACAGCAAGCAGCCACCAGACACCGGAAGGAACAAGGAGGCCTCCTCTCCTAGAGGCCTTCCCTGTCCTAGAGGGAACACAGCCCTACCAACACCTTGATTTCGGACTTCCAGCCTCCAAAACTGTGAGAGGATATATTTCTGTTTTTTTTTTTTTTTAAGATTTTATTTATTTATTTGACAGAGAGAGATCACAAGTAGGCAGAGAGGCAGGCAGAGAGAGAGAGAGAGGGAAGCAGGCTCCCTGCTGAGCAGAGAGCCCGATGCGGGACTCGATCCCAGGACCCCGAGATCATGACCTGAGCCGAAGGCAGCGGCTTAACCCACTGAGCCACCCAGGTACCCCTATTTCTGTTGTTTTAAATCCCCCATTTGATGGCACTTTGTTACGACAGCCTGAGGACACTGACTCTCTCCCCTGTACCCATCACACCTCCAAGAAGGAGACCAAGATTTGGCAACATCCTAACTCAGAGACAGCAAAGCAGCTTTGAGGGGTTCCTCCAGCCTCAGGGCTGGCCTGGCTTCTTGACCAGACCCAAGGACAAGGGCTTGCTCTCTTCCCCTGCTTCGTTCTTTTCTTTAAAGGGAAGAAGATTCCTCAGTCACAGGGCGACTGGCATATGGGCTCCGCAGCCTGCTTCGCGGCACGTTAATATGTGATTAAAGGGGTCTTAAAACACCCATTAGTCCCCCTCTGGTATCTAATAGCGCTTTTGGATTTAGAACAGAATATTATTTACTCATTAGCTGATAATAGATCCTGAGTACACGCCGTATGTATTGGGACAATTATTAGGTTGTGGGACTGCACAGAAACGTCATTCTGCTGCTGTGGCCAGTGACAGGGCTGCATCATCCGGGGGGCAAGGGTCAGGGTGGCCGCAAGATGACCCATGGGCCCTCCAAAGAAGATGGAGGGCCTGCTTGAGACTGTTTGTGATGGCTTGCTGTGGATGGACGTGAACTCCAGGTACAGACGGGGGGCACTTGAATGCGTCAACGGAAGGAATATTTTGAGGGGGGGTAATCAACAGTAACAGCCCCCACAGTGGTGACGGACTGAACCTGAGCTTCCGGCCCAAACCTCCCAAGATGAGATTATTAATTAGTCACATGACAGCCACCACCAGGATCACAGGGATGGGGTGACTTGCCCAGGACGCACAGTTGGAAAGTGGCTTCAGCTGTGGCAGACCCACCTCTTCTGGTCACTGGACCTGGATTCTTTAAAACATTCCTCTGTACTCACTTCTTGGTCATTCCAACCTTCCCTTTTCCCAATGGAAAGAGGCACTTTTAACACTATTTCTTTTTATGTTTCATTTGTTAGAAAGCTGCAAATTGCACATTGTCCCTCTTTAGTGTCTGGGTCCTTGACCTATGGCTAGATGTGCTGGAAAGGCTCGGGGAGAGGGGGGGACAAGAATGGAAGGGAGTGGGATCAGGAGTGATGAGATCGTGCTAGTGTTTGGGATCAGTGATGCCAGGGGATATCTGGGAATCACAGTGGAGGAGGGGAAGATGCAGGGAGAGGCCAGCAAGAGGTTTCACAGGACCCCTGGTGGAGCCTCATGGGTCTGAACCGGCAGGTGGCGTTGGCATCAGGAGGAAGGACCGGATGCTGCTGATACCCCATCCATTGCGGACATCACAGGTCTCCGTGGCTGGTTCGACTTGGCGGTGAAGGAGATAACAAAGTCCCCAGTTTGATGGACAGAATACGGGGTGCAGGGAAGGAGCGTCTGTAGTTTGATAGCCTGATTTTCAGGTCATTGATTTGCAGTGACTCAGGGAAGGAGGGCATGAGCCCCTTGGGATGAAAGGCACAGCATAAGCTTGCAATGCAAGCACCCACAAAAGGACGAGAAATCACTGAAAAACTTGCCCTTAGCTCAGACTCACCTCGGCTTTTCTGAGATGCACCAGATGGAAAGACGAGAGGGGCTTGTGTAAGGGTGAGGATGGCTGTCTCCAGCCAAGGCAGGCAGTTTAAGCCTTTTGCCTCTTGCTTTCCTTGGGGTACAGGGAAGCCTCTGTCCCCATGTCCCTGTTGTATACAGGTAGCTGGGGGTGGGGGCAGTGGGTCCTGTTTATTTTAAGCACATAGAGGAACAGCGCAGGGTGCCCTCTCTGGTGAGTCGTTCCAGCATGTGGCCGCAGTGACACTGAGAAGAAGTCGGAGATGGTGCCCAGAAATGCAGGCCACAATTAGAGGCTATACATCACCTCTGTGGGTTGCCCGCGTAGAGAATAGGGCTCCCTGGTGAAGGATTAGCAGGGAAGGAGCCAGAGAGAAAGTGTAGCTTTGTCCTCTTGTCCATCTTCTTCTCTAGATACGTGGGTCTAGACCGCAGCTAGATAAATAACCAAATAAGTAAACCACTTCCCAGTGGGTGTGTGGCATCTGCGTGAGTGTATGTGTGTTTGTGTCTGTGTGTGTGTGTTTTAATAAAGCTCACCATGAGCCAGATATCAATTTCTGTCAGAGAGACGCAGAGCATCTGAACCAGAACTAAATAAAAATAAACATTAAACAATTATTGGAATTTAGGTTTATTTAAAAAATCAGCAGGGTTGAGGGAACAAGCCACCCATTAGCGAGGCAGAACTATCGGGCCTTTTAACAACCCGCTGGTTCTTGGCTGCCAGGGAGATTTGGGCTGTACAAGCTGTGGAAACTCCGGATCCTATTGATTAAAGATGATGCGGTAACAGGCCAATTATATCATCGTGGCTGCTTGCAGCGCAGCTACCCATTTGTCTTTACGGAAATGGCTTTGTTTTAGGGGCTCAGGGAGGGTGTTTTGGTGTCCCCATCCTGGGCAAGGCATTCTTCCTCCTTGGATGCCTGCAGTTGCTGGAGACTGAAGCCAGAGCTGTCCCAGATTCTTGCATTTTTCTCCTCCCTGTCCCCTCCACAGACATCCGTAGTTCATAAGGAACCTGTGTCTTGTCAACCAAATCAATGCAAATAACCGGTGAGCGTTTCTCGACTTTTCAGTAATAATTGATCTTCCCAGAACTGATAGCATTTGGAAAACATAAGTAAGGAGAGCAGCAGTGAGCCAGCTGTCCACGTTAAGAGAATATAATTGCTCTGAGTTATAGGAAAGGAAGTGATTTCCCTTCTAGCTTAAGCTCCAAGAGAGCAGAACACACTGGCATGGAGCATCAAGAAGCTTCCAGTAAACTCAGGGCTTAGGACGGACTCTGTCTCAGCCGGCAGGTTCGGACAGCTGTGGGATTGGATCTTCCGAGCTGACAGGTAGATTTCCCGCTTGCAATGTTGTCAGTCTCCAGGTTTTTATTTGGAAGCTTCCTGCACAGCCCGTCACTGTTGGGGAAGAGGGAGAGGTCTGTGGTTCCCTGAGGGGGTGGGTGGAGGGGGGTTCCCAGCTTAGCCACTGTGCTGTTCATCCACAGGATGGGAATCCCCCCTCTGCTGGTTTGCCATCTTTTCCTTCTTTCTAATTTGACGGTCACTTCCAGGCACTACTATAATTGGCTCCTGATTTGACTGGGGTGATATTTAGAAAATCAGATGGGAATGGGAGTGTTCTGTGGCTGGGTGGATGGACAATAGGATTCCCAGGCTTGTTTTCTTTATGAACATCTGTCATTTTCCAGGGCTCCCTTCATTTGTTCCTTTGTGCATTCGTTTATCTGCTCATCCAACACACAGTTACTGGGCACCTTCTCTGGGCCAGGCACAGTGAGGTGCTGGGGCGCATTGGTACCTGCCCTCATAGGAGCTCCTAGTCTAGCCATGAAGAGACGCAGTCGTAAAGCAATTGACTATTACATCACAATCTCAATAGTGCTTCATAGAAATGAGGAGCAGGGAGTAAGAGCCCATGACCGTCAGAACCTGACCTTCTCCTGGGGTGCAGTTCTTACAAAAGTTATGTCTGCGCTGAAACTTGACACAGGGGATGGACTGAGCTAGGCCAGCGGTGCTCAGACTTGAGTGCGCATCAGAATCACCAGGAGGACTGGTTAAAAAGATTGCTGGGCATCAGCCCCAGGGTTTCTGATTTGCAGGTCTGGAGCTGGTCTAAGAATTTACATTTCTAATACGTTCCCAGGTAACACTGCCGCTTCTGGTCTAGGGACCACACTTTGGGAACGGCCAAGCTGGGCAAAAGACTGGAAAGAGGGGGTAGCCGGGTAGTGGGAATTGTGGATACAGTTCCTTACAAGGCCCTGTGGCTGGCTTGGCAGTTTCCAGTCACAGAATAAGGGATAGAATGGTAGCAGCAAAGTGAGGAGGACTGTGGGGGAGGTGCGGCACGGGGAGCACAGTGTCCTGGGCCCCTAGAGGCCCTACAGGCTGACTGGAAAGTTTGGATTTTATGTGAAATTAGATGGGAAACCTGGAGAGGTTTTAAGCAGGAAAAGTGTCGGTATCCAGTTTGTATCTTGAAATACTCTCTCTGGCTGCCAAGGCAGGAATGGGATGGTAGAAGAGTGGCTGGCATTAATCCAGGGATCCTTACAAGAAAGCTCTGTAGGCATCCGGCCAGGAATCGGAGGTGGCTAGACCCTCTGCTGTCAGCGAGCATGGAAAGCATGGACATGTCTGAGAGCGTTTGAGTCTAGGCACCCTCTTTCTGGAAAGTCTTCCTGATCAGTTTGGACTCATCCATCAATCCCTGAAACCTAATTTCTTACCTGAAGGAGTTATATGTTGACACTGGCCTTATCAGTTCCTTAAGGGAGAGACTGTGTGTGTCATATCTGCCTCCTGTAGCCCACCTGCAGCCCATTGGTTGGATATACAACAAATACCTTATAATATTTAGCAGGTTGTGGGGGCATCTGGGTGGCTCAGTCAGTTAAACAACCCACTCTTAATTTTGGCTCAGGTCATGATCTCAGGGTCACAAGATCAAGCCCCATGTCAGACTCCACACTTAGTGCTTGAGATTCTTCATCTCCCCTCCCTCTACTCCCCCAACCCGCACTCACACACACTCTCTCTCAAATAAATAAAGAAATCTTAAAATAATTAGCACGTCGTAAATGATTGACAGTTTACTAGCTAGGGTCATATCTGTTACCTCATTTGATTTTCCAGGTACCCTGAGCAAAAGGTAGAATTGAACCCATTTTGCAGATGGGGCAAGTTAAGGTTCAGAAAGGGCAGGAGATATTCCCAGGCTCACCCACCTGAAAGAAAGGCAAGAGTCTCACCCAGGCCCAGAATGCCCTCTGGCCTGAACCTTAGATGGTGACCGGATTTCCCTTAGTAGGGTCAAGGGTCTCACCCAGGATGATAGGGCCAGTCCACCAGAAATATTAAATAGATATAGAAGGAATTGTCATTTTTCTGAAATACAAAATGGTTCAATATCAGCAGTTTCCTATGGTTCAACCTAAAACAAAGCATGCAGGGGAAATGTTGCATTTCTAGAAAATTCTGCCACAGCATGAGGAATAGGAGTTGCAACGTAGTCTAAATTGTCTCTGAAAGCAGCTTCCCACACACACGGAAGCTGGTGAGGGGCCGTACAGGGATGCAGCATCTTAGAATCAGTCTATAATGCAATCAATTTTGTATATCCCTGGT
Source organism: Mustela nigripes (assembly GCF_022355385.1). Classification (NCBI taxonomy): domain Eukaryota; kingdom Metazoa; phylum Chordata; class Mammalia; order Carnivora; family Mustelidae; genus Mustela; species Mustela nigripes. The sequence continues at coordinate 8,553,425 of NC_081564.1, forward strand.
GAAACAGCAACATTTATTTAACGTCTTTTATAGAGCAGCTGAGTTTTATCACAAATCACATTCCATTTCTATTCAGCTGGGACTCCTTGAAGGCTAAAATGCACTTACTTTTCTCGGAGGAAATTTACCAATTCCTCAATAAAGACCCATTTGCCTCTGCATGTAAAATTGACACATTTATTGAATATTAAACATTTAAGGTTTTTTTTCCCCTTGGTTCCCCCACCCCCTCACCCACACCTTTTTCCACTTTTCCACAAAGCTTCCCAGTTATTAGGGAAACTTCCTCAAAGTGGCAGGAAATATGTATATTCGTACAGAAGCGGCCAACATTTAAATTTGGGTCATTCTTATCAGTGGGAAATGATCAAGTTATGTCATAAATGTATAGGTCAAAATCCAGTGCCTCAAAGCGGCCTCTTTAAGCCCTGTGCTTTTCCTCTCTCTTTGTGGCCGGCTTGGCAGTCTTGGCCATGTGGCAGTATGGTGTTGAGTTCGTGACAAAAGTTTTTTTGTCCACACTTGTAACGTTAGCAGAAGGCAGTGACAATAAGTTGTGCTAATTATAGCATGAGGGCGTATTAATAAAGCAAGTTTTCTTTCATCCATATTCCTGAATGGTCGGGGACATCAATTAAAGTGTGCGCTTGGGACAATGTCTTTTCATTGCCGGTTGCAGTGTTTTTGTTTAAAAAAATAAGCAGGGGGCTGGGCCATTTAGGGAACTTGTTTTTGTGTCCTTAACATAGGAGAGGGCTGAACTGTTGAACTTAGGTCTCAAATGTTGGGTCCAGATTTTCTGACTGATGCTAAATCAAGGCAGTGACAGGTTGGGTGGGTGCGTGGCCTTGGGGTAGGGACTGTGCTTTCAAGAGTGCAAGGACAATTATTGCATTTGAGGAGTATCTTCCTAATGATAGACAGACAGACAGACACAGGTTTTGAACCCTAACTCCCGCTTTTCCTGAGCTCAGAGAGCTCCGACAGGTGATTTACCTCTTTGGGCCTCAGTCAGGATTAAATGAGATCATCTATGGAAGGTTCCAGAAGGAACTTCAAATCTCATTGCTATTCTCCTGGGAACTTTATCTGGTGTCAGATTTGGATGGAAAAAGAAAGGTCATTTCTTCCAGGTCCCTGTTCCAGGCTTGCTTTCCCTTCTACTGGGCCCAGGAGTTGACCACTTGATGCTGGGAAACCTTTGAGGACCAAGAACTCATTTAATCATTATCAAGGCTGTCTTCCTTATGGTGAACTGAAACCTGTTTATATGTAACTTCCTCTGCCCACACAGATCTGAGTTCCTCTCCTTTCTATCAAATATGTAAGGATGCCCCCTGTCTCTGAGTCTTCTGTACTCCGGGCCAGATGTCCCCCCCCCCCCCCGGTTCTTTGTAGATCCAGGTTTCTCAACCCCACACACTACGGACATTTTGGACCATATAATTCTTTGTGATAGGGGTGCTCTGTACATTTTCAATGGTTAGCAACATCTCTGGCCTCTACCCACTAAATGTCAGCAGTACCCCCCAGTTCTGACAATTGGAAGGTATCTCCAGATCTTGCTAAATGTGCCTGGAGGGCAAAATCTGCCCCCCCGCCAAGTTGATAACCATTATTCTAGAGTTTCTGCTTCTCCCTATCCTGGACCCCTTTAGCCAGACATGACACCTCACCTGGGAGGCTTTTACATCCTTACGTTTCTGTCCCCTCTGGCATGTGAGCGTTCCTGTGGCTTATGGCTCCAAAATGTTTTTTGTGCCTGCTGGGAGCAGAGCCCACTTTTACCTGGTACAAGCTGAACCTGCCAATGTTCAGAGAGCTCAGAAGAAACCAAAGATCAGGAGAAATCAAAATAAAATCACCCATTTTTTCTTCCCCCTGCAGCTTTCTCTGCAAAAGGCAGACACCACCAGGACTAGAAGGTATCTGGGCCTTCTTTGTTGGAATCTCCATTTTGAGAATGGGAATGATGAGGTCTGAGTTTATCCCATAGGTTTCATCTGAACGGGCAGAGCTAACTTTTCAGAACAGGAGGTCAGCGATGGATTCTGAGTGCAGCTGGCTCCAGGTCTGGGTTAGCGATCTGGTTTTGCCACTGACTGACTACACCCCTCTGAACCTCAGTTTCTTATCTGTGTTGTGGGGACAAGAATAGCACTGTCTTGAGGCGTTGTTGCCAGTTCAGCAGAGTGACCCACAGTGACCTGCATAATCAGGCAATAAATTAGGGCTTCTATTTTGTGGTATTATGCTATTATTTGCAAATAAGAAATACACTTCCAAGGAATGAGAATAATTCACTTAAGATCAACCAGGAAGTCAGTATGAAAACACTGGTTTGAGCATATTTTTTCCAAAAACTCCAGGGTTTTTTGCAAAGTTCTGTCTGTGCATACGAGGAGATTTGAAGATGATCCATTTTATGTGATTCTCACCCCATTAACAGCCCGCGGTTTTGCCAGAATATCCTCTTTTCACTTTCATTTTGAAAAAACCAGCCAGTGTAATAAATCTTGCCCCGAAATCTCAGCAGCACATCTTGGCTGGAGTGTATGATAAATCTAATATACTGTGGCCTCTCTGTATGAGATACCCCTTCACAGATCTGTATTTTTGGCGGACAGCCCCACGGTCTGGAGGATTATAATTTGCTCTTGGTTTGACCAGTCCAGCCCTCTGACTGGGTCATCATTGTTTCACAACTTCCCTGGCTTCAGGATGGACCCAGGACCCTGTCCCCTGTCCTTAACATTTTCTTTTCCTTCTTCTCTCTCTCCCTCTCTCCCTTTCTCCCTTCCTTCCTTCCTTTTTCTTTCCCTCTATCTCTTCCTCTCTTTCTTTTCTACAAAACCACATATATAGCTACCCACCTCCCCACATTTAAGACCTGGCTTAGAACCAGGTCTGAATTTGAACAGTACACATCTGGGAAGGGGGAAGGCCACTGGAAACTCAAAGTGCACCTGGGTTCTTTTCATGGGGAGTTGAGGCGCCCTATGATTCTGTCACATGTGGACCACATTGCCTTGGGAGACACTGAAAGGGCAGGGAGCCCCACTTTGATTATTCAACAAATATTTCTTAAGCACCTACTATGTGGCAGGATAGACAGAGGTGAACAAGGTGAGGTGCAGTGGGAGAGATGGGTGTTTGTGATATGGTCACTTGTAACAAAGTTGAATTATTTATGTCTGTGCTGAGGATTCTGATTGGAAAATGCAGGGGCTGTGGAGCCCCTAGGTGAACATTCCTGAAGAAGTGGCATCTTGAGGCTCCCTGGAAAATGGTGGTCACTTACCAAGCTCAGGGAAGAGCCCCGGCTCTGAGGCAGGGAAGGACACAAGGAGGTCAGTGGACAGCCCAGGGCCAAGGGAGACTGAGACGGGCAAGACGGTACTCTGGCTGCCTCTTAATAGTGGAACCCGGAAGTCTCGTGCAGGCTTGTGAACTCCCCTTGTCCCTTTCCTGCCTCACAAGGTCCCTGGGAGGCCAGGAAACAGTCCCCAAAAGACTTCAAGGCCTGTGGAATGTGTTCCAGTCCTAGCGCCACCCTTGATGAACTGCTTAATTCACGTTCTCTCTTTCTGAGCCTCAGTTTGCTCACCTGTAAAATGGCGGTAATAGCAATAACCTCCCCCCCTCCCCAGGAGCGGTGTTACAAAGGTAAATCAAGAGAATGCCTGTCAGGTACACAGACCAGGGAGCAGTTTCTGACACTCAGTAAGTACCAGAGAAATGTTAATGATTAATTTTCGCTTACCAGTCTTGTGACCTGGGAAGACCAAGTTTATCTCTTTGGGCCCGTTTCCTAATCGCAAAATGAGGATAATAATTATACTACTGGAATAAATGAGTTAGAACGGTGGCTGGTGCAGAGCTTGGGCTCATCGCATTGGCTGTTACCGCCGTTACTATTATTGTTGTTGTTATCCTCCGTTTCTTATAGCTTCGCGTATCATGTGGTTGATGTTAAGGGGCTCATAGTTTTCATCCAGATTCAGGATCTACCATGTTAGACATGCCTCCCCAGCTGTTCCCCTCCATCGTGTGTGCTCCACTGAATCCCACACAGAAGCCCGGCCCCACGGCCTGCCACCCATTGGCCATGACCTTCTGAGTCAGTGTTCTCCCTCCCCTCAGACACTGAGCTCATCTAAGGATTCTAAAGGAGCCTCATGATCCAAAATCTATAAAGAACTTAGCAAACTCAACATCCAAAGAACAAATAATCCAATCAAGAAATGGTTAGAGGACATGAACAAGACATTTCTGCAAAGAAGACATCCAGATGGCCAACAGACACATGAAAAAGTGCTCCATATCACTTGGCATCAGGGAAATACAAATCAAAACCAC